>NC_057710.1:73030894-73084654 GCF_004010195.1 Chiloscyllium plagiosum
CAGAGGGTGGTACGTGTATGGAATGAGCTGCAAGAGGAAGTGGTGGAGGCTGGTACAATTCCAACATTTAAGAGGCATTTGGATGGGTATATGAATAGGAAGGGTTTGGAGGGATATGGGCCAGGTGCTAGCAGATGGGACTAGATTGGGTTGAGATATCTGTCAGCATGGACGAGTTGGACCGAAGGGTCTGTTTTCATGCTGTACATCTCTATGACTCTATGAGCACTGGGACAAAGGAGAGCCAATGGATGGGATTTATTTGGATTTCCAGAAGGCTTTTGACACAATACTATATAGGTGGCTGTCAAACAAGAGCCCACTATGTTAGGATAAGGTATTGGCATAAATAGAGGATTGGCTAAATTGTATAAAACAGAGCAGGTATAAAGGAGTCTTTTTCAGGATGATACTTGGTAATGAGTGAAGTTCCGCAGGGGTCAGCGTTGGAACCACAACTATTTACGTTATACATGAATGATCTGGACATTGTTGCTAAGGTTGCAGATGGCACAAAGCTAGATGGAGAGACAAGCAGTGTTGAGGATGGGGGAGGCTGTAAAAAGTCTTGGACAGACTTGGAGAGTGGGCAAAGAAGCGGCAGATGGAAGACAATGTGGGAAAGTGTGAGTTTATGCACTTTAATAGGAAGGATAGAGGTGTAGATTATTTTCTAAATGGGAAAGCCTTCGGAAATCTGAAGTGCAAAGGTACTTAGGAATCTTAGATCAGGATTCTCTTAAGGTTAACACGCGGGTTCAGTTGGCAGTTAGGAAAGCAAATGCAATGTTTGCATTCATTTCAAGAGTGCTAAAATGCAAGAGCAGAGATGTACTGCTGAGGTTGTCGAAGGCTCTGACTCAGACCTTATTTGGAATATTGTGAGCAGTTTTGGGTCCTACAGAAGGATGTGTTGTTATTGGAGGGAATCCAGAGGAGGTTTACAAGAATGATCCTGGAGATGAAGAGCTTGTCAATGAGGAATGGTTGAAGACTCAGTGGAGATTTGAAGGATGAGAAGAAATCTGATTGAAACTTACAGATTAGTGAGAGGTCTGGATAAATGGATGTGGAGAAGGTGTTCCATGAGTAGGAGAGACCAGGACCTGAGGGCACAGCATCAGAGTGAAGGCATGACCCTTTAGATTTGAAATGGGAAGGAATTTTGTCAGTCACTCAGTGGTGATTCTGCGTATCTTATTCCCACAAAAGGCTATGGAGCCAAAGTTAATGAACACATTTAAGACAGAGATAGATAGATTCTTGATTAGTAAGGGAATGAAGGGTTATGGGGAGAAGGCAAGAGAATCACTTTTTGAAACACATCAGCCATGATCGAATGGCAGAGCAGACTCAACAGACTGAATGGCCTAATTCTGTTCCTATATCTTATGGTTTTATGGTAAGTGGGGCAAGTCCATAATTCTTAGTGATAGCCTTGTGAAACAATAGCAAAATATCATACTTTAGAAGAAAAGTTGTATTGAGCCTAAAATTCCAAACTGTTCTGGATGTAGGCTTGCTTGCAGAGCTGGAAGGTTCGTTTTAAGACGTTTCATCACCATACTAGGTAACATCTTCAGTGAGCCTCCAAATGAAGCATTGGATGTGTAGCGCTCTTTCTATTTTTATGTTCGAATTTCCTAGAGTTGGCAATGTCATTTCCTGTGGTGACATAAAGTCAATGTGTGTGTTGATAGAGTTTCGGTTGGAATGCTATGCTTCTAGGAATTCTTGTGCACATCTCTGTTTGGCTTGTCCTAGGATGGGAGAAAGTGAGGACTGCAGATGCTGGAGATCAGAGCTGAAAATGTGTTGCTGGAAAAGCGCAGCAAGTCAGGCAGCATCCAAGGAGCAGGAGAATCGACGTTTTGGGCATGAGCCCTTCTTGAGGAAGAAGGGCTCATGGCCGAAACGTTGATTCTCCTGCTCCTTGGAGGCTGCCTGACCTGCTGCGCTTGTCCTAGGATGGATGTGTTGTCTCAGTCAAAGTCGTGTCCTTCTTCATCCATATGTAAGGATACTAGTGAGAGTGGGTCATGATGGCCAGTTGATGTTCATGTATCCTGGTGGCTAGTTTTCTGCCTGTTTGTCCAATGTAGTGTTTGTTACGGTTCTTGCAAGGTATTTTGTAAATGACTTTAGTTTTGCTTGGTGTCTGTATCGGGTCTTTCAAGTTCATTAGCTGCTGTTTTACTACGCTGGTGTGTTTGGGGGCTACCATGATGCCAAGGAAAGAACAGGAAATGACATAACCACAGGAAATGACATCTACAATCCTAGGAAACACAAACATATAAATAGAAAGTGGGCTACACAACCAGTGCTTCATTTGGAGGCTCACTGAAGATGTTACCTAATATGATGATGCAACGTTTGAAAATGAACCTTCCAGTTCAGTGAACAAACCTACATCCACAACCTCAACCTGAGCTACAAATCTTCTCAAAACTCACTAATTCCAAAATGTCCACAATCATTAAAGTAAGGTTTCGGGATATGGTGAAGGTTGTTTTGGTAATAGAAGTACAATATGGAATGAAACTGAACCAATTGTGAAAATTCTGCAACATGTTTCCAGTTCCATTCACTTTTGCTGTTGGCAATTTCTGGGTGTGACAAGAACCTGTCCTGTAATTGGAAGCTAATTAAGTTTGTTAATTAACAGTAATTTTTCAATAGCGATGCAATTTTGGAAGGGTTGCACGAGGTCCAAGCCGGGAGTGAACTTTGGCTATGCAGAGGAGGCAACTGGTTGAAGCAGCAGGAAAATGATGCAGTCTAACCATAAAGGATCAAATCTGAAGGGATCCACAGTCAGAGGCTTACCATTGCGATGAGCATCTCCTGGAGATCGCTGTTGCAGATAGTGCTGGCTCCCTCAGCTTTCACCCTTAATCAGTTCACTCTGCCCATTTTTGAGGCATGGGCCTCTGCAAAAACATTAATACTATAGCCATTTATTTAGGTTGTTGATGCATCAATTGGATCTCCCCCTCCTTAATCCAATACCATCACTAACTGGATGAAAGAGACCCAGGCAGCCTGCTCATTGATCACCTTCTAAAAGATTGACCCAGAAAGCTTGATGTTCTGGCCAAAGGGTCACAGACCCATCTTCTACATCAAGAAGATTCAGCCCTTTTGTCTATACAACTGCACACAGCCAGGCATATAAGAAATTGCATCAAAGGTGTTTGATTTTTTTATTTTAAATAATTTTCAGTTTTAATCTACACGTCAAGGCTTCCAAGAAAAGAAGCAATGAGATTATCTAAACTGGTGTCTCTCAAAGGATAGTCTCCCAGCGGATTACGCTATTCAATTTGAATAAATATTTGCTCGCAGACTAAAGTTCTTAAAATTATGCTAATATATTTAAGTTTGTCCTGAGGCACTGTACAGCAGGAGGAGAAAAAAACCTAAAAAATGTGGTACAGAGTTATGTTGTGAGAGTTAGTAGACAGCATTCTTGCAGGCTGATCAAAAAAGCAGGTAAGGACTACAGAGGAGATACTGCTCTGGTTAGGACTAGTCAGGAATGTTGTGGGAGCAAAACCAAACAGAGTAGGTTTTGGAGTTTGAACCTCTGCCCTGCATCAAACAGAATAACAAAATTTCACGCTGTCTCATTCAACCTGAGTAAATGACCAGCAGAAAACTGGAAACAGTTAAAGATAAATACAGGTTACAGCAACTGTGGGAGGAAACCCGAGCAAACACATGGAGAATGTGCAAATTCCACACAGACAGTTGCCCAAGGCAGGATTTGAACCTGGGTCTCTGGGGCAGCAGTGCTAACCACTGTGCCACTGTGTCACCCAGCTATTTCTATGAGAATAAAGCAGTAACTGGCCTGTGAAGCCTAAACGATGTGAAGGTTGCCAGGTACATGTCTGATATCTGTGGTCAGGTATCGGAAATGATGAATTATGATTGTGCCAGTTAATTGGGTAGTCCTGATTGAATTCCAACAACTTGCACTTTTATAGAGTGTAAATGCAAGCAGATAACCTTTGCAGCAGCTGCAGCCGGGAAGTCTGGCCCACCTTTTGGGGTGGGAGAACTTAATTGCTAAAGTTCATTTCCACAGCAAAAATTTGATTATTTTTAAATTGATTTCACCTTCTCATGATTTTTCTCATTTTATCCTGGAGCAGAAAATCCCAGCCTTTGACTCTTACACAATGAAGTTGACCTGCCCACCATTTTGCTGGTCACCTCCGGAACTGGAAGATTCTGTCTAACTGAAATCACCTTACTGTTTAATTCAGGAAACATGGTTGCTTTAAATTCTTTAGTAGATAGAAACATACGCACAGATAGCAAACAAAACACAACCATTTATTTTCACAATTGACTTGCTGCAATACCTTCAAAACACAGTTTCAGTAATCAATACAATGACTAACCTGCCACTTAAAAAGCTAACCGATGTTAGATAATGTGTGTTTAGCCTATTTGCTCAGTGATATATTAAAATAACTTAGCAAATGATTCCTTTAGAGTAGCATGATCTTATTGTTCATTATTCAAACTGTTGTTATGAATTAGATTTCCAAAAAGACTTCCAGAAACTTTTACATGAAAGGCAGTAATGCCATTCTTTGGGACAGCAGAAAGAGCAGAGAGAGTTGAGGCTGTTATGTGACCTAAATATTTGATGTGTCCAACCAGCTTAAACATTGAGGATTCTAGGAATATTTCTAAAATACAAACAGCCGGGTGCTGAGGGTACTTGCCTGGGTCTGGCCTACATGACCGGAGGGACAGCTCCTTGATGCTAAAGATATTTTGCAAATTGACCAAAATGTCTCTGCATTAATTCTCTTTCCTCAGGTGTCCAGGATATATGGTTCTTCCCGGCCCCAGTGAAACTTGCTTCAAAGAACAGGATCATAAAATCCCTACAATGAGGGAAGAGGCCTTTAGGCCCATCAAATCTGCACTGACCCTCCAAAGAGCATCCCACCCACACCCAAACTCTGCCCCTTCTCCCCATCCCTGTAACTCCTCGTTTCCCATGGCTAATCCACGTAACCTATGCATCTCTGAACACAGCAGATAATTTCACCATGACCATTCTATCTAACTTGCACATCTTTGGACTATAGGAGGAAACTGCTGCACCCAGAATGTGCAAACTCCACACAGGCAGTCACCAAAGACTGGAATTGAGCCCAGGTGCCTGGTGCTGTGAGGCAGCAGTACTCACCACTCAGTCACTGTGCCATCATGAATGGATGGCGACAAATTGATGACTCCTGTCCTGGGAGTCCCACCTCTGACCATACCCCCTTTCACATTGATGGTCACATTTCAGATAGATTGAAAACTATCAAGAGGACTGGAACATAATCTAATTTGAATCTCTTTCACTTCAATCCTAGTGGAGTTACAATGAAATGAACGAGAAGGGTCAAATGTTCACCTCAAATGTTGCAATTCTGAGAGAAACACTGAAAGGAGATACCAGGATGCAGTTTTTAAAAATTCTTTCACAGGATTTGGGGGTGATTGACTAAGGCTGCGTGTATTGCCCATAGAGTGGTTAAAGGTCAATCACTTTGCTGTGGACATGGTGTTACATAAAAGGCCAGACCAGGTGAGGACAGAAGTTTCCTTCTCTAATGGGTAGTAGTGAACTGGATAGTTTTTTTTTTAACCAGACAATCAACAATAGTTTGCATGATTATCATTAATTCCAGATTTTTGTTGAATTTAAATTCTACCATGCACGACTCAAACCTGGGTCCTTGCAATATTAGGAGAAAGTGAGGACTGCAGATGCTGGAATTCAGAGCTGAAAATGTGTTGCTAGAAAAGTGCAGCAGGTCAGGCAGCATCCAAGGAGCAGGAGAATCGACGTTTCGGGCCTGAGCCCTTCTTCAGGATTCCTGAAGAAGGGCTCATGCCCGAAACGTCGATTGTCCTGCTCCTTGGATGCTGCCTGACCTGCTGCGCTTTTCCAGCAACACATTTTCAGCTCCTTGCAATATTAACTGGATCTCCAGATTAGATTCCCTACAGTATGGAAACAGGCCCGTTGACCCAACAAGACCACACCAACCCTCTAAAGAGTAACCCACCCAGACCCATTCCCCTATATTTACCCCTGATTAATACACTATGGGCAATTTAGCATGGCCAATTCACCTGACCGACACATCTTTGGATTGTGGGAGGAAATCCATACAGACACAATGTGCAAATTCCACACAGACAGTCGCCTGATGCTGGAATTGAACCCAGGGATCTGGTGCTATGAGGTAGCAGTGCTAACCACTGAGCCACCGTGCCACCCAGTCTTGTGATAATAGTCAACCAGAAGGCAATCACATTGAGTGTCGTTATTCTTGCTGTTATTAATTTCATTTACTAGTATTCAGCAGCTTAACACAGACATATCAAAATATAAAAGGATTCGGTCTTTCTAGTCTGCTCCATCTTTTAAGAAGATCTGATTTTATCCTCAACTCTACATTCTTTCATCCTTTTGACAATTAAGAATTTAACTACCTCTACCGTAAAAATAGTTAAAGATTCTGCATCCACTGCTTTTTGATGAAAAAATTCAAATGGATCATATTTACTAGTAATTCAATATGAGTAGGGCAAATGAATTAAGGAGGAAATGAAGAATTTTAAGTTGTTCAAATGGAATACAGGCAGATTAAATTTAATTTAGACAGTTTTAAAACATTTCACATTGAAAGAGTACATTCCATTAATTGCATTAAATTGGCTAAGTGTAAGATTGAAAGATGCCTCTGGTTTTAGTGGATTGTGTCTACAGTATATTTAATATTAATGGAATCAATAAACACATATAAAATTCTGAACTGTACAACAAAAATAAAGTTCAAATCAGAGGAAGGCATTATTGAAGAGTCCAGTGTTTAAGTTAGATAAAGTCTTGAATACCCACTCCAGTTCTCGTCACTCAGACACAAAGAGGTTAGAATTTGTCTCAAAGCAAAATGGGTCTGGAAAAATTGCAGACCTTTATTCATACTACACATTTTTGTTATAGCTTTTAGCCAAGATTCATCCATAAAGCATGGAGTCAATTTGGAAAAGAGGCACTAGTCTGATCCCTAAAGCATAATGTTAATAATTCAATTCACATTATTCAATCTTTCCTGGCTTCATTGCATAGGGAACATCTCCATGAGGTCAGTAGCACAGGGACGACAGAAAGCCATTCTTAATTATAAAATCTTGAACAATATTCTTGGGCTAATACTACTTAAGATTTTACTGCAGCTAATCAAGGCAGCATTAAATATTTCTGATTGCATTTGGTTTGACACATTAACTATTAAGTGGAAAATGTTTCGAGTGAAGATTTCTTTTGAAACTTGATCAGTTTTAAAGTTTTAAAGTACAAATTACTCACAATATTGTGAAAAGGTGGCATAGAATTAAAGCTATATATTTCAAGATAACTGAATGTCATTGCTACATATCCAACTTTTGGGTGGCTAGCTTGGATGGCTGGTTTGTGGAGTAAAGTGACACGAACAGAGAGGTTTCAATGCCTGCACTAAATGAAGTTACAATGAAAAACTCTCCTTCTCAATCTCATCTAGGGTGTGGTGACACTTAGGTCAAACTACTACCAGTTGTTTGTCTCTAATGAGAGAACAGAACGATGACGACTTTACCTTTATTGATTACATTCATTGAAAACACCTTTTCATTGAACAGAAATGAGGTAGATCTCTCTCCATTTCAAACATGCTCTATAGTGCTGGAAGATCAGGTTGGATGATTGCTGTATTATCAGTCTCAGGGATGTAGTGTTCACTAATTAGGTCATCAGACCATAAGACACAGCAGCAGAAGTAGGCCATTCAGCCCATTAAATCTGCTGTGCTATTCAGTGAGATCATGGCTGGTCTGATCATTCTCAGCTTCACTTTCCTGCATTTTCCCATAACCTTTGATTCCATTACTGATTCCCTCCCTAAGAATTTGTCAATCTCAGCCTTGAACATACTTAACAACACAATATCCACATCCCTCTTTGGTAAAGGTGGCCACAAATTCACTCCCTTGCAAGGAAGAAATTCCTCCTCATTTCTGTCTCAAATATGTGACCCCTTATTCTGAGATTATGCCCTCTGGTCCTAGATACCCACACAAGAGGAAACAACCTTTCCACATCTGTCAAGTCCTGCAAAAGAAACTCATGTATTTCAAGGTCATCTCTCATTCCTCTATATTCCAAGAGTACAGAGCCAAAGTATTAACCTCAGCCCATAAATCAGTCTCTCCATACCCCATATAAAGCCTAGTGAATCTTCTCTGGATTGTCTCCAATGCCAATATATCCATCCTGGCTCAATCTGTTCATTGTCTAGATTAGAGTGGTGCTGGAAAAGCATTGGAGGAGCAGGAAAATCGACGTTTCGGGCAAAAGCCCTTCATCAGGAATAGAGGCAAGGAGCCTGCAGAGTGGGGAGATAAATGAGAGGGGGATAGGGATGGTGGTGGGGAGAAAGTAGCATTGTGTAAAATAGGTGAATGAGGGTGGGGATGGAGGTGATAGGTCAGAGAGGAGGGTGGGTGAAGGTAGCAAAGAGTACAATGGGTGAATGGGGGTGGAGATGAAGATGATAGGTCAGCGAGGAGGGTGGAGTGGATAGGTGGATAGGCAGGTAGGACAGGTCATCTCCCAGGTCATCTCCTCTGCCCTGAAGCTTCCAGCTCAGCACCGCCCCCATGACCTGTCCTACCTGCCTATCTTCCTTACCACCTATCCACTCCACCCTCCTCTCTGACCTATCACCTCCAACCCCACCCCCATTCACCTATTGTAATCTATGCTACTTTCTCCCCACCCCTACCCCCCTCTCATTTATCTCTCCACCCTTCAGGCACTCTGCCTGTATTCCTGATGAAGGGCTTTTGCCCGAAACATCGATTTTCCTGCTTCTTGGATGCTGCCTGACCTGCTGTGCTTTTCCAGCACCACTCTAATCCAGACTCGGGTTTCCAGCATCTGTAGTCCTCGTTTTTACCAAACTGTTCATTGTATCCAGCTCTGGTCTTGTTTTCTCCCTACACACCCAAACTCTGGCAACTCCAAGCCAGAAAGTAGATGCTATCAAACTTACGAAACCTATTAAATGTAGATGTGCTACCTAATGTTTACCTGGCACTGAAGAACTCAAGATTAATTTCTTGGTTAATATGTAAGCCTTCAAGATAACTTTTACCTTATCATGTACACCAACTTAAACTTGCTCTATTAATAAACCCTACCTGGAATTTTTAAGAATATTTGGTGTTGTACGATCTTCAACAATTACAATAATTAATCTTGGAATAGACTAATTCTACCTACTGAATGCTACCATCTTCATATAAACTCCACCCCTTCATAATCACTTTGAGTTCTGACCAAAATGCAAACTCTTAAATTGCTGTGAAATTACTGACTGTTTAACTTACAAACATGTCAGTGGAATTCCATTAAATAGATTGACATTTTCAATCTATTTTCCCATATGGTATTACATCACATAATTAACGTCTCAGTTGCATTATTTATGTACAAATGATTTGGAAATTCAGCCATATAATAATCTCAATTTTATTACAGCCATCAACAAGATCAGCATAAAGCACACAAATCTTTTCATTTAAAATGAATATTATTGTATTGTTGCTATGTTCAGGTCTGTTTTTCTTCTATTGCTGAACAAAAATTGGGTTCAAAGAACTTAAGTGCCCTTTCAAGTCACGCTTCTGCATATATGATGCATTAGGTGAACTAGCTTGTTGGCAAACAAATGTGAGAGTATCCTTCAGGCACATACATGGACATTCAATAAGTACCCCCAAAGTAGAGTTCAATATTTAAACAATTATTTTTAAAATAACTCATGAGAATTTATTTTACTACTGGCAGGCTTCGTACTGTTTGATCAAATAGAATATTTTATGGCAGTGATTTACATGGATACCTGAAACCAAATGCGATGGATCTTAGTCACAGATGAAACATAATACTCTAATGTCCATGGTCAATCATAAATAATCCCAGTGTGCTGCATATACTCATTACAACATCCCATCACCAACAGTTGACTCAGTTCCAATTTTCCTTTTCCGAGGCACCACTTTAGAACAACTTTTATCCCAAAGAGAACTTAATTTTGTTTCTATATTGGTTGTATACATATCTGAATTAGGAACATTTCTAGGAAGAACGCATGAGACAGTTTAAGGATTGTGAATCATCATCAAATTGAACATTATAGGTCAACAACTTTCTACTTACCTCAAGTTGTCTGCAGAGGTGATAGCAATTAAAGGAAGAGTCTTTAAGGGAAGCGTTGTTGGCCTTGGTATGTATTCAGTTTCTGACTTTTTTTCCCAATCATATTGTTCTGCTAATCTGAAGGATAAAGGTGGGAGCTGCAGAGCATGAAATGAAAGTCTTCGTACAACGTACGGTTCCATTTCCGATTGCACCTCTGAATCCAGGCTATCAGACTCCGAGATTTTGTCTATATTCTATATGAAGAAAAAAAAATTAGTTGTGAATACCTGATTTGCCTTGGGTACCTCATTCAATTAATTATAAATTACATATTTTTTAAATAAGACTATAGGTGCTCCTCCTTTGACATGGGCAAGTATGCTATCTACGTCAACCACCTCCTTTCAATGTCTAGTTCAGTGGAATGGTATTAGTCTGCTGCTTAATCTGTGTGCATTATCCCTCAATAATGCCTCCTTAACCTACAACATGGCTAATGGAAAGCACTTTTTTTTGGAGACGTATTGGTAAACGTTTTAATCCCTTTGCATAACAATAAGTTCATGTCTACTTTGAAGCCCCCGTTGTTAGATCAGGTATCCCTAAGGTGATGAGCACAAGCCTTAGGAGAAGCAAATTTTAATTCAATACAAAAAAGTAATTTTTAAAAATATATTTACCTGATCTACAGTTAGGAAAAGTGGAAATGTTCTTCTCAATCCCAGTTTCAAAGAAAAATGTGTTACTGGCATACATCTTCCTCCCTGATCACTGCTATTACCTCAAAATCATCACCGCTGCATCTCCTCACCACAACTGTTGATATATGTTTCCTTCTAATGATCACAGCTGCTACCACGTGCCCAAGCACAGGTTCCTTCTTAACCTGATCATGACCTACCTCATATTTCTTTGTCCCCTTTTCATTCACCTACTTTGATCAATTATAAGCATTGCTTTAACATAGTCTCCAATTCTGCTGCATCAGCAAACTGTCTATCATAGTTCTGTTTATTGGCTCTATAATAATGACACCTATAGCCCAATAGCCATGCTTTTCTGACCTCAGTAATTCAAAACTTATTCCAGATAAGCATCATCTTTAGTCCCTGCTATCATACAGATATACCTTCACCACCAATTTCAGTCCTTCCATAGAAAATCTCTCACTCCTTGAAAGGTATTTTACATGAACTATCAAGACTCTGACCTCTTCATCTATTGCTTCTTTTATATCCCAAACCTCACTACAAATATTCTTCATTTGTGAGGCATCTGAAACAGAACAGCAATTTCATAAAGTTACTCTTTTTCCTAGTTTGGAACTTTTAGCCATGTAGACAGTACAGGTTGAATGAAAATTTAATCAGTGGCATGCAATCCATAAATAAATCAAAGCCCCTGTTTGAACGGATCTAAAATGATTTTATTTGTATGGTGGTTTATACAACATTTTTAAAACTCTGGTAAATTCTACTTTTATTATAAAGCAATTGATACACTGGGTGGATATTCCCCTCCTTTGGGTAGCCTCAACAACGATGAGGAAGTCGGAAAAATTCAGAGGAAATGAAAGGTCAGAATCTGGGCATTGGGAAAATGTCTTGTGATTTTCACCTTGAGCATTAAGTTGAGATTTCGGAATCTTGCTGTGGAGCAGCAACCACCTTAGTTTACATATCATTAAAGCCCCAGCTCATCTTACTTACACATCACTTCCAATTCTCCTTTCCGAGAACTAGTGTCAGTTGTCAACAGGTAGGTCAGGGAATCCACTGGCTGCAACTTGCTTCATGCTTGTCCTAACCATCATCTGCTGCTTCTTCGTAACAACATCCCTGCACCCTCCATGATCATTATCCTTCTTGACTTTTTACCTATGCAAGTCAGCATCAGCCCCTACTTCCACAAACTCAGCTTCTTCCTTACGCTGATCATGACACACCACACACTGCCTTTCAAGCTTCATCACGGTCACTCAACCCAAAACATTAACTCTGTTTCTTTCTCCACAGATGCTGCCAAACCTGCTGAGTTTCTCTAACAATTTCTGATTTTGTTTCAGCATCCACAGTTCTTTGTTTTGTCATTCACCATAAAACTAAGCCGGTTCGTGACCCAACTCAGACACTAATACAGCCCTATAACACTTGATTTTGGAGCACAGTGACACTCATGACTTGTCTGCTTCTGACCGGTTACTTTGCATGTAACAGTGCACAATCATCTGATGGATTTACACAGTAGACATCTTGTGGGCCTTATTGTTCACTCATTTTTAGTTATTTGGATGCTGGCAGCCTTCATATAGGTCAGCATGCTTCATTTGTCTTTCTTAGCATACACTTACTGACTTCTGCACAGACCTCGACACTGCCAATCTCTGTATGGGATGCAATGCTTTGTAGTACATAAGGTCTTGTGTTTAGTTACAGGTTGTCCCCTAATGTGGCTTACGTTGCTTTTTAGCATGGATGGAGAGACAGGCAGCTTGGCACAGGGAAATATACTGAACAAGCAATGGGGTAGACAGGTTACTGTGAAGTACTATGCTATGTCAACGGTACTGCTGTAGCATGTGCTAGCAGTTTACACTGCAAACACACTTCATGTGCTTCAAGCAATTAGCCATGTGTGAAAGTCAAAGGGGAGTAATCCTTAGTTGGATCAAGGGGAAACCACAGTCAGTCATCCTATTACACTAAAGTGACTTGGTCACAGTAAGTCAGGTATTTCATTCTACAAAAGTCTGGGAATAAATGTCCTTGTATTTGAGGGACTGGGCCATGGTTTGTTCTGCAGATCAAGTGCAGATCAGTTACAGATTGCTCAGTCTGGGTGATGTGGAGACATTGTTCCAGAGCTAAGCCATTCTCAGCCAACGCTGTCCTCCCAGGTCAGGCCGGGAGGTGATATTGGTTAATATTGGTTATGGGACAATCATGATGAACTGGGAAAGTGGATAACTCAGTTTGGGATGGCCTTCATTGTACTGGGTTGCGAAAGGAATAATGGCAATAGCAATTAAAAATAAAAAGATGGGACCTTTATGTGAATGGGTGGGGACTGGGAGTTCTGGAAGTGAAGTATTCAAACAGGTCACTGAAACTCTGGCCTTTTCATGGGGAGACTAGGAATTTCCAAAATCATGGGTTGTGTGTGTAAAGTCGGAATAAAATTGTGTGCAAAGGGTCTCAATCAAAATAGGGGAAGACTGAAAGGTCATAAGGGTCATCAGTGAGAGACAAAAGGGAATATATAAGATGGCAGGAAATCTGAGCATTATGTGCAGCCTGAGGGTCACTCACAATGAAACAAAGTTGAAACCTTGGGATGTTGGAATGAAAGTCAACTGCAGAACAACAACCCAAAATCACTGCAAAGTGGGCAGAGTAATAGTTTTTTTTTACTCCTGGGCTAGAATAAAAGTTTAGACCTTGAGGTTGTGCTGGGGATCTTTACAGTCATCAGGCCTCTGCTTATTCCGTTATCCCATCCATCTGGCCTCAATTTGCACTTTGTTGGCAGGTTGGTCATTGTCCAAGAATGTGCATCATGAATTGTGGCTCAAGCACTCTTGACCGCATGATTATGAGAATTAATTGATTCCTTGTCATGTCACCTAAGCAAACATAATCAAAGGCACTAAAGAATGGTACCCGAGGTTTCTATTTCACAAACATATTCCATACCTATGACTGGAAAGCAAAACATTGTAACTACCACAATCAAACACTGAAATATAAGTATGCAAAGGCATTGTTTGTGATGTAGAAGTGTGACTTTCCATCAGGCATGTTAACATGGTGGATTCCTGGCAAAATCCTATTCCAACAATGTAGTATTAAAATTTTGGTGGTGTGATGTACATTTGGATAAGTTAACATATCTCAAATCCTTCTTATGGAAGCATGCCAATGACCTCTTTGGGTAGTGTTCATGTCAGCTTTTGTGAGGGCACAATATAACGTTTTATTGTGATGCCCCCTGAGGGCAGAAAGGTTCCTTCAATGTAAAGATGTTCTCTTTCTGACATCCCCTCCCACAGATTATCTGCTCTTGGATCTGACATGGAGATCTCAGTGGCTGGCGTGCTTGAGGCGTTGATTCAACTCCAAAGTCAGCATAGAAAAGACAGCAATAACAATGTAGTCAGCAAGAGCAGGAGGAGCAACAACCTCCAGCAGCTACCCCACAGCCTCCACATGGAGGAGCAGCAAGTGACGATCCACCAAGGAGGCTGACGAGAGCCTCCAAACCAATCAGACCCCGCAATCATTGTACTCTCTTGCAATGAGTTGGAGGAAGAGCCTGATGAAGGATATTTAGGGTCATCATCAATGAACGTGTGCCCCCTGCACTTAGGAGGACTTAGTTAATTGCTCTACATGCTGTTAATAATCTATTCAAGGGTCATAAGCCTGACAGGCATTTAGCATCACTAAGAGGAGTGTACAGATAAGGAGCCCATTGTCGGACATCAGAGGCAGAGCTTGATTCAATGGCTTTTACTTCAGTAAAGAGAATGGGGTTAGTGCTTGGTGAGCATCTGGTATGTCGTTAAGCTTTTTCCATTCTTAAATTTTAACATAAGAAGCATATTGGTGGTCAAGTTAATATAATATATGAAAAGACAACACAAGCAAGTGGATGATATAATTACATAATTAAAACTCATTCAGGATGGTAGTTCAGGTAGTGATCAGTCAAGGCTACAACATGTGAGAGATCCTGGATACCATTGTGATCAATGTTTGTTTGATGTTCAAAAAACTTCGGCTAATCACTTATGAGCTAAAGGTTGAACTACAGACACTACACCATATTAGGCAGGGGGAAAGTTACTTCGATTCTTTGGACCACGGTATTAAGGATAGAGTGATCTGATTTGGTTAGAGGTCAGGGACAGAAAGGTACGACTGTGGGTGAGATAGTTAAGGGGACCCAGAGGACAGGACTGGAGGAGTCTCTGCAATTGTCCAATAGGTTTGAGATTTTCTCAGACAGCTAGCATGAGAGCAGGGGCATAGAAGAATAGGTAAAATGATTTTGACGCTTTGGTATAGGAAGATATTCAGGTAAGGGCAGCAACAAGGAATGTAAATGTAGATGATAATGCAGGGAATTGACACGGTTGTCTGCAGCAAAGAGCGAGAGTCCATGTGTCTGTGTTGCCTGCGCAGTACCAGAGTTTAGGACATCTGCTCAGGGCTGGACATGACCTTGCAATGGAAGGGGGAGGATACAGTGGGAGTAGGCCATGTCAGTGCCAATGGCATAGGTAGAACGAGGAAAGTATAAGAGTCTGAGGAGCTATGCTCTACAGTAGAAAGCAGGACCTCAAAAGCTTACAATCCCCATATCATTGACTGTGCCACATGCAAGAGAGTTCCAGTTTACAAGCTACTGACATTTCATACCATGCCATCAGGATGGTCATAGTTGAAACTTTATTGCTGGAACAGCACAGCAGGTCAGGCAGCATCCAGGGAACAGGAGATTCGACGTTTCGGGCACAGGCCCTTCTTCAGGAATGAGCAGAGAGTGTTCAGCAGGAGAAGATAAAAGGTAGGGAGGAGGGACTTGGAGGAGGGGAGTTGGAAATGTGATAGGTGGAAAGAGGTCAAGGTGAGGGTGATAGGTCGGAGTAGGATGGAGGCGGAGAGGTCAAGAAGAAGACTGCAGGTCAGGAAGGCGGTGCCGGGCTGGAGGGATCCGGCTGAGACAAGGTGGGGGGAGGGGGGATGAAGAAACTGGTGAAGTCCAAGTTCATCCCCTGCGGTTGGAGGGTTCCCAGTCGGAAGATAAGACGCTCCTCCTCCGACCGTCGGGTTGTTGTGGTTTGGCGGTGGATGACTCCAATGACCTGCATATCCTCGGTGGAGTGGGAGGGGGAGTCGAATCTCCTGTTCCCTGGATGCTGCCTGACCTGCTGTGCTGTTCCAGCAATAAAGTTTCAACTTTGATCTCCAGCATCTGCAGACCTCACTTTCTCATCAGGATGGTCATCCCTTGAACCATGCTGGGGCCTGCGTTCTTTCAAACCACACTGCTTGGGAAGTCGACAATTTACAATTAGGGTAGAATAAAATATCCTTTTATTGTCATGTGTGCTCCATTGTAGGAGTACAGTGAAAAGCTTTTACAATGTCTGCCTTCTTAGGGCGACAACTTAGGTACAAGTACCTAGGTACAATTCTTGGATATAGTAGATGAATAAAAATAGTTGGTTTACTTAGAGTTGAAAAGTAAGTTAAAAATAGGACATTTTTAAATGGTTGATATTACAGTAAGGTGAGAAATTTCAAATAGACATTATAGTGTGACAGCTCAGCGCAGGGCCTCCGCAGGTAGTCTGATTGCCCGCGCCAGACCCCAGACCAACAGTCATCCCTACTCCGCTCCAAGCTCCAGCCCACTCCGTACTGGCATTCAGCTACTCCAAACTAAGTGCCAGGACTGCCTCTCTCACACTGGTCTCTGTCGGGACTCGCTGCCCGCCTGCTGCTCTGGGGCTGCTTCCCCACATGTTGTACCAGGCTGACTGCCCACACTGTACCAGGGCTCGCTGCCCACATGCTGTGCCAGGACTCGTTGGTTGCAGTGTTCCGGGTTCATAACCCACACACCGCTCCAGGGCTCGCAGCTCCAGGGACTTGCTGCTGGCGCCTGCTGCTGCTCAAGAATTCATCTCCAGTGCTAATGGAAGAGGAGACGTAACAAGGAGAAAAAAAGAAGGAAAAGGAAAGAAAAAGAACAGGCAGAGCAAAGGAGCTCCAGCAGGAGTGTACTACTTTGCCTCTGTCTGCAGGCAGGGGATTAAATGTTGAAAACTGTGATGTCTCAAGGAGTAGAGACAAAGTAAGAGAGTAAAACATTAATCTGGGAAATGAGGACCGAAGAAAGGCAGAAAGAGGGCAGAGAAAATCAAACCAGAAAAACATCAACAATTAAGATTAGATGTTACAAAGGTAACAAACAACATGAAAGGATCTGTACCTAAACATGTCACATTCATTACAAAGTAAAAGTTAAAAATCACACAACACTTCAAATCATTAAAAATCACAAATCATTACCTCCACAACATTTCTTTGAGACATTGCTTCAAAATAACAAGGATTGGGTCTTGAATGTTGAGGGATATATAACATTCAAGAGGAATAGTAAAGTATGTAGAGGTGGAGGGGTAGCACTGTTGATCAAGGACGGCATTTGTGCAATAGTTAGACATGAACTCTGTTCAGAAGATCAGGACATGGTGTCATTTTGGGTGGAGATGAAGGATAATAGGAGAAGGAAGTCATTAGTGGGAGTGGTCTACAGACCCTCTAACAGTGGTTCTTAGACAATAAGGAATACAAGGTGTTTGTGTTTTTTTTTAAAATAGCAAATTACAGTAACTGTGAGAGATTGCAACATTAATTTATTACATCAGTAATCACGATAACACCCTTCTCCATTTGGAAGGAATATTAGATCTGAATCTACTTTAAAAAATAGCAGTAATTGAAGATGCATTATGCAAAATCAATTGATGATTTACACATTTGATATATTTATTAATAAATTATAAGTCAGTATTGTGTGATTCTTTAAAACCTTTTGTCAGTTTTGAGCAGGAGCACAATTTACAAGTACAGTGATGTAAACTTTTGGGTACCTATTATTACTTGCTTGCAGAAGGATGTTATTTTCACAAAGATTGGTCAGTAAGTTATATTTCAATATATTCTTGGTTATCCTCTGGAGCTTTGAACAGAGACAACTTGATATTTTCATGTCAGCAGCATCAACTAATCAAATGTGCAAGAGTTCCTGAAGCATTGAACATGTTTTTTTTGTAACTGACAGCGGCAATCTGGGGAGCTTTGTCCTTGAAATAATGATAAAAACATCTGTTTAATTACTGTTCAAGTACTGTAGGATCGGTCCGGAATTAAGAATTTCGGAAGCAACCTGCTTGAAGTATATAAAAGAAAACAGAAGTACAGCACAGAAACAAGCCCTTTGACCCTACCAATCATCAAGTCCTACCTAAACTAAGAAAAACAAACCCTCTGCCCTTATTCAGTCTGTATCCCTCTATTTCCTCCCTATTCATGGAACCATCCAGAAGCCTCTTAAATGTCACCAACGTGCCTGATTCCACACCTCTTCAGGCAGTGACTTCCAGGCTCCTACACTCTGAAAAACTTCCCTCGCACATTTCCCTTAAACTTTCCCCTCTCACCATGAACCTGTGCATTCATGTAATTAACCCTGGAAAAAAGTCTCGGACTATCCACCCTATCGATAATTTTGTAGACCTCTATCAGGTCTCCTCTCAGCCGCTGACCTTTCAGTGAAAACAATCCTGATCTCTTTAACCTTTTCTCAAAGCCAATGCCCTCAAGACCAGGCAGCATCCTGGTGAAGCTTCTCTGCACTTTCTCCAAAGCTTCCACATACTTCTGGTAGTGTGGCGACTAAAACTGCACACAATACTCCAAATGCGGCCGAACAAAGGTTTTATTGAGCTGCAATATGGTTTGCCAATTCTTGTACTCCATGCCCCGGCCAAAGAAGCCAGCTTAATCACCATGGCCACCTGTGTTACCACTTTTAGGGAACTGTGGACCTGCATGCCCAGATCTGCCTGTACATTAATATTCCTAAGGATTCTGCCATTTACAGTATAATTCACACCCAAATGTGATCCTCAAAATGCAGCACCTTGCATTCATCTGGATTAAATTCCATCTGCCAATTCTGTGTCTAAGTCGCCAATCTATTGATATCCTGTTGTATCCTTTCACAATCGTTGGCACTATCAGCAACTCCACCAACCTTCATGTCATCAGCAAACTCACTAATCAGATCAGCCACATTTTCTTCCATACCATTTATATACTACAAACCACCAAGGACCTAAGACTGATCCCTGTGGAACACCACTGGTTACCGGTTGCCATTCTGAAAAACACCCTTCCCTCACTACCCTCCACCTTCTATGATCAAGCCAGTTTTGTATCCATCTAGCCAAACAACCCTGAATCCCATGTAATTTTAGATTTTGTATCAATATGCCATGTGGGACTTTATCAAATGCCTTACTAAAATCCAGATAAACTACATCCACAACCCTTCCGTCATCAATTATCTTTGGAAGTTTTGAAGAAGTGACAATCAGGTTGGTGAGACATGACCTTCCCACACAAAACCATGCTGCCTGTCACTAACTAGTCCATTTTCTTCCAAAGGTACATGTATCTTGTCCCTCGGTATCTCCTCCAAGAGCTTCCCCACCACAAATGTCAAGTTCACTGGCCTATAATTTCTTGGATTATCCCTGTTTCCTTTCTTAAACAAGAGAATAACATTGGCTAATCTCCAGTCCTCAGGAACCTTGCCTGTGGACAAAGAGAATGTGAAGATATCTGCCAATGCCCCAGCTATTTCTGTCCTTGTCTCTTGCAGTAACATGAGATAGATCCCATCTGGCCCTGGGGACATGTCTACCTTAATGCAATTTAGGATACTCAAAACATCTTCCTTCAATATATTGACATTCTCTGGAGGATTCAAACATTCATCCCTGACCTCAACATCAGTCATGTCCTTTTTCTTTGGTGAAGACTAATACAAAGTACTCATTAAGGATCTCTCCCACTTCCTTGGCTCCACGCATGGTCTTGAGTGTGTCTGTCCCTTATTACCATCTTTCTTCTAATATAGACGTAAAAAGTATATATGTTTACCTTATATTTCATAATTAGCCCACTCATTTAAGGTTTTATTACAAGCTTTTTCTATTTTTAATACATAGGTGTCTGATTTGAAATGGCTTCAAACATCTTCACTCAAAATGACACTATGGGCAGTATCTTATCTGAAATCGACAACTCTAATTTTTGGAAAGCTTCCTGGCAGGTTTCTCACCGGGTGCTGAGTGAGTTTTCTAATGCTATAACTCCCTAATTCGCTTCATTAAATGTACATCACTGTCCCATGTTGCTGCACCCATGCCTTCCTCCCACTTCACCACTACTGGACTATTGAGAGATCATTGGTGCTGATGCCAAATTTGAAGCCCAGCCATGCGCACCTGGTTAAGCATTGGCAGAACAGAGATGCTCTTCACTATGAACACGACAGAAGACAATCACAAACCAGTGCTTCTTAGGGCACATGCCACACAGTTACCAGTTAATTGCATATAAAAGTGCAGATTCTTACATCTGCAACAAAGCTGCACAACCCTGAGAGTTTCAGTGCTACTTATTCCCCAATGCACAGAGCATCTTCTCATTGTTCAATGTGAGTCCATGAAAGTCTTCAAACAGTTCAAAACATTCATTTGTATTCGGCAACAGCAGAAGCGACCAATAAGCAAACTGACATTAGCTGCATTTGGAACAGGAACAGACTGCTTAGCTTTCACACACCAAAATATTTACACTTGATGAATGATCATTGCATCCAGTTGTCATTTATTGGAACTGGTGTCAATTAAGTCTGTCTAATTTGTCACATTTGATACTGCATCACTCCATTGTGCAGAAGGTGATGCTCCTTCTGTATTATCTGTTCCACACAACTGGCTACAAGTGCTCTCTGAATTGTTTCTTGGTTACTCAATTTTGTCCACAATAAAGTTGTAAAGATAATGAAATGTTAAAATGTTAATGAGTACTAGCAGTTGGCAGCCTGCTTTGTGCTAAAGCCCAAGGATTAATTTTACCCCAAGTGCATACATAGTTTTTCAGCGTGCAGTCAGAACCGTCTGAAGATATGCAGTTTGCAGAATTCCCCAGCATGCACTGAGCACATCAAAGGAAGTTGAAAGATAGACCATGTATCATTTCATCAATTCGAGAGTTTTGCTGCTTTTCACAAAGTTAATGAAAGATATCAAACTTTCATTACTTCAAGCAAGTGTTAAATTAATTAATTAGTCATCCTTTTCTGATATGAATTCATCTCAGAAAAACAATGGGAACACTTAGGTACAGAATCAACTGAGAGTGTAGGCGCTTCATCAATTGTTAGAAGAGAAAACAGAAAAATATTAAAAAGATTTCATTTAATCAATGAATGTTAGTGGATTTCAACAAAAACGGGTGCCATGGGCAACATTTTTAAAATTCATTTGTGGAATCCAGGCTTCACTGGCTGATCTGCATTTATTTCCCATCCCCAGTTGCCCTTGACAAGGCAGTGATGAGCTTCTGCCTTGAACCATAGTCCATGTGCTATAGGTTGGCCTCAAGGCATTTCAGCTGAAAATTTTCTCTACCTGCCATATCAGGACCATTGCTAGGCCTTTTTACCCATCAGCATATCTTAGAGTGCCTGCTTGTTTACCATACAGCATGAGCTGCTTCTCATGATGAAGGATGCTCTCCACAAGTAGAAAGCTACAGGGTCTACTTGGTCAAATGTGAGAAATGATAACCACTTCCAGGTCTAACTAGAAGAGTCTCCTGTATTTCACAAGACGTAATTTACTGCATGTCAGCCAGTTATAGTTTATATTGATTTTCAGGGGGTTCCCAATTTCTAAGTGTCCGTCTTACAAACATACATACTTATGAACATGCATACTTATGAATGTGATCCCATACGGGATTTTAACTTTTAAAGATCTGATATATGAACATTTCCTGTTCTGCATTTTGCTTCACATTGTGAACAAATAACTTATGAATAGACTCCAGAGCGGAAGTCATTCATACCCCCGGAACTGCCTATAATAGACACTGTTATGACTTTGAGGAGGACCCAATGTTAGGTCTGACTGTTTTACGTTCCTGTACTGTTCCACCTACAAGTCCATAAGACATCATTAAAGTTAAGAATGCTCATGGACAGACTCCTGGGTATTAACCTTTTCAGACTCATTTGCAAAAATATTTTCTTTTCATTATTCGGATTGCATTTGTGCATGTAATTACTTTTAACATTCCCATCTGCACTACACCTCCCTCAAATCTCTGACTTTACAAATTCAGATGACCTGGAGGCTTCATTATTCTCCTGGAAGATGCTCTATTTGCTCGTAGAAGACTGGTGATCTGCTGGGGCAAGGTCATTGCCTTTGAATCTTTTCCTGACAATCTCTGGACTACAGGTCCTTTTAACTTGAAGGGCCTTTAACCTGACCTTTAATCTCAGAGAGTTCCCTTCAGAGGATGTGTTTTCTACTGAAGCAGGCAATTTCTTCTATGTGTATCCTAAATCTCTGAAATGTGTAATTTCTTTCTGCCAGTATCTTGAATTTTTGGACGTTGGTTGTCCTGTCTCAGTATTGGCTTCTATGGAATTGTTCACTCGACATGGTCAATCTACATCAGACATTTTTTATTACCAATCCACCAGCGGATTCATACCGAAGCCTGCTAAATGTTTGACATGAACATGCTGAGTACTTTGGAATTGCTCTTTTGCCCTCAGCATTGGTAAAATTTCCTCAATTCTGCTGTTTGAGTTTGTTTCAACTAGGCATGATCAATGGTACAGTGATTAAAGATTTTTCCTGAGAAGTAAAAGAAATTTAATATTCTGCTGGAAATTGCTTCCGTTTAGGTGCTTCAGCAACATCAGATTTGAATCTGTCATAGCTATTCATTCATCTTGCCAACTGTGTTGCATGCTGAGCTGTATCAGTTATAAATTCATCAATGGACTAAATTGACTATCTCATTGCTTGCTTCTCTTCATAACCCTAGCTGGCTCTTAGAGTCTGATTGTTCTTCAATATTGACAGCAGTGGGAAACATTTGTTCCAATCCGGTAGATTCATAGATTGCCAATTCATTTACTGTATGAAACTCTTTTTATGCCTATGTAACTAATCTCAATATTCATGATTTGGAGATGCCGGTATTGGACTGGGGTGTACAAAGTTAAAAATCACACAACACCAGGTTATAGTCCAACAGGTTTAATTGGAACCACACTAACTTTCGGAGCGACGCTCCTTCATCAGATGATAGTCTCAATAGATTTACCGTTTGTTTAAGTTCTTGGAGTTTAAGCAGCCTAATTAAATACATACCTTCTGTTCTTTGACCAGCTGTTCCTCGATGAGTTTTTGGTTGCCTTTAAATGCTGATCCAACCAGAGATGCATAATTCCAATGAATGACTAAAGATGTGTGAATTTAAAAGACGTTTTTTGAGAAAAATGTTCTTCTACTTCAAGAAAACATCTTCACTCAAAATGACACTATGGGCAGTATTTTATCTGAAATCGACAACTCTAATTTTTGGCAAGCTTCCTGGCAGGTTTCTGACCGGGTGCTGAGTGAGTTTTCTAATGCTATAACTCCCTAATTTGCTTCATTAAATGTACATCACCGCCCCTTATTGCTGCACCCATGCCTTCCTCCCACTTCACCACTACTGGAATATTGAGAGATCAAATATGCTGATGCCAAATTTGAAGCCCAGCCATGCGCACCTGGTTAAGCATTGGCAGAACAGAAATGCCCTCCACTACGAACATGACAAAAGACAATCACAAACCAGTGCTTCTTAGGGCACATGCCTCACAGTTACCAGTTAATTGCATATAAAAGTGCAGATTCTTACATCTATTGCCATTGAGCAACAAAGCTGCACAACTTACTCATCTTTAGTCTGAACCCTGAGAGTTTCAGTGCTACTTATTCCCCAGCACAGAGCATCTTCTCATTGTTCAATGTGAGTCCATGAAAGTCTTCAAACAGTTCAAAACATTCATTTGTATTCGGCAACAGCAGAAGCGACCAATAAGCAAACTGACATTAGCTGCATTTGGAACAGGAACAGACTGCTTAGCTTTCACACACCAAAATATTTACACTTGATGAATGATCATTGCATCCAGTTGTCATTTATTGGAACTGGTGTCAATTAAGTCTGTCTAATTTGTCACATTTGATACTGCATCACTCCATTGTGCAAAAGGTGATGCTCCTTCTGTTCTTCAATGTCCTCCTCTTCTTTCTCAGAGGACAGCTACTGTTCGTCTGGTCCTTCATACTCCATCACCTTGCTCTGCTCTAGTTGTGCAGTGCATAGAATGTTGGATCATGTTTATTGGAATATTTTAGTGCTGTCACCAGGATAGCCAACTGGATAGGATGGTCACCCGCTCCTTGTCACAGGGCCAACTCCAGGAGTCAGCACAGTTCTGTAACAGTGTCCAGGACATCCTCAGCATGTGGTGACACTTTCTTGCTTATCAGAGGAAATGGCATCGTCAACAACAGTTTGGACTTCCTGTATTTCCACACCCTGAAGGGACCTTCAACCTCTTCATGTGGAGGTTGTCCAGCAGCCATGGGAAGTTGCTCCTGGTCTTGGGATTGCAAGAGCACCTGCTTCTCCCCCATTTCTCTGCACTGGCCTGGGAGGGGTTCCAGAGGAGGTTTACAAGAATGATCCCAGGGATCAAGTGTTTGTCATATGAAAAAAGATTGAGGACTCTGCGCTGTACTCAATGGAATTTAGAAGGATGAAGTGGGGATCTGATTGAAACTTACAGAATACTGAGAGGCCTGGATAGAGTAGATGGGGAGAAGATGTTTTCACTAGTAGGAGAGACTAGGACCTGAGAGCACAACCCCAGGAATTGAGGGATGACCCTTTAGAACTCAGATGAGGAGGAACTTCTTCAGCATTGTTAATCTGTGAAAAGCAGCAATTTTGATTTAATTTTCGATTTAAACTTTATTGTCACGTGTATTCAAGTGTAGAAGTATGGAGTACAGTGAAACGTTTACAATGTTGTCAGACATGGCACCATTTTAGGTATGAACAAAACTTAAGAACAAGCAGTCACAAAGAGAAACAAAGTTAAAAGTAAAGCATTACCATTGTTCTTAATAATAAGTAGAAAAATAAAGAAATAAAGTTAAAAGTTAACATTACAGTCCTTCTTAGTATTAAGTGGAAAAATAAAGGAAAAAAAGGTGTGTTCAACAATCTTTCTTAAGTTCACTCCCTGCCGGAGTTCAGTCTCCTCCATTTGGCGGTTCTCTGGGAAATCTTGTGCTTCCTACTGTCAATGCCACGGATGCTAGGGAACCTCCCTCACTCCCTCAGGCTTGCATTGCTGCAGTGGACTGTGGAGGCCAAGTCATTGTGTGTATTTAAGACTGAGAGAGATACATTCTTTATTTGTATGGGCATCACAGGTTACAGAGACAAGGCAGGAGAATGGGATTAAGAACCATATCAGCCATGATTGTAAGAAGCTAAAAATCACACAACATCTGGTTATAGTCCAACAGGTTTATTTGGAAGTACTAGCTTTCGGAGTGCTGCTCCTTCGTCAGGTAGCTACTTTGTCCACCTCAGTCTAACACCGACATTTCCACATCATGGAGTAGACTCAATGGGCCAGTTGGCCTAATTCTACTCTTATATCTTAGTATCTTATATCTTTGCCTTACTGTACCCCTGCTTGCCAGAAAACACACCTTGGACTGATTGAGAACTACTTCCCTTAGACTTTGAGACATGTCTATTTATGATTGATGTAAATGCAGTATGCTTGCCAGGTAGGCTGCATTAAATTGATGCAGAACTTTGTCACAGAGTAACATGTCCACCCTTGACTGATGACTGCAGATTACCATAACAAGCGAATTTGCTTTGTGTCTGTGCTAAGCCTAACAAGACAGAAACTCTAGGGCTTTTAGCTTTTACTGAGGTGACAAATTGCAAATTGCAAATTGGAAATGTGAGGCAGAGGTGCAGTGAGCATTGAAGTTGGCACAATGTGCTGAGTGCTGAAGGAATCGGCAAGCACCCTCCTCCAATCAGTGAGATTTTCCCTGGGCAATAAGTGTCCTTGCAGCAGCATTGCAATGAAAGGTACCAGAGTGCTCCAAAGTGAAGTGGAGAACTGTAAGTAGATCAGAAATGTGCTATGACGATATGATGAGGGTGGTGTGTGCCAGATGCCAATGCCTTGCATATGGGATGTGTGCAGTCTCTGATTTGGAGAGTTTCCCGAGATGAAAGTAACTAGTGTCCAAGAGGGAGGTATGGAGGAGCTAGTGGTGAGCTGGACTCACCAGGTATCTGCTGTGACTTTTATGTTGGGATTTGTCAGCCTCTAGCTTTTATCTAGCGGGAGGGAGAATGGGTAGCCACATATAAATGAGACAAGATTAATTAAAAATGAGGCATTATGCATACTACTGCATACAAATAGGATTCTCACCACTAACAAGTGCAAATCTCATCTTGCTATTCAAGACTTGGTTAGAAAATTGGAATTTTTGCTCTTAGCAGGCCATCTCATGTCATTTCCCCAACTTACTTACTAATGTCCCAATTGTTTAGAGGCTGGGAAGGTTGTGCCCTTTGTTTAATAGAACTGTCGTGTTTGTTAAATGACTTCATTAGTGTTTCTCCTGCATTTTTCTGAGTGGTTCTGCATTCTTAAATGACACTTTTAATCTATCAAGGGAACTATAGACCAGCAAGCCTGACATCAGTGATGGGCAGGTTGTTGGAGGGAATCTTGAGGGACAGGATTTACATGTATTTGGAAAGGCAAGGATATACCCACAGGTGAGGTGCCAGAAGACTGGAGTATTACTAACATGGTGCAATTATTTAAGAAATGAAAGAAAAACCCAGGGAACTATAGACCAGTGACCCTGACATCAGTGGTGGGCAAGTTTTAGATTTTTTAGATTAGATTACTTACAGTGTGGAAACAGGCCCTTCGGCCCAACAAGTCCACACCGACCCGCCAAAGCGCAACCCACCCAGACCCATTCCCCTACATTTACCTCTTCACCTAACACTACGGGCAATTTAGCATGGCCAATTCACCTAACCTGCACATTTTTTGGATTGTGGGAGGAAACCAGAGCACCCGGAGGAAACCCATGCAGACATGGGGAGAATGTGCAAACTCCACACAGAGAGTCGCCAGAGGCGGGAATTGAACCCGGGTCTTTGGCGCTGTGAGGCAGCAGCGCTAACCACTGTGCCACCGTGCCGCCCACAAGTTGTTGGAGGGAATACCAAGAGACAGGATTTACATGTATTTGGAAAGGCAAGGACTGATTAGGGATAGTCAACATGGCTTTGTGCATAGGAAATAATGTCTCACTAACTTGATTAATTTTATTGAAGAAGTAACAAAGAGGATTAGTGAGGGCAGAGCAGTGGACATGAGCTATATAGACTTCAGTAAGGTGTTCGACAAGGTTCCTCATGGGAGATTGGCCAGCAAGGTTAGATCTCATGGAATACAGGGAGAACTAGCCATTTGGATACAGAACTAGCTTGAAAGTAGTAGACAGAAGGTGGTGGTGGAGGGTTGCTTTTCAGACTGCAGGCCTGTGACCAGTAGTGTGCTACAAAGATTGGTGATAGGTCCACTGCTTTTCATCATTTACATAAATGATTTGGATGTGAACATAGGAAGTATAGTTAGGAAGTTTGCAAATGACACCAAAATTAGAGGTATAGTGGACAACAATGAGTGTTACCTCAGAGTATAATGGGATCTTGATCAGTTGGTCCAATGGGCCAATGAGTGGCAGATGGAGTTTAATTTAAATAAATTTTAAGTGCTGCATTTTGGAAAAGCAAATCAGGGCAGGACATATACACTTAATGGTAAGTTCTTGGAGAATGCTGCTGAACAAAGAGACTTTGGAGTGCAGGTTCATAGTTCCTAGAAAGTGGAGTTGCATGTAAACAGGATAGTGAAGAAGGCATCTCAAATGCTTTCCTTTATTGGTTAGTGCATTGAGTACAGGAGTTGGGAGGTCATGTTGCGGCTGGACAGGACATTGGTTAGGCCACTGTTGGAATATTGCATGCAATTCAGATCTCCTTCCTATCGGAAAGATGTTCTGATACTTGAAAGGGTTCAGAAAAGATCTACAAGGATGTTGCCTGTCTTGGAGGGTTTGAGCTTTAGGGAGAGGCTGAATGGACTGGGGCTGTTTTCCCTGGATCAGAGGCTGAGTGGTGAGCTTATAGAGGTTTATAAAATCATGAGGGGCATAGATAGGGTAATTAAACAAGGTGGGTGAGTCCAAAACTAGAGGGCATAGGTTTAGGGTGAGAGGGGAAAGTTTGAAAAGGGACCTAACTGGCAACTTTTTCACGCAGAGGATGGTGTGTGTATGGAATGAGCTGTCAGAGGAAGTGGTGGAGGCTAGTATAATTACAACATTTAAAAAGGCATCTGGATGGATTTATGAATAGGAAGGATTTAGAGTGATACGGGACTAAACTAATTTAGGATATCTGGTCAGCATGGTCGAGTTGGACTGAAGGGTATATTCCTGTGCTGTACAACTCTATGACTCTAAGGAGGTTGTCAGCTTTCTCTTCAAAATTCATCATAAATCTCAAAGTTAAGCTTCTTCCAATCTTTCTCAATGTACATTTGCACTAATAATACAAGGCTGTGAGCCACTGTACCTTGTGATGCTCCTTATGGCATTCTACTGGAGAATAAATATGAATCCAGTGTTGACTTGCTTTCACATTATTTACTGAACATTGAGGAAGATGTTCAGCAAAAATTGTATGGTATGGATGTGACACAAATGTTAAGGCAATTCCATCCAAGATAGAAAAAAAAGGGACAGAAGAAAACCAAGAATCTGGGCTTTTTTTTGCAGAATATATTTGTAATTTGCATTGAATTTTAACTGCATTAAAATTGAATTGAAACAGAAATTGCAGTGTATTAACTGGATGGAAAATCAATACTCCATTCATTCATAAAGCAATACCATGCATTGTGACTGCAATCACGATAAACTAAAAATATTAGAAGGAGTTGGCACCACTCAGGACGTACATCATTAGTGCATAATTCTGATATTGCACCTAAGCATAGCAATCAAATATCTTAGAGGAATTCAAAAGGAGGGTTATTAAAGTGTGAAAGTTAAATTAGATTTTTCTTCCCACCTTACATATTTGACACGAGACTGGTCATAACATTTGCCTGATTTCATTCAATGAAATCTAAAGAATAAACATGGAAGGAGTTCTAGAGTGACCAGATGTTCTATCCTGCACGAGCATCATCTATGCATTGACAATGTAAACATACTTCTGACTTTTAAAAGTTGGTCTATTCATTGCTGTGCCATCAAATTTCAGTTGGGAATATAGAATGGTACAACGGAGGTCCAACAATGTCTAATTCCGCATTTATCATGGTGCTCATCTACAGATGAACTGATAGTGAGATATCGGGCAAAATTGACTTGTATTTATGTACAACTATTCATGGATTTTCAGACTATCCAAAAGCTTCTCACGTCACTAAAGTAGCTTATGAAGTATAATATCAGGCAGTTGGTGTACAATAGGGTCTCACACAGATAATGACTAGACAACCTGTTCTTAGGTGTACTTTAAGACAAATATATGGTGAGAAAAATTGAGGGGATGTTCCACTTAACAGGACACACAAAGTCTCAGTTTCATCACTTACTGGGAAATCAGCAGCACCATCATTTGAGTGAGGTTTACAAAATCATGTGCAGCTGGATAAAGTAGCTGGGAAGATGGTGTTCCCACTCATAAAAGGCACAAAAATTAGACAGCATACGTTTAATGTGATGTGTAAAAGAAGCAATGGTGAGAGAATCACATAATAAATTTGTCATAAAGCAAACAAAGGAAGGAAGAACTTTTTTTATAAATGGACTCCAGATATCCCAGCATGCTTCATTGCAACTTTTGAGGTGTATTCCTCGCTGCAATGGGAGAAACGCGGGTCATTTGCTGACCAGAAGCAGTAAGGTGGCAGTGGTCAGAGATAAAAATTAGCTTGGACGCAAATATTGAACAAGACCTTCCTTGCTCATCTTGAACTCACATCATGGAACCTTCAAATCCACCAAAGAAATAGGGAGAGCCTCCATTTAACAAACCATTCTAAAAGAGACAATTCCAATATTGTGGAACCTTGCCAAGCCCTGAATGAGATGAATTTTGGTGTCAAATTTGGGAGGATCACATGAGAGATTAAATGAGGCCTTCCTTGATTTCAGGAGCAACAAATTGCATTTCTAACCAAGTTTCAGATGTTGAGATGAGATTCTCACTCAAGACTGTTCAGAAGCCTATTAACAGGGATTGTTGTTTGTTATTACCCTCATTATTCCTTTATCTGGACTCATTCTCCTATCACCTGCTGGATATAAACTGGATGCTGAGAATTCCCAGCATAACAGTCAGAACAAGTACCTGGTAAGTGTAAGTCACCAGCTGCTCATCTGGACCTGCACCTTGGACAGACAGCACCAACATCTCAGGGCCAATATGCAGCACTGACATACAGCCCCATGTTCCACAGACATTAGCCTCTCTGCACCATCATGGCATATCCTCACTCCATTTACAGCGCACTTCTGTAGTTAAATGCTGCACTTTGGGGCACACCAGCAACTAGTATTGCAATGCTGTTTGATAAACACTTTGCCACATCAATTGGGGCACAAGGATGCACCTTGGAGTTGCTCACATGCTCTCTCAGCAGTCCAAATGCTCTCAATCCCTTCTTGCCATCACTGGTGTTCAATGAGCCCTCAACAGTTGGGGTATTTCATCCCAAGGAGGGTACATCATTCTCAAAGTTTGGGCATTAGTTGCACTTATTTTGATTGACCTTCCCTAAAGGAATCAGATTCCCTACAGTGTGGAAACAGGCCATTTGGCCCATCAAGTCCACACTGACTCTTCAAAAGATCAGGGTCTGGATTAGAGTGGTGTTGGAAAAGCACAGCAGGTCAGGCAGCATCCAAGGAAAATTGATGTTTCAGGCAAAAGCCCTTCATCAGGAATAGAGGCAGGGAGCCTGCAGGGTGGAGACATAAATGAGAGGAGGTTGGGGGTGGGAAGAAACTCGCATAGAGTACAATAGGTGAATGGGGGTGGGGATGGAGGCGATAGGTCAGAGAGGAGGGTGGAGTGGATAGGTGGAAAGGAAGCTAGGACAGGTCATTAGGACGGTGCTGAGCTGGTAGGTTGGAACTAGGGTCAGGTGGGGGGAGGGGAAATGAGGACACTGGTGAAGTCTACATTGATGCGCTGGGGTTGAAGTGTTGTGAGGCGGAAGATGAGACGTTCTTCCTCCAGGCGTCAGGTGGTGAGGGAGCGGCGGTGGAGGAGGAGGCCCAGGACCTGTATGTCCTCGGCAGAGCAGAAGAGGGAGTTGAAGTGTTGGGCCACAGGGCGGTGGGGTTGATTGGTGCGGGTGTCCCGGAGATATTCCCTAAAGCGCTCTGCGAGGAGGCATCCAGTGTCCCCAATGTAGAGGAGACCGCATCAGGAGCAACAGAAACAATAAATGATGTTGGTGGATGTGCAGGTAAAATTTTGATGGATGTGGAAGGCTCAGCACTGTCTCCATGACCTGTCCTACCTGCCTATCTTCCTTTCCACCTATCCACTCCACCCTCCTCTCTGACCTATCACCTCCATCCCCACCTCCATTCACCTATTGTACTCTATATTAGTTTCTCCCCACCCCCTTCTCATTTATCTCTCCACCCTGCAGGGTCCCTGCCTCTAGTCCTGATGAAGGGCTTTTGCCCGAAATGTCGATTTTCCTGCTTCTCGGATGCTGCCTGACCTGCTGTGCTTTTCCAACACCACTCTAATCCATTCTCTGGTTTCCAGCATTTGCAATCCTCGTTTTTACCTCTTCAAAAGATCATCCCACCCAGAACCATTCCCCTACACTATGCCTGTAACCCTGCTTTTCTCATGGCCAGTTCACTTAACATGCACATCTTTGGACTGTGGGAGGAAACCAGAGCACCTGGAGGAAACCCACACAGACACAGGGAGAATGAGCAAACTCCACACAGATAGTTGCCAGAGGCTAGAATTGAACCCAGGTCCCTAGCACTGCGAAGCAGCAGTGCTAACCACTGAGCCACTGTGCCCCACAAAATGCAATATGGGTTCTTCTTGTCTCTGCAGCTAATAGTGAGACCACTGTTGCCCCTATTAAATACTGTCTTCCCAGCACATTGACAGAGTGCACTGGCGGGTGAATGGAAAGTTTAGCATGACATGGGAACTGGTGGTTAGCCACCAAGAGGTGGGTTCAGCTGAAGATAAGTCGTAGGCATAGAGACAGAAATTCAACATTCAGAATCGACATCATCCTTGAATCATGGGACATCCAAGGATAACAATGATATTTATCATTTGTTCCTGGTCATTTGAAAGATTTCTTTTACACAAAAATACCACCAAATCAACCCTGTCACTTTTAAATGATTAATAATTTACAAGCATTGCCCACCAGGGCCAGTGCAAGAATGACAAAAATAGGAGGGGGTAATGTGGGATATAAATGAATTAATGTTAATTCTGCAAGTATAAATTCTGATACAGAATAGGAATGAGAAAATACATATTCAGCAAAAAGAAAGGATATGTTAGCATGAGACGTGAATACAGAACAATGGTGGATATATGGGCAAACAGGAAAGCATCTGTTTCCCCCTTACACGCGGACACAGGAACAAACCCTAATCAAAGAGGTCAAAGTGGCCTCTGAATGGAAATAGATGCTGATAGAAGAAAAGATATGCCTAATCAATAACCTACGGTAGACTGACGTCAAACACCCTTATGGGAGTCAGAGATTTGTAATTACCTTACCTGGTAATTAGACAAAGCACCCACCTATAGGTGTATAAATAAAAAAGAAGCTGTTGTTCAGACATTCGTCTCGGATTGAAATTATTAAAGTGAGTGAGCTTTTGTTTCTCACAGGTAAGAATTGAATTAAATGGTCTTGGAGGGGTAAATAATACACTCAACCTCCCCATGGTGCTCACCTCCTATTTGGAAGGCTACACAGTGCAGTTACTTTGAAGATCTCGTTATTCAGCGAGAAAATGCATGAAATGGTGTTGATACATGTGCAATGAGCACTCAGCTCTTATTGCAATCTAGTCAGGAATAATAGGCAGTGTAGAGCTGGGATGACCTTGCTGGTAATGACTATATTGATTGTATTTTCCAAGTTTGCCTGCTGCAAATTGAGGAGCTCTATAACTGGCTCACTGCTGACTCATTGTGGCAATTATCTTTGGTGATCAGCAAGATAAGTGTGTCAGGTTCTGCAAATATAATATGGTACATACTAATCTCTTAGTCTTACTTTATTTTATACCATCATAATTGTAATATAATCATCGACTATGCAGTGTTCCTTAAAACTCAGTTTCCCTTACGAAGTAAAATCTTGTCTATCCAAACCAAACAGATCACTTGGTAAGTACCTGAGCCACTAATGTAGACATCTACAGCCCTGATGACTGATGCATCGTTGTTGTAATGTATACAACCCACAGAATGTATTATAATGACTTCACAAGTTTTTTCAATTTTCCCTTACAAACCTACAAATTCAACATTTAGTAGGACAGAGGCCCCCAGAGTTCATTGAAACGTGTTTTCTTCCAAGTCACATGACAACTCGACATAAACATTTGTCACCATTTTGTGAATTCTGAAATTTTCTACCTAACGTCACTATGGGAACACTTTCAGGACATAGACTGCAATGGCTCCAAACAACGACCCACCAAAACCTCAGGGCAACTAGGGCTAGGTAATAAATATCGGCAATAGCCATATCTCAAGCAAGTACATTTTGAAAATGTCCCATAAGAATTATTAATCAACTCAGACATATGGAATGTCTAGGAGACAAAATGGAGCAGATTTTAAAATGTGTTGCTCGGACAAAATTGGTACAGGGTCAATTTGTCTGGACCTGTGATCCACTGTGAATATGCTTTGGCTGTTATTCAGTATGGCACAGTATTATGTGTTGAACTAAATCTTCCCATAGTTTTGCAAAATGTAATTTTTACTGCATTTCATGGAGAGATTCACTCTTTCAGGCCTGTTGAGCTTTCTCATGCTCCTGTACACAACTTGCTCATTAACTACCTACCGACAGCACGCCTCTCATCCAATGCTGACCCAATTTTCCATTTGCCTCAATCAGAATACTCGTTATCCTAGAATTCCTGACACAGACACCATTTTAAAAGGCTCCTGTGCACCCAGTCAAGCATGGTCAATCTGCAGATGCCCGGCATGCTTTGTGATATTTGTCCTAGTCATGACAGATAAGAGGAAATTGCTGCCCAGCTTTGTGGACAAGAATCTAAAGGTCCTTTTGGACAGGGTGATGCAGAGGAAGGATATCTTTTCCCACAGGACCAGTAGAGGAAGTAATGTCACCAGACCATGCTAGCTTGTCAAAGTTTGCCACCCAAGTCAGTGCAGTCTCTGCCTATTGCATGCAATTCACTCCTACACACCCAATTCTCCCACACTATCTTTCTGCAATTGTGTTCACCTTTGGTAATCTGGTGGTGGATGTTTAAGGTAGCAAATTGACAGCTGAACACATGGTTGTTGTATAAGGGTGTAAAACAGTGAAAGAGACCACATTATTAAAGGCACATTCAATGGGAATTATCCAGAAAAAAATTGTTCAGGAAAGGAGGAGTGTCTCATCTTTTAAAGAAATTCATAATAGTGGAATTAATTCAGTAAAGTCATTAAAGAAAGTGGAACATTTAGGTGGTAAGCAGTAAAATTCATCCAGAGAAGCTGCCAAAGAAAGGATTTCAACCCCACCGTGAAGTCTCTTTCAAGGATGCCTATCTTGAAGAAGTTCTCCTCCTGTCTCTACAATGATCTCAGTGAGTCTCTCTCTCACTGCACCCCAGGTCATCTCCTCTGCCCTTAAGCTCTTCAGCCACGTCCTGAAGCAAACTCGCGACTACAGCCACATCTCCTTTCTCAGTGCCTATGGAACCAACTGATCCCGCATGGACTCCGGACTACATTCAGACCAACTTTCCTGATGAAGGGCTTATGCCCGAAACGTCAGTTCTCCTGCTCCTCAGAAGCTGCCTGACCTGGTGTGCTTTTCCAGCACCACACTCTCAACTCTGATCTCCAGCATCTGCAGTTCTTATTTACTCCAAAAGGTGGTAACCCTCCAACTTAGCTGTGAGAAATCAGGAATCCTCTATTTTGAGTGGATAAAGTAAACATGACCCTTCATCTCAGAGGACCATTCTCTCATTAAGAAAGACAACCTCTGGTGGTTCAGCCTGAGGGTCATCACACCTCAGGTGAGGGTTGAGGTTGAGAAGGTGGGACTTTAATGGTGAACTCAACTGGTAGAGGAATTGAATTCGCACTCTTGTTGTCACTCTGCACCACAAGCCAGTTACCGGAGCTCATTTGAGTGGGTAAACCCTTCAGAACTGCAGAGAACTCCATGAAAGCCACCACAGAAAAGGAATGACCAACATCTATGTATTCAGGATCCTGTAAAGATGAATTCTTCTCTCCATGAGGAAAACCCAAAACATTAAAGATCCTCCAGTTTAACGGGATTTTCAAACCTCGGATTGTCAGGAAAGGAATCAAAGTTAACAGTCCTCAACCCAGAGACTGACCAATCTTCCAAATCTGATGAGAACAAGCTCTGGGAAAATAGTGAAACCACAAGTTTACCTGCATTTGTGAAGTCAGAGACTTTGCAAGAGATGGGGTAATGGGAAATGCTTTTAGATGCTATGGCAATATCAACTGTCTGACATATATTTTTAAAAATCATTTATTCTCTAAGTTTAGATTTTTTAAAAATTAGTAACTGGAGGGTTTTCTGAATGTATGAAGTTAATGGTTAACTTGTAAGTATTTTTGTAACCATGGTGACTTCTTTTAAACAGTTTCTGAGGCCTGACTTTAGAACAAATGGGTTTTATGCACCAATAATGGACTTCTGTTTACTTTAGTTTCAATTCTGGGTGGCAAATAAACTAATGGGCCCTTAGGGTTTGTTAGAGATATCTGAAATAGTTTTTAAGTTTAAGTGAAACACTCAAAGAGGGAGGTGTTTCTTTTCAGTTTTTACTTTACATTATGAGCAGACCTATGATGTCCTTGGAATAGGATGGCTGTTCAGATGAGTGTGCCTGAGAAGAGAAGGATATACAGTGAATTAGGTTACCTTATAGCAAATAATTAGGCCCAGACCCCAAAGCATTAGAATAATACTCAACTTTAAGTAATCTGTTAGGGTATGTTTAAGCAGATTAGCATAGCTCCAAGAAAAAAACTCTCTTTAGTTTCAATGTTAAAAACCAAGGACACAGTGACTTAAACCTACTGGGGTATGAGAAATAGGCACCAGGTATGAGTGGTGTTTTAGTTACTTTATCAGGAATATGTTCTGGGTACTGAACAAAAGCCGTTCATTTCTTTTCAGTTTGTAAAAAATGTTTTTGGATTAATGGAATTATACTTTTACTGCGTGTCAAAAATCTTTGAATTGAGCTTAAGTAGATGGTTTCATTTATTCCATTTTGTCTTCATTTCTTTTGTTAGTGAACTTCTGTTTGTCTCTAAGAGCAAAATCCACAGCATTGTGTGCTTATGTTTCAGCAAAAGACCACTTCATTAAAACCATAACAAATCAAACTATAATCTATTAAGCCAGGTTCCTATCTAGAATCGGATTTAGAGTCAAAGAGTCTTAGAAACAGACCCTTCGGTCCAACCCGTCCATGCTGACCAGATATCCCAACCCAATCTAGTCCTACCTACCAGCACCCAGCCCATATCCCTCCAAATCCTTCCTATTCATATACCCATCCAGATGCCTCTTAAATGTTGCAATTGTACCATCATCCACCACTTCCTCTGGCAGCTCATTCCATACACGTACTATCCTCTGCGTGAAAATGTTGCCCCTTCCGTCCCTTTTATATCTTTCCCCTCTCACCCTAAACCTATGCCCTCTAGTTCTGGACTCCCCGACCCCAGGGAAAAGACTTTGTCTATTTATCCTATTCATGCCCCTCATGATTTGGCAAACCTCTATAAGGTCACCCTTCAGCCTCCGACGCTCCAGGGAAAACAGCCCCAGCCTGTTCAGCCTCTCCTTATAGCTCAAATCCTCCAACCCTGGCAACCCTGGCAAATCTTTTCTGAACCCTTTCAGGTTTCGTAACATCTTTCCGATAGGAAGGAGACCAGAATTGCACACAATATTCCAACAGTGGCCTAACTGTCCTGTACAGCCACAACATGACCTCCCAACTCTTGTACTCAATACTCTGACCAACAAAAGAAGGCATACCAAACGCCTTCTTCACTATCCTATCTACCTGCGACTTCACTTTCAAGGATTGTAACCTTTTTCGCTGTCCACTACACCTTCAATTTTGGTGTCATCTGCAAACTTACTAACTGCACCACTTATGCTTCCATCCAAATCATTTATATAAATAACAAAAAGTAGAGGACCCAGCATTGATCCTTGTGGCATTCCACTGGTCACAAGCCCCCAGTCTGAAAAACAACCCTCCACCACCACCCTCTGTCTTCTATCTTTGAGCCAGTTCTGTATCCAAATGGCTAGTTCTCCCTGTATTCCGTGAGATCTAACCTTGCTAATCAGTCTCCCATGGGGAACCTTGTCGAACGCCTTACTGAAATCCATATAGATCACATCTACTGCTCTGCCCTCTTCAATCCTCTTTGTTACTTTCTCAAAAACTCAAACAACTTTGTGAGACGACTTCCCACGCACAAAGCCATGTTGACTATCCCTAATCAGTCCTTGCCTTTCCAAATATATATATATCCTGCTCCTCAGGATTCCCTCCAACAACTTGCCCACCACCAACATCAGGCTCACTGGTCTATAGTTCCCTGACTTGTCCAATGATAACAACAGTTAGGATGAATAAAAATGCGTACATGTTTTCTCTTAATAATGGAATAGTATCTGGATGTGTGATATTGCAAAGGAGTGCAAGAATCTTAAAGGGTTAAAATGGAGGTGTGTTTTAAGCACTACCCACTTTAAGAAAGTCATGTGGACTTGTGGCAGGATGGCTTAGGATCTTGGAGTAAGACCTTACATCTGACCCTCCTCAATCTCTGTAACAATGTCTATCACATCAATGTAACCTGTAACTAGTTGCTAACATTCGATACATTTGCTGTTCAATAGACTAGGGTCATGTTGAAATAAGTGTGGGCCGGGTGCTGGCAAGTGGGACTAGATTGGGTTGGGATATCTGGTCGGCATGGACGGGTTGGACCGAAGGGTCTGTTTCCATGCTGTACATCTCTATGACTCTCAGTGGCTGCCACGCAAGAGTAAGCATCCCTGCTACACTTAAAAGGGATGGTGACAGCAACCTACCTCATGGTGAGGTACAGACTGTTTGTCACTTCTCATCCCAAGTACACGTACAACAACAGTGACCTTGTTGCCATTTGAGGTATTCAAACAAGTGGAGAGTATTCCATCACACTTCTGATTTCTGTTTTGCAGGTGGTATAAAGTTGTGAAGAATAAGGAGACATTTGTTACCAAATTTCCAATCTGCTCTCGCAGCCACAGTACTTGCGTGACCAGTTCTGTTAGGTTTCCAGTTAATTGTGAGGCAGTCCTCCACCCCCACACTGACTGTCAAAAGGGAATTCTCTCTCGATGCAGATGGTCATCACTTGGTTCCTGTTTGTACAGAATGTTACTCGTCACTTCTCACTCCAAGCCTGAATGTTGCTCTTTTTGTGTTGCATGCAGCACTACCTTAGGCATAATGAACGTAACTGAAAATTGTGCAATTTTCAGCAAACATCCATAATTATGACCTGGGAGGATAATTAACAAAGTAACTGCGGGTAATTGGACCTAGGAATCGATCTTGAGCAACACCTGGAGAGGACAATCTGCCTCTGTACCAAGCGTGACTTCAGCCTGTAGAGATTTTCCCACAGCTGACAGACGGATGAGAAGTCTGCAATATAGCCATAATTTGCTGTGGGAAGCCTACATTGATACAGAGTATGACTTCTAACCTAACCTTCCCGAAGGGCGGCATGATGGCTCAGTGGTTAGCACTGTTGCCTCACAGTGCCAGGTTCGAACCCAGCCTCAGGCGACTGTCTGTGTGGAGTTTGCACATTCTCCCAGTGTCTGCGTGGGTTTCCTCTGGGTGCTCCGGTTTCCTCCCACAGTCCAAAGATGTGCAGGTTAGGTGAATTGGCCGTGCTAAAACGTCCATAGTTGTTATGTACATGAGTCAGAGTGGGGTGGGTTACTCTTCAGAGCGTCGGTGTAGACTTGTTGACTTTCCCACACTGGAGGGAATCTAGTCTAATCAAAGAAATCTGGCAAAAGTGAAGTCAATAGCAATTATGGGCCTGGAGTCATAGCCAAAGGAACTGTAGTTATTGGTGACCATTCATCTCAACCTGAGGAGATTGCTGTAGAATTTCATCCTGGTAGTATCCTCGACCCAACCATCTTCAGCTTTAGTGATGACTGTCTCACCTTCTGTAGGTTTGCTAAACATCATGTACAAACCTGAAGGGGAATAGACAAATTACATTGAGGAAGAAGTGTGGATGTTCACTGACGGCTGTACAAGATACTGAAACAGCGCATTTCCAAATGCAGCAAGACGTGGACAATATTCAGGCTTAGATTGATAAATAGCAAGTAAAACTTGCACCACACAGGTGCCAGGCAATGCCCACCTCCAACAAAACAGAATCTAATCCTTGCCGCTTCACCAGCAATGAATACCCTACTATCCTAGGGCATAGGGTGTTGACTAGAAACTTAATTGGATCAGTCATATAAATACTATGGCTAGATGAACAGGTCAGAGCCTGGGAATGTTGAGTAGGGTATGTAATGAGTAGGGTTTTTGCACCTCAGTGAGATTCTCCGAAGTCTGTCCACCATCTACAAGGAACAAGTCAGGAGTGTGATGGACTACTCCCCACTTGCCTGGATGAATCCACTTCTAACAAGTAAGCAGCAGTGTGCATTGTCTACAAGGTGTCCTGTACCAACTTACCAAGGCTCCTTTGACAATGATTTCTGAACCTTGACCTCTACCACAAGAGCTGTGTATGTATAGCAACAACTCCACCTGCAAGTTCCTCTCCAGGTTTTACATGTAACCTTGATATGAAACTATATCACTATTCCTTCACTGTCTTGGGTTAAATACCTGAAAATCCAAACCTAACAAGACATGGGTAGTCATTCCTAACTATATGGTTATGGACAGATCCAGCTGTAACTACTGGATTGGTGAGGACCAGGTCTAGTAGGCTTTTTCCATCGCCAGTTCTGTCACTTCTGTCAGATATGTCCTTCACAATGTCTCCACTTAACTGAAAATCCATTCATCACTGGTATAATTCTAGTAAAACTCTTCTGTAATCTCTGTTGCTTTGATATTTTTCCTGAAGCAAATTGGGCATTAGTCCCTGAAAGTAAACCTGAAATTTCAAAGGTATACCACAACATCTTTGCACCTGACTGGTGAGGGCAATGGCAAGAAATATGTGGTAAGATCCTAAAAGTGAGAATTTCAATGGCAAAAGATGTCAGGTTTGAACGGAAAGAATCTCACTTGTAAGGGGCTAAAGGCCCTTTGGGCGACCCAACCAAAACTCCAAGAACCTCAGGTCCAACTGTGACATTTTACGCGAGTTGCCTGCTCTGCCCCTCAAACCTTCAGGTTCCTTCCTACCTTGCCCTCCCTGTCAAACCATCAGCTTGGATCTTTCCCAGATTCCCACCCAGCTCCTTTAGTTAACTGCTCATCTCACCACTTTACCCCCAAGCCCCAGGAAGGTGTATAACTTAGTTATGCCAAACATAGTTCTGCAGCAATAGGGTTAACATAGCCAAGGTGATGGTGATTATCGATAATTCTTCCACATCCTCCTGAGAAACCCCTTTCCTTCAAGTGCTCTGTTGTCATCTACCCCTTATACATTGAGTTGCACTCCATTCCCCCTCCTCCCCTCTTCCCCCAACCACCACCATCACTTCAGAATTATTATTATTGATTAGTCCATTTACTAAAATGACTACCCAAGCCTCTAGCCTGATATTGGATGATGCCATTGAATTATTGTCTCGCTGCCCCTGATTGAAGGCACCCCCCTTGAATTGGCTGATGACTACTCCCCTCAGACTTTGAATCATGGTTTTTTGGTTAAATTTGGTGTGTTTTCCATGTACATTGCTGGCACTTGGCACAGCGTCATATAGCAATCAGTCTGCCCGCTTATTGATTACTGCTGACAACCATGATAAACTACCTCCTTTTCTATCCATGTTAAAAACAAAGCGAGACTAAAGAGGGTGTCCTGCCTCGATGCAGGTTCACCTTGCCTGACTGAGAGTGGCAGGCAGGATGCAGGTGGAAGGTCTGGCCATCTCTGGAATGCATTGAGAGGAGACTTCTGGAAGTGGGAGTTGGTTGGGATGTTGGGAGGGGTGTTATGTGGTGGTGGGGGGAGCATCTGTGTGGTTCCCCTTTGAGTTGGATGCCTGCTGTCATCTCCCTGAATCCTTATGAAGAAGTTAATCAGAAGCAATGTCAAAGTCCCTTATTTCTTTATTGCCTTATTGCCTAATAGCTCGGGGCAGATCTATGCATACATCCAGCAAGCACCACGTGTCTTGGCACTGTATTTCCATGGCAGCTACAGACTGCCCAATGAAGCAGTCAGACATGTACCAGACATGCCATTGATGGACTCTTTCAACCTTCAACTCAATTTTCCTGCTGTTCCTCTATCTGCTTGGGTATTTGAATAAAGTTACTAACGGCTGATACCAAAGGATCCTCTCCTGCTTGTGCTGAGCAGATGCCTGGTCTCTGGCAGCCCTCTGAGTGCCAGAGACCTGGTGATGCAAGATGAATTAATCTTCCTGATAGGTGATCAAGCTTGTGCTTCTGTAAGGTTTTGAGATTGGAAAGGTAAGTTATACCTATTCATTTATGTAATTTATATTGGTAACACTTCTTGCAAAAGTGAAAAAGTGTACCTTAAGGAATTAAAGAAAACTTCTCTGTTATAATTTATTTCTTCCAATCGAACATAGAATATAGAACTGTGTAGCACAGGAAGCACCTTTTCACACAAAGTTGTGTCGAATGTGACACAAAAATTAAACTATCCCTTCTGCTTGCTCTTGGTCCATATCCCTCCATTCCTTGCAATATTTGGCAGTGGCTCAGTGGTTAGCACTGCTGCCTCACAGTACCAGAGACCAGAGTTCGATTCCAGCCTTGGGCGACTAAATGTGGAGTTTGCACATTCTACCTGTGCCTGTTCCAGTTTCTTCACACAATCCAAAGATGCGCAGGTCAGGTGAATTGGCCTTGCTAAATTGCCTATAGTCTTCACGGATGCATTTGTTAGATGCATTAGGCAGGGGTAAAAATAGTGTAGGGGAATGGGTCTGGGTGGGTTACTCTTTGGGGGGCGGTGTGGACTAATCTAGAATCTGGTTTCCAGCATCTGCAGTCATTGTTTTTACCCTGTAATTACAACTTATAGAAGTACTAACAACAACAAAAAATAAACTTTGCTGAGCACTTTTAATTAAATGTACATCTCAAAATGTCTTATGGAATAGATCTGACTCAAACAAACTGTGAATCTACACAATGCTTACTGTGAAACTTATTAAATAAAAACAAGGAAATGTGGATGCTGAAAATCCAAAACAAAAATAGAAATTGTTGGAGAAACTCAGCAGATCTGGCAACATCTGTGGAGAGAAAGCAGAGTTTTAGGTCGAGTGACCTCCCCTATATGGGGGAGATGAATGCTGACCGGATGACCGATTGGCAAAACAAAAATGACAAGCTTCCAGGTGTCTGCCACTTCAACACACCACCGCATCCTCTTGTGAGGCTTGCTGCAGTGCTCCAAAGACAAATGCAATTTGGAAGAACAGCACCTGACTTTTCAGTTGGGGATCCTGCAGCCTTCAGGATTCAATATCGAGTTCAATAAGTTTTGGGCCTGAGCACCTTCTCCCATGTCCTTATCCAAACTCTCTCTCAGTCATGTACACGGCAGGTATTCATGTGACTTGGCCAACATTGTCTATCTCCTATGCTGCAGGCAAGGATGCCTCGACACATGGTACACCGGCAAGACTGAGCAGACACTATGACAACGGATGCATGGACACTGCACAGCATTTGCTAGACAAGGACATTGCCTCCCAGTCAGGGAACACTTCAGCGGTTAGGGGCATTTGGCCTCAGGTCTTTGGGTGACCATCCTCGGACTTCGGGATATGCAACAACACAGAATGGCTGAGCAAAGGCTAATGGCCAAGTTTGGAACCCATGCGGATGGCTTCAATCAGACCTTGGGTTCATGTCGCAATACAGGTGACCCCCACTACACTATACAGACACACACACTTACATACTCTCACATTCACACAGACCCTTTCTCTCTAACTCACACACATACACGCCGTACACTCACTCACACCCTCTCACAGGCTTATACTCCATCACACACACGCGCACACACACACACTCTCTCACGTACACTCACAGGCATACACACATAGAAGTCATTTACATTTGCAGAATTGTAATTGCAGAATCATTCTATTTTACTCAGAAAACACACAATCTGCAGGCAGTCAATCCATGTAATACTGTATAAATGTCTACTTTGGAAATAGAACCAATTTGACTCAAGATTGGGATATAGACAGACTCTAACCTCACAGCTTTAATACATTGACTGAGCTGAGATGTTTTTTCATAAAGCCTTAAGTTTTCTCAAGATTGCAACTTAAAAGTTCTGGAATTTACATATTAATGAACTGAACCTACAACCTAGTCTAAAAGATGCAAGACTTAACAGTAATCTAGGTTTGTTCAAAAAATCATTTCATTGCATGACACTGTAATCTTTTTCTATAAATTCTCTGTCTTATGATCTGGCTCCACAGCCACCTGATGAAGAAGCAGCCCTCGGAAAGCTAGTACTTCCAAGTAAACCTGTTGGACTATAACCTGCTGTTGTGATTTTTAATTTTGTCTATCCCCGTCCAACACTGGCACCTCCACATCGTGACAATAGGCCTTGTCATCATATGGGCTGCTACCACAAACAACCGATTGTCAGCTAATAATGGTCCTCAATGACAGCTATTTATTTCCCAGGCTGACCTTTACCCACTGCTTTGACTGCTCAACTGTTTCTCTGTCTCTCTCCCCCCATCTTCACCTATCATTTAAATATCTTCCCTCCTCACCCTTCTCTAGCATACTGTATATGCCAACCGTTTCAGAGCTACAATCAGTTCTGAAGAAGTGAACCGTCTTTCCATAGATGCTGCCAGACCTACTGAGCTTCTCCAGTAATTTCTGTTTTTGGACAAAAACCAAGGTTGTTTTTGTCCCTCATATCCTCTATCCCCACATAAAGGATACAGAACAGTATTTTCTTCCATACTACTCCAAATGAATGAAATCAATAGCTCCGGAGCAAGACTGCAATTATTTATTTGTACATTGCAGAGCAATTTAATGTAATAGCACCACAATTGATACAGCTCAGCTCATGTTTCAAATATACAATAACACTTTTGGGTTTTTTGGTATTATTCTCCTATTTGTTACATTACATCTTTCTACATCTGGCTTACTTGTAACTACCTGGGGATGAATTTCCACTGTACACTAGAATTAATATATGTAATGTGCATGCATTGAGTTATAATTTTAGGTGGCAGAGCAACTTGAGCAGGCATTAGCTTTTGGCTTATTCCTAAATTTACTGCAGTTTGTAAATAAGCTAAATGAATGGACCTTGAGTAAACAGCACATTGGTTTTTTAAAAAAAGAAATGTAACCAGCTTTTTCCCCGTTTATGTCTGTCTCTGTGTATCTATTAGGGGGAGCTGAAAAAAGGCTTAGAACTTTTACTGTGTTTACTTATTTAGTTTAATTGTTTACCGTCGCTAGATTTTAATTACCTGTAATAATTAATGATTCTTGATGTGTGCTTTGTATCAACCTTTGTTTGAATGTCAGGCAGACTGGAGGTTGCACATATTTCTTTGAAATGCTGGGAACAGTGGGGCTTGATTTGCAGTTTGCGACTTCAATGTGTTGTGACAAAGGGCACAGTCATGATTGTTAGGTATGTGTCACTGCATGTGAGATCAAACCAAGAGTGTGATTCCTTTGCAAGTGTGTAGCTCGAAGACAAATATCTTCCTGCAGGGGTTATTTTGAGAGTTGAACTTACAGATTTTATCTGACAGCCACATTTTGCTAAGCCAATTAAAATGAAATTAAAAGTTCAAGATGCCTCAGGTCAGCACAGTGGTCACACTCCAGAATTGTGTGGCCACTGAAGACTGGCTATAACCGTAGGAGATGGCAGAAGGTCACAACCGAAACGTCAGCTTGTCCACCTTCTGATGCTACCTGGTTTGCTGTGTTCTTCTAGCCTCCTGCCTGCCTACTTTGAATTCCAGCATCTGCAGTTTTATTGTCTATAACTGCAGGAGGCAGCAGCCCTTATCAGATGTTAAGTAGCAATGACCTCGCAGCTTCCTTAATTGAGTTGCATTTAGATGGTGATTTTAATTGTTTAGCCACATTCCCATTGATACTTTTTAGTCTGTGTCAGTTGGTTAGGAAGCTTCTGATATCAGAATGCACAGGCCCAACGACACCACCATCTTCCTCACACCAGCCAACCTCTTTTCCACTATACTAACCCAGCTCTACTTCCTCATTTCGATGTGGGAAGCATCCTTTACCATGTATCCTGTGAAATTCTTTGAGGAGAAAGTGAGGTCTGCAGATGCTGGAGATCAGAGCTGAAAATGTGTTGCTGGAAAAGCACAGCAGGTCAGGCAGCATCCAGGGAACAGGAGAATCGACATTTCGGGCATAAGCCCTTCTTCAGCCCTTATTCCTGAAGAAGGGCTTATGCCCGAAACGTCGATTCTCCTGTTCCCTGGATGCTGCCTGACCTGCTGCGCTTTTCCAGCAACACATTTTCAATCCTGTGAAATTCCCCAATACTTGTCCAGGACCTGGCATACTTGGATACTGCCTAAGCTACGATAACTCATGCAGTAATACACTAAAGGTATATAAAATGAGGTTGCTTTTATGAAAAAATTTGAGATGCTCTTCCAAAGGTTTGTGCAGACATGATGGGGTGAATGGCTTCTCCCTGCACTGTAGTGATCCTATGATTCTAACATCTCTTGAGATGAATACATATTGAGGAGCTAGGTCATCAAGGTCATGTTTTCCCACCTGTTAAGAGAGGAAGGTTGTGGGGATCTGCAATTGAAATATTCCATACATGCTATTGGCAGGTGTGACTGCTTCAGCAGTTTGGGTTTTGTAAAGTAAGGTTTTAAGGGGCTCAGATTGTGTAAACCATTTTACTTCAATGTAGAACAGATTAGCAGAATAATAAGACAAAATTAATTTTGCAAACAGTAATTTATTAAGAAGAAGAGCTATTCTGTGTGCAGGGGAGCAAGCATCTGAAATAGTTTGCCAGAGGACAGATACAAAATCAACAAAGGACTTCAAAACATGGCTGAACATTGCATTGAAAGAGCAAGGGTTCTGAAGAGCCAAAAGCTTTTCTTATTTTCAATTTTCAAGCTTTTCAATTTTCTTATTGTTTATGATATTGTTATGCCTTACCCAAATGTGCTCTGTAAAAAAATTGCATGTATTTAACTGATTTGCTATTCCCACACAATCCTAAGTACTATTCAGTTATTTCAACTGTACCTGTTTCCATCTGGAGTCTTGTTTTTCCCTTCATGTTTTAAAGATGGTGGTCTGCAAATCCCTAGGAGCTGTCACTGTTTTGTAGAATCCTTTGTTTAATGTTGCCCACCTGTCTCTATTCCAACCCTCCGCTGTCCCTCTGTCCACACTCTCTCTATATTTGGCACATCACTAAAGCAAAACCATGTGAGGTTAATTAAGAAGGAACGGTACAGAAATTGACTGTTATAGTAAAACATAAATTACACAATAAAATATGTTGATGTCCTGATAAGAACTGGTAATGTCCATAATCCTTATATTTAGGACTACAAGGTATTTTTTTATAAATCCCCTTTAAGAACGTAATGTTGTTGTAAAATTGAGGACGCTATCCCTCTGCTCAGTTGCTTTCCATTGCACATTCTTGCAGTTTGTTGCTAGCACAATTTCAAGAATACCTTTAGGCAGAAAATTTGCCAGAATATTCTAATCCCACAGAAAACAATAAATATATAAATATATATGTATATATACTCTGCCACTAAGACAGGACAATTATTTTAGAAGGTATACAAAACAATTCTGAATACAAATTCCTACACTGCAACCTTGCACCACAACCTTTTCTGTATTAGGATTGAAGAATTCCAGGCTTTCTCTTGCCTTGTTAACTGCAAAAGTGGGATTCTCAGTGGAGCTTTCATACGGGGAAAATATTACAGATAAATCTTTGTGTTAACTCGTGCAAAATACTTCACTTCAGTATATTTCATAGATTTGCTTGCATCGAACAAAACCATAAAATGCCAGTTTACCTGTTTGAGATTTTGTACGCTGATCATTCATCCAAAAAGCTGCTTCATGATTTCATTCATAAATTTCTTTTCTGCCTTTCAGTAACAAATTCATTACAGTACTGCATGTGTTTTAATCTGAAGCAGGACGGCCAATTGACCTGCACCATACAGATAAAGCAGACAATCTACACTTGCTGCAACACTGCTTTCCCTGCCCCCACACCTAGTGATCAGATTTCCATGACAGTGTGATTCATGCTGCAAGGATAACCAGACATTCTACTGCTCAGGATCACTTTGAGATGTACTCATTTATTTATTTTCTTTCATCCACTCCACACAACAGCCAAGGGAAAGGACAATCCCTTAGTGAGCTAAGGTCATTGAGTCCGAGCTCATTCACTTCTACTCGTCAGATGGACTTATGAATAAATTATATTTAATTTGGCCTCTGCGGAGAGAGCACATAACACTCCATTTCTGTATTAGCTGGAAAGAAAACCAGTAAGACCAACAGCAAATAGGTACCTCTTTAATTCAATTACTTATCTTCCATATGCCTCTTATTATGTGTTAATTCTGATACATATTATCTTTAAAAACACAGAGCCTAGCCATATTAGCTGCAATATTGAGGGTCAACTCATTTAAGTAACATAGAACATAGAACAATACAGCGCAGAACAGGCCCTTCAGCCCTCGATGTTGCGCCGACCTGTGAACTATTCTCAGCTTGTCCTTCTACACTATCCCATCATCATCCATGTGCTTATCTAAGGATTGCCTAAATCTCCTTAATGTGGCTGAGTTGACTACATTAGCAGATAGGGCATTTCACACCCTTACCACACTCTGAGTAAAGAACCTGCCTCTGACATCTGTTTTAAATCTATCACTCCTCAATTTGTAGTTATGCCCCCTCGTACAAGCTGACGTCATCATCCTAGAAAAAAGACTTTCACTGTCTGCCCTATCTAATCCTCTGATCATCTCGTATGTCTCAATCAAATCCCCTCTTAGCCTTCTTCTTTCCAATGAGAACAGACCCAAGTCTCTCAGTCTTTCCTCATAAGACTTTCCCTCCAGAGCAAGCAACATCCTGGTAAATCTCCTCTTCAAGTTTTCCAATGCTTCCACATCCTTCCCAAAATATGGTGACCAGAACGGTACACAATATTCCAAGTGTGGCTGCACCAGCGTTTTGTATAGTTGCAGCATGATAATGCGGCTCTGGAACTCAATCCCTCTACCAATGAAACCTAACACACCGTTTGCCTTCTTAACAGCACTAACCAGCTATCAACAGTTCTGATTTTTAAAAAAATATAACTTCATATTCTCTAAAGATAGAAAAATCTACTTATGGAATGCCAATGAGTAGTTAAAGATGTTATCATTAGGCCAACAGAACTGAACAGTACTTTCAGGGATCTATGTACATGGACTCCAAGATCCCTCTGCACACCCCCACACTACCAAGAATCTTTCGATTGACCTAGTACTCTGCCTTCCTGTTATTCTTCCCAAAGTGCATCACCTCAAATTTAGCTGCATTGAATTTCATTTGCCACCTCTCAGCCCAATTCTGCCGTTTATCCAAGTCCCCCTGCAACCTGTAACATTCTTCCAAACTGTCCACTACTCCACCATGAAGTCCCAGCACAACTTGCTTCTGTGCATTGAAACAGTGAAATAGATGGAGCATGATATTGAATTATAGCTCAAATTTTAATGTCTTTACTGGCAAGTGGTCACAAAGAGGCTGAATTGGAGCAGTTCATAGACTTCATCCACAACTTCCACCCTGCCCTTAAATTCACTTGGTCCATCTTGGATACCTTCCTCCCCTTTCCCAACGTCTCCGTTTCCATCTCCAGTGACAGTCTCCAGACAGTCGTTTCCTATTAAGTCGTTTTACAACTACCTGGACTACACTTCCTCCCACCCAGTATCCTCCAAGAACTCAATCCCATTTTCCCAATTTCTCCACCTTCATCCAGACAAGGAGACATGGCACTCCCAAGCATTCCAGATATTCACCTATTTTGAACAACATGCTTCCCACCCCCCACCCCCACAAGAACGGACTGCAGGTTTCCATCCCTCAAGCATTTTTTAATGGTTTTTATGAGAATTGACAATGATTTCATAGTCATTATCACTGAGACTAATCTAGATCTACTAATTAAACTGATATGTTTGCAGAGAATTAACCTAGACTTCTGGATATCTATTCAAGCGATGTCATCACTACATCACTGCCTCCCTGATTAGATTATCATATTTAACTGTCTAGGTTGCACACAGAGTCTGTCATTAGTCAGTGATTTCCACAGTTTTTTCAATTGCGCATATTAATGCAGAAGTATGTATCACCAGTTAATATAAATATCCAATTAACAAATTTTTCCAGGGCAGCAGTTAAATGTTACCTGACGTTATGTCAGTATCCCCACAAATGGTAGGTGTGGAGAGTCCAGCTCAGATATCTGATCATTTGGAACTGGAAGACAACCATATCAACCTTGATCTTACTGAATAGAAGAAGAAACCTAAAGGGTTGAATGGCCCCCATCTGTTCCTAATTCACATATTCCTGTAGAAACACAGAAGATAGATGTACGAATAGGCCATCTGATCCATCGACCAAGCCTCACCATTCAGCATTATGTCTGATCCTCCATCTCAATGCTGCAGTCTCGCTTTCTCACAATTCCCTGTGAGGCCCTCAGCCTTTAGAAATCTATCTTTTATAAACACATCCAATGACTTGGTATCCATAGCCTTCTATGGTGGAGAATTCCACAGATTCACTACCCTATTGTAAAAGAAATTTCTGCTTATCTCAGTCTGAAATGGCTTATCTTGTATTTTAAGAACATGACCATTTGTTCCAGATCTTAAGTCCAGGGGAAGTATAATTTCTGATTGCTGTCTGTTCATCCTGTCAATCATTTCAGTGAAATACCCTCTCACTCTTGTAACTAACAGTGAATAAAGGCCAAGTCAACCCAATTTCTCTACATACTATAAACCTGACATTCCAGGAACCAGATGGGTAAACCTCTGCTGCATTTCCTCTGGGGCAGGTGTATGTTTTTCTTTGGCAAAGAGACCAAAGAGACCAAAACTGCACATAATACTCCAGGTGTGGTCTCACCAAGGGCTTCTCAATGGCCAATTCAGGGCTTTTATTTGTCTTCACTAAAGCTTTTAATATTTACAGAAGCTTTTCCAACCTGTTCTTATTTACCAAACAAGTTTGTTCTCGTTCTCTATTTTGCCCCCCTTAATCAATCTCATGGTGTTCTTTTATTGAATTCTAAACTATTTAAGACCATAAGACATCGGAGCAGAGGTAGACCATTCAGCCCATCAAGTCTGCTGTATTATTAAACAAAATCAAGATGAAAACTGACGATCCTCAACTCCACGTTTCTGCCTTTTCCCCCATAATGTTGGATTCTCTTACTGATTAAAAATCAGTCTATCAACATTTAGATATCTTAATATCATAGCCTTTAGAGTCTTCTGTTGTGAAGAGATTCACTATCCTCAGAGAAGAAATTTCTCCTCACTTCTGTCTTAACCATGTGACCCCTTATTTGGAGATTATGTCCTCAGATCCTCGGCATTCCCTCAAAGGGAAGTAACCTTTTCACATCTCTCCTGTCAATTCCCTGAAGAATCTAGGTCGCCTCTCCTACTTCTGTGTTCCAATGAGTACTTGTCAAACCTACACAATGTCTCCTCATGAGACAGTCCCTCCATATATTCTCTGGATTGCCTCCAACATCAGTTTATCTTCCTTTAGGTTAGGAACGTAAAACTGTTCGCAGTATTTCAGCTGTGGTCTGACAGGTATTTTGTAACATTTTATTAAAATGTTCCTACTTTTATATTCCATTCCCTTTGAAATAAAGGCTAACATCTATTTGCCTTACCAAATACACTCTGGGTAGCTAGCTTTTCTTTTGATTCATAGACATGGACTCCAAAATCCCTTTGCTCCATAATTTTCTGCAGTCTTTTTCCATTTAAATAATATTCATCTCCTCTATTCTTCCTGCCAAAGTGCATGACCTCACATTTCTACATATTATATTAAATCTGCCAAGTTTTTGCCTACTTATTTAACCTGGCTATGTCCCCCTGCAGACTCTTCTATTCCCTATTCTTCAGGCTTGTCGCTTTTTAAAGTAATTTCATGATTCCTCTTGGATCTTTAATATAAATTGTTCACCATGTTTGTGTCATTGTTTCCAGTGAGTTCTTTCACCTAAAAGGAATATGTAACTGGTACAATGTATATATTTGTTCCTTGAACATTAGCCTTCCCTATCCACTATCATGATCTTTAATGAAGTGACCAGTCTTTACAGTCTATACACCTTTGCTCCACAACAGGCTTGTCAAAATAAACTGCAGATGCTGGAGTCCAAGGTAGACAAGCAGGAGGATGGAAGAACATAGCAGGCCAGGCAGTAAATGAAGGTGGAGAAGTCAACATTTCAGGTGTAGGGTTATTGACACGTATAGGTTCTGAGAGTATAGGGTTACAGCCAAAATATTGAGAGGAGCACAGTGGTTAGCACTGCTGCCTCACAGCATCAGGACCCGAGTTCAATTCCACCCTTGGGCGACTGTCTGTGTAGAGTTTGCACATTCTCCCTGTGTCTGTGTGGGTTTCTCCCACAATCCAAAGACCTGCAGATCAGGTGAATTGGCCATGATAAATTGCCTGTAGAGTTAGGTGCATTAGTCAGGGATAAATAGAGGGTAGGGGAATGGGTCTGGGTGGGATACTCTTCAGAGGGTCAGTGTGGACTTGTTTGGCTGAAGGGCCTGTTTCCATACTGGAGGGAATCTAATCTTTGATTCCTTTGTTTAGATTTCGGATCTTACCTTTGGATTTGCTGCTAGCCTTTGTTTTCTACTTTTCCATCTTGGTTTATCTCATTCTTGTTTCACCCCTCAGGTGCTTTTCCCTCTGTCACTCTCACTTAAACCCTTCCCCACTGGACTGGTGAAACCCTGTGTGAAGACACTGATCCCAGTCCTGCAGAGGTATAATTTGTCTAGCTTGCACAATTCCCATCTTCCTCAGAATCGATCTCAATGCCTCAAAAATCTAAACCCCTCCTTCTGATATAATCTATCCAGCCACACACTCAGTCAATTCTCCAATTCCTAATTTCATTAGCACATGGTACTGAGAGTAATCCTAAGATTACTACCATTGAGGTACTGCTTTTTAATTTTTTTCCCCAGCTCTCCATATTTTGCTTGCAGAGCACCATCTCTCTTTTTATCTATGCTGTTGGTACCTACATCCACCACAGTCTCTGGCTGTTCTCCCCCCATTCAGGATATCCTGGGACCACTCACTGACATCCTTCACCCTGGCACCAGAGAGACAATATACTATTCTGGTGTCACATCTGCAGTCACAGAATCATCTGTTTCCCTTCTGATGCAATTCCAAGTTACAAGGAATACATGCTTTGACAATTCTGAATATTCCTACTCAGGAAATCTTTCAAAGCCTTATATGTGCTGAAGGCAAGGTTTCAGAAGTTGATATTGCAGCGGGCAAGGAATACTCTATGCAGATTGTAAGTTTCCCTATGTTTTGGGACTATCTTGCTGGGTTTTTTTCCCTTTTAAGTTAAATGTAGAAGAAAGGATTGCGAGGATGATTCAGGAGAAGAGTGAAAGTAATAGGGTGGTTGTTATGGGGGACTTTAACTATCCTGATATTGATTGGGAAAGCTATAGCTCCAGTTCGTTAGATGGGTCGGTGTTTGTCCAATGTGTGCAGGAGGGTTTCCTGACGCAATATGTAGATAGGCCAACAAGAGGTGAGGCCATACTGGATTTGGTTCTGGGTAATGAACCAGGCCAGGTGTTAGAATTAGAGGTAGGTGAGCACTTTGGGGACAGGTCGTACCTCACAAACCTTATTGAATTCTTTGAGAAGGTGACTAAGGAAGTGGACGAGGGTTAAGCAGTAGATGTGGTGTATATGGATTTTAGCA
>NC_057710.1:73090863-73093419 GCF_004010195.1 Chiloscyllium plagiosum
TCTTTGGTGACCTTTAAGCGGCAATTGGATAGGTACATGGATGGGTGCTTAAGCTAGGACAAATGTTTGGCACAACATCGTGGGCCGAAGGGCCTGTTCTGTGCTGTATTGTTCTATGTTCTAAAAGCTGTCCTTTGAGAATAAGACCCTGAAACCTCTCTGTATGGGTATGGGAGCAAATGTACCAAAAAGGGGCAGAAAACTGTTGACATATCTCAATCAATCAATCTGGCACCCCTCTCTTCATCATTCAAAAGGATTAAATGAAAGTTTCCCATTGGGCATCCTCACTTGTGGCAATGAAGGTTAAGAAAAAGAGAAATGGTACAGCAGAGCAATTACCTCATTGGGCAAGTGATGGATAGAAACAGAAGAACAGAAGTGATCACAAAATGGTTCAATTCACCTTCTTACCATGCTGATGAAAGAACTTCCACCAACAGCTCATCTCCCAGTTACGTTGCACGTTGTATCAGTAATGGTGATACCCAAGAATGAGATATCAAGCTAGCACAGTTGCGACATAGAGTAGCATGGTTTCAGAACAAAATATACGAGAAAACTCAACAGATCAGGGAGCAAGAGAAACCGGGTTTTCAGGTGGAATCTTCAGGTAGCAGAGGAGATGCAAAGAATGGTGGACAAGAAAATTTCATTGCATGCAAGTCAAAGCTCAGGGTCTTGCTGGCCAGATAAATCAAAGAAACAAGACCCTAAAAGGGTGGTCCACCTTTTTAAACTCAGTTGTCACGAAGCCTACCTGGATGAATTTTCATCTCATTAAGAAGAATTATGTGCTCACAGGATCCCAATTAATTTCGACTCAATCAACAAGTCTATTTATTCAGATACTCAACTGCAGATATGAGAAATGTACCTGACAACCTTTATGTATTCCTGGACTTCAAGGTAAGTACGTGCTGGTGATAATAGCATTAAATCAAGGTTAGATTGAGTTAAGGTATAAAGTGTCCAAAGTGCTGGCCTGGCCTGAGTGTAAATTAAAAAAAAGCACATTTGAAGCAACTAAAGGGAGGAGGATGGTGGTGTGCTCAGACCAGGGAGGATTCAATGCAGCTAAAAGGATGGACAATTGGTGGAGCATTGTCTGTTCTGGGGTGAGACACTGGGTTAAAGACTGGAAGGACAGGCTCAAAACAATTTCTGTCCTGACCTGTCCCGGGGACCTTTGTCAAGAAAGAGTCATGGGGTGATGAATGTCCAGAGGATGGTCTTTGCTGCAAGAAGCTCATTTCTGGAGGTGGATCAGAGTGGGGGAATTGGATACAGTATGGAGGGTGGGTGAGAAGCTCACTTCTGGGAGGATTGTACATTCTGGAAGGAGGTTGATGGCAAAGATGGTCTCCAGGCTGGGTGGACAGAGGTTCAAGGGGGTTTGGGGACCTGGACGGATGTGTTACTCAGGTTTCAGGAGAAGGTAATATACACATGGATGGTATCGGTGGAAACATAATGGAGATTCAAGGGTGATGGGACTGCAGTGAATACAAGGCAGTCAAAAAGTCAGAGTAGCACAGCATTGAAACAGACCCATCAGTCCAACCCATCCATGCTGACCAGAAATCCTAAATTAATCTAGTTCCATTTGCCAGCATTGACCCATGTCCCTCTAAAGCCAAAAAGTTGCTCCTTAAGTCCATTTTAAATCTTTTCCCTCTCACCTTAAAACTTCCTTCTATGCCCTATAGTTTTGGACTCGTGGAGATAAAGTATGAGTGAACTTGATGGGTGATACAGGATAATCATAAAAAAATTTCAGTTGAACAAAAAAAAATTCCAGTTGGAGACTCCTGGCACACAAAGGATATGCAGTATGTGTGTGGTTTGTTTGTAGCTCTATCATGCCCAGGCATGATTGAAACGGTTCTGTGGCAAACTCCCTGAAGGGAAACTGATGATTGTGAGTGGCAGGCTTCACTCACCTGCTTTAAATCCCCCAGACAATGCCCTCTGCCTCTGTGGCCCCGAACATTTGGTCACAAGGAGCTTTCCTCTGTTATCACAAAAGATGGACCCTTCCATGGTAAGCAAGCTGGTTAAGGAGAAGCTCAGGAGAGGGACATTGTTTAAATTCTTGGATCATTGGGGTATGTTTTGTGGTAAGCATAAATTCTACAAGAGAAATGGTTTGCACCTTAATAGGTTAGGGACCAGCATTCTGGCAGGCAGGTTTGCTACTGCAACACCGCTACATTTAAACTAAGTAGCTGGGGTGGGGGGTGGAACAAACTGGATGTTCAAGAAGGAAATTGAAGGGAAAGTTAGAACAAGGGAAGTCAAGAAAGACAACTGTATCAATGAGGCAGAAAACTCACAAAGGGATCATGCTGGAAGGTTGAGTGAAATAGGGGTTGATGGGAAGGTTGAGGGCAGTAACAAATTAAAAATACTATATATGAATGCACTAAGCATTAGAAATAAGATGGATGAACTTGAGGCTCTTTTAGTAATTGGCAGATACGATGTTGTGGGGATAACTGAGACGTGGCTTCAAGTGGACAGGGCCTGGGAAATGAATATTCAAGGTTACATGTG
>NC_057710.1:73096050-73114980 GCF_004010195.1 Chiloscyllium plagiosum
TTAAAGGATTGGACATTCTGGAGGCAGGAAACATGTTTCCGCTGATGGGTGAGTGCCGAACCAGAGGACACAGCTTAAAAGTACGGGGTAGACCATTTAGGACAGAGATGAGGGGAAACTTCTTCACCCAGAGAGTGGTGTCTGTGTGGAATGCTCTGCCCCAGAGGGCAGTGGAGGCCCAGTCTCTGGATTCATTTAAGAAAGAGTTGGATAGAGCTCTCAAGGATTGTAGACTCAAGGGTTATGGAGATAAGGCAGAAACAGGATATTGATTAAGGATGATCAGCCATGATCATATTGAATGGTAGTGCAGGCTCGAAGGGCAGAATGGCCTACTCCTGCACCTATTGTCTATTGTTCAGTAAGAACATACCAAAGGCGTCATAAAGCAGGTTTGGAGGGCAAGTCTCAAAACAATTATAACAGTATGTTCTAGTAGCACTGTTATTAACAGAATTGGAGTCAGTTTCTGCATGGTGTGAGACATCTCCTGATGTTGGAGGAGGTCAACATTGACTGAAAGATGCTGCAAGTTTGCAGTGAGTGAAGGCCAGTCCCAGTTGTTTTTGGATATAGCTCCCCCTAACAGACTGTTGATCCCAGAAGGTGTCCTTTACCATTCAACTTGCAAAACAAATTGCTTACATGAATAATGATCTAGAAAGCCTTGCACAAGGAATCATTCTCTTAGCCACTGCAGAACATGATGATTTCTGACGTGCTCAATGCTGTATATAAACTGCACAACAGAAGATTCTGCCAGAGGCTCGAGACTGATATAACCTTTCAGGATAGAGTAGAGTATATCATACAAGTGCAAAAGACAACCTCAAGCATTTCTGATCACCAGCAGTCATCTATCTCAAAGTCAACTTGGCAAGCTCCCAGTATACTAGATGCCAATCATAAACCATTGTAATATTTGCAAATGATTAGATTTCATTTGCACTTCCAATATAATGTTGCTATCCATGCTTCCATGCAGCAAGATCTTGGCAGGTGAGAAAGGTTGGAGGAGGTTCATGTTGGTCTGAGATAATGCTCTGATTCAATGTAATATGTAATTTTTATAGCATTCTGTGTTGTCAATAGCTATGTGTCCACTATCACCCAATCATTCACTATTGTCATTCTGCATGTCACATTGATCACTAACCTCACTAGACAAGATACATAAATGCTGTCACTGCAAGAGCAAGTCAGAGGCTTGATATTCTGTCATGATTGACTTGCTTTCACTTCTAAGTGACAAGTAACATGCCACCAAACTGCTAGGTAATGACTACCTCCAACATCAGAGTCGATGAACTTCTTTTCGCTTTTAATGGCATTATCAGAAAGCTAAGCAGTGAGAACAGTTGAGGAGAGATTTATTTTTCACATAGTGTGTTGGGAGTCTGGATTTCACTACCTTATGAAGATTTGAATAAGAAACTCTCAAAACATTTAAGTAGCATTTTGATATCCACTGCATTCCCATAACGTGCAGGGCTATGGGCCAAGAGCTGGAGAGTGGGATGAGTGTAGTCAGATCTCTGTGGGCCAGCACAGGTACAATGGGTCGAATAGCCTCATTCTGTGTTGTCAATAGCTACGTGTCCACTATCACCCAATCATTCACTATTGTCATTCTGCGTGTCACATTGTTCACTAACCTCACTAGACAAGATACATAAATGCTGTCACTGCAAGAGCAAGTCAGAGGCTTGATATTCTGTTGTGATTGACTTGCCTCCTTTATCCAAAAGCTTTTCAATACTTATATTTAGAAATTAGAATTGGAATATAGGCACAGGTTATGACTTTACTCACTGAAAGAAGAATGAGAGGTGGTCTTAATGAGACAAGTAGGATCCTTAAAAGGCTTGGCAGGGTAAATGCTGAGAGGATGTTTCCCCTCATGGGGGAGCCTAGGACCAGCGGAATAAAGGAACTGAAATGAGGAGGAAATTCTTCTCTCAGAGGGTTGTCTTTGGAACTCCTTGCCACGAAATTGCAGGAGCATAGTCCTTGTGCATGTTTAAGGTTGAGGTCGATTGGGGAACCAAGGATAATAGGGCAACTGCAGGAAAGTGGATGTGAGGAATGTCAGATCAGCTGTGATCCTGTTGAATGGGCTTGAGGGGCTGAAAGGTCTACTCCTTACAGTCTTAGAAACTTTTCTACTTTAAGACCCATCAACTGGCACACACAAAACGTAAACAGGCTGAAAAATATTTCCATATTTTAACACAGTGAGGAACTTTGGTTTCCATAATTTAAATAATAGATTATTTCATGTGCAATGCTTAATGTGCTCATGCTAGTGCGTTCACTTCAATCTCAAACTGTGATCAGGTGGTCAATTTACATATTTTATTGTGAATTCTGCTCCATATTATTTTTAGGAGGATCATGTTTATCTATACCATCTGCCAAACAATGCCTCAGATTTCAGGGAGGAGATGAGCCGAGACCTCTTGGAGTTGAATTGCCTTCAATTTAAGAAGAATAAAAATGAAAACTCCAGGCGTATTGTCAATACTTCAGAGAATAGTTAACAATTTACCAGATGGCTTGACTCATTAAGAGAACTGGTGGTGATAAAGCAGTCATTGGGTTTGAAAACCTTCCTGTTAATTCAATAATCTGATTGTCAATATCTTAACAAGCCGGTCTTGTAATTGGGCATTTACTTGTCTCCTGTTTGAATGGCACTTATTCAGTTTTAGCTGATGACATTTCCCTACACTTGCAAGCCCTGTAAGTCTTGGCTCTTGCCAACCATTCGGAGTTGACTCGAGAGTCTGGGTCTGTAGGAAGACAGAGTGCATTGCCTATGAAGCAAGCATGATTTCAATGAAATGAATTTCTCAGTAAATTTATGTGGCAACTTGACCATGATCCCCAAAGTCATTTAATAAGATACTGCACATGTTGCTATATGATAAGAGCCCATGATGTTAGGGAAGTACATTAGAATGGATAGAGGATTGATTACCTAAGAGAAAAAAGCAACTTGGGATTAGAGGTTTATATTCAAGCTGCAACTTAGTGAAGTGCCACAGGTATAAGTACTCGGGCCTCAATTATTTACAATACGGACTAACGATGGAAGTGAATGCATTGCCATCAAGTTTGTGGTTGACACAAAAATTGGTGGGAAGACAAGTGATAAGATGGCACAAAGAGTCTACAGAGGGACATTGACAGGTTAAGTGAGTGGGCAAAAACTGGCCAGTGGAATATGATGTGGAAGAATGTGAGGTTATGCACTTTGACAGGAAAAATAGAGGACCTGAATATTATTTATATGAAGGAAGACCTCAGAAAACTACAGAACATTTGGGAGTCCTGGTACATAAATCACAAAACCTTCGCATACAAGTTTGGCAGGTAATGGAGAAGAAAATTAAAACATTAACCTTTATTTTAAAGGGCTTTTCAAATGAAAGGTCTTGCCCAAACTATACAAGGCTCTGGTTAGACCATAAGTAGATTACAGTGAACAGATTCGTAGCCCTTATCTAACAAAGGTAATTGGTTTTGGAGACAGTCCAGAGAAGGTTAACTAGGTTGATCCCAGGTATGGAGGAATTTTCTTATGAGAAAAGGGGGACTAGGTTGGACTTATACTCATTGGGTTTTTAGAAGAAAAAGTTTATTTGAACATGTAAAATTCTTAGGGAGTTTGACAGAGTCTAGATTGAGAGGTTGTTTCCATTTACGTGAGTCTAGAACCATTGAGCATAACCTCGGAGTAAGAAATGGTCTGTCTTTCTAGGATAGAGATAAAGAGGACTGTGGGTGGCACGGTGGCACAGTGGTTAGCACAGCTGTCTCACAGCGCCAGAGACCCGGGTTCAATTCCCGCCTCAGGCGACTGACTGTGTGGAGTTTGCACGTTCTCCCTGTGTCTGCGTGGGTTTCCTCTGGGTGCTCCGGTTTCCTGTGAGGCAGCAGTGCTAACCACTGAGCCACCGTGCTGCCCTGAACTATGCAAGGTATGGAAGGATATGGACCAAGAGCAGGCAGAAGGGATTACTTAACTTTGGCGTCATGTTCGGCACAGCATTGTGCGAAAAGGCACGTTCCTGTGCTGTACTGTTCTAAGTTTTATGTTCTAATGGAAGAAATAAATTATACAGAGAAGTTTTCTTTAATTTTAGTGTCTACCTGTGACACAAATGGCATCAGGTGTTGAGGGAAAATGCAAAAAAAATGGAGTTGAGGATTATTAAATCACGATCAAAAGTGATCTCACTGAGTGGTGGAACAGGTTCAATGGCCTATTTCTGCTCCTATCTTTCACAGTCTTGTGGCCTTACATCCTATGAGACCCCAAAATCTACACTGCTATTTTATAATGCGGGAAGAGGCAAGTCATTCCTTCAACTAACTGGTGAATTTAGCTGCTGACTCTGATGGAACTTGTAATATCATCTTATTTAAATATTGTGACACGTCAGGTGGCACAAGCTGATGGTACTTGGCAGTGTGAGGCAGTGCAGAGCAGCCTTCGAGATCTCCGAACATTCATACTTGCCTAATTTCATCATCTGCAGGTAATATGCAGGAAGCAGGTGTGAAGAAGAGTGAACAGGACAATGACTGTAAGGAGGAGTTGGAAGAAACTCCCTACACATTGTATGTGATGATAACAATGATGACATCAAAATCCAAAGGTATTAACATAGTATCCATACAAGAGACATTAGAAGAGTATTAGGAAGGAATAGGATTCCAACAACATCAAAAATTAATCAGATCCAAACACTTGATTCTCACAGTATTGGTGTTTTTGCATTAAACACATACTTCATAAAGAAAGAGATTATTTTGGACCCCATTGCTCGGTACCCGATTGTGCAAGCAGATTCAAAAGACTTATTAGATAAAAGAGGAATTGGTGTTTAAAGGTATGTATTAAGAAGGGTGGTTGGTACATTGAATTTTGAGGAGAAAGTGAGGACTGCAGATGCTGGAGATCAGAGCTGAAAATGTGTTGCTGGAAAAGCGCAGCAGGTCGGGCAGCATCCAAGGAGCAGGAGAATCGACGTTTCCGGCATGATTCCTGAAGAAGGGCTCATGCCTGAAACGTCGATTCTCCTGCTCCTTGGATGCTGCCTGACCTGCTCCACTTTTCCAGCAACACATTTTCAGCACATTGAATTTTGAGATGGAGACCAAAACATAACAAAAAATACAAGAGAGATTCAACAAGTTATACAGCATTTCAGATCAAGGAAGCCCTCAGAATCAAAAGCTTTCACATTTAGCAACAGGGTGAGTGGAAGGAAGGGTTGGGGGCTAGTCAACTGTAAGTTCAACAATCCCAGATCATAACTTTTCCCTCAGCTATTGATGATTATTCTCTTTCATGACTAAGTGTGAGGGCCTTCCCTTCAGTACCCTGTTCCATTCACAAGCTGATGATGCCAATTATTTACCCATTAGACTCCTGACCACTGGAGCCTGATTCATTTTGCCAATCATTATGATTCCCATTGCATTTATCTATTTATATTTACCTTCTCTGAAACTTTTGCAACTCTGAAGCTTTTACAACTGTTCCGCACCTCAGTCCGTCACAAATCAGTCTGTCTTTCTCTTTATGGGTATTTGTGTCGCCATCCTGGCAGCTTCCCACGAGGGTTCCTGGGATTAGCCATGATCTTATTGAATATTAGAGCAGGTTCCAGGGGCTGAATGGCCTACTCCTGTTCCTATTTCTTATGATCTTATGGTCTTCAGTGCAGTTTTGCTGTAATAGTTTTCAGTTCTAAGGAGGGACTAATTGCTGAAATATCAATTAACTTGAGTGCTGCTGCATTGATGTATTGTTTTGTCTTTTTTTTTCAATTTTCAGCAATTGCATTTTTCTTCTCCCTCACCACCCCCCTGGAACGTAATTAATTAGCTTGGCCAGATACTAAAGTGCATTTAAACCAAATTAGGCCAGTGTGAAAGCTAAGGACTGTAATTTCTTGAAATTAAAAGTAACAACAAAACTTACTGGAAACACTCAGCAGGAGTGACAATATCTGTGAAGAAACTCTACATCAGACTGGCAGCATTGAGAGATGCAGCTGCTTTTAAACAGGGTCAGGAAAGAGTGCTTTGGTTTGAGGGGATTGCTGTTCGGGAGAACAAATGGTAAATCTGCGATCAGATAAAGATATAAATTGATAAAAGAGACGAGAATACAGGCAGTAAGAAGTGGTAATGGAACAAAAGATGTGCAAATGAATAAAGAGAATCATCTCAATAACTAGATGAGAAATTATGATCTGGATTTGTAGAATTCAATGTTGAGACCGAGAGAGTGTAAAGTGCTCAATGAGAAAGATGAAGTGCTTTTCCTTGATCTTACACTGAACTCCATTGTACACCTGATTTCAAGAAGGTGGTGGGTCTTGGAATTAAAACTTTACCTTTTATCATTTTATGTCAACAGAGTATTAGGAACCTCGTGACGTTATGAGTCCCATGGCACCAGACTGTTTGTTCTAGTCAGTTAGGAGGTCCGTCAGGGAGTGTGCACCCAAAAAGGATGCGCTCGAGGGAATTTGTTGTCTTTTTGAGGATACTTGGTACATGAAGTATGCATTAAAGCAGAGAAATGCTGAGAAAAGTGAGTTGAAGTCAGAAAATGCAGAACTAAAACAGAAACCTGAAACCCTAGGGACTGTCAGCCAGGAAAGGGCAGCCTTCCAACTGGGAAAAACAGAATTAAAGGGAAAGGTTAAATCCCTCAAGATTACCAATCAGGAGAAGATAATTTACCTCTCAAGTTATCAAAGTCAGTTTGAAACAGCAAACAGAAATGCTGAGATGACAGTTTCAGGAGTCAAAAATTAAGTTTCAGGAACTTAACAATAAATTTAAAGATCTTCAGGCAGCCCTTAAAGTCGTGCATCGAATGCAGCTTGAGCAAAAAGTGCAGAATGCTCATCATTCTAAACGTTGGCAACAAAGTGATGTCTTGATGTCACAGATTTGCCAGCCAGAGAAGGTTATTCTGTAATTTTGAAGTCACATATTTTCCAGCCAGAGAAGATTACTCTGTTATTTCGGACCAGTACATAGATTAGGGATGAAAGAGGGGATTCCGAAGTGATTGATGGCTGGACCCTAAATGCTGATCAATTCCCATAACCATGTAATGACTGAAAAAGAGAGAGAGAGTGTGAGTATGAGAGAGAGAGTGAGTATGAGAGAGAGAGCGTGAGACAGAGAGCAAGAGAGAGTGAGATAGAGAGAGAGAGAGAGAGAGCGCAAGAGAGAGATAGAGACCGAAAGAGAGAGAGAGATAGAGACCGAGAGATAGAGACCGAGAAAGAGAGAAAGAGAGAGAGAGATAGAGACTGAGAGTGGGCCAGAGAGACAAGCATGGAGAGGGTGATAGCCAAAATCCTTTTCCTAAGGTGAGGGAGAATATAGGTTTAAGGTGAGAGGGAAAAGAATTAAAATGGATCTGAAGGAAAATGTTTTCACAGAGGATGGTGCATGCGTGGAACGAGCTGCCAGAGGGAATGGTGGAAGTAGGCACAATTATAACATTTAAAGGGCATCTGAATGGGTATATGAATAGGAAAGGTTTCGAGGGATATGGACCAAATGCTGGCAAACGCGACCAGGTCAGATTGGGATGTCTGTTCAGACAAATTGGAGCGAAGGGCCCGTTTCCGTCCTGTAAGGACACTGTGTAAACTGTAAATAAGAGCACAAATAACTTTGATTTTTAGTTTGAGCTTCAGAAAAACTATGAAGCTGATTATTGGAATTGTATTGCTGGTTAGGCTGTTGCAAATGAAGTATGAAGTCAGCAGCAGGCATCCAGTACTGAGTGGAAGTGGACATAGTATGTTTACATAACAAAACACTGACATGTGCAGACAGATAGTGTTGGGAAACTCCTCTGTCCCAACTTCACTCATTAATTTGACATGCAACACAGAAGTCATGTGTGTTTGTGCTGACAGAGTGTTCTGTAGGAAAAGAACGACTCAGAGAAGGGATAATTATATGAACTATGGGTAAAGTGTTGTATGAAAGTGTCCATCATGAATTGATACCAGTAATTCTGAATCTCTCAGGTATTCAGTTACCATCATGGTGTCCAAAGCCTTTAGCTAACATTTATAATGAATTGGTCAAGGTGTTGTTTAATTAAGGGGGTTACACAATTGAGGGAAAATGCAGGAAGTGCAGAAGTTTGATAGGAGTTGCTGTAGGCATCTACAGTGCAGGCATTTCTGCAGTTGGTGGCCTCGGCATCAGTGCTTCAAGTGATTGATTAGATCAATTAACTTCTCAAGTTAAAGGTGCTATGAATGATAACACTAAATGTAATAGGCAGGGGACACAAATTACAAAGCTGCATTTCATATCGTTAATATCTTAAGGGTGGGCAACAAATGCTGGCCTTGCCATCAACACACAAATCCCTTAAAACATATAAAATCAGTCTTGTTCAAATGGTAGAGACAGAAACCCTCATCATATTTAAAACCATATTTATGTATAACATACAAGATTACAAACCAAGAGTTAGCATGTGGGATTAGGAGAAACAGCTCAACTCTTGGTTGGATTCTGACCTCACCAACTAGATATTCCGAGATGGAACTTCTTCTACTCTATAGTTAGTGTTATACTTTTACATTGTAATCCTTAGGTTAGAGTTGAGCAAATCAAAAGCCACATATCAAGATGAAACTCAAACTCTAGCTGAGCCCAAGAAAGAATTCATAACATTCTTATCTTTCTTTCTTCCCCAATAAGCAAGTTTAGTAAATGGAGAATTATTGACTATAACTGCAGCAGTTCACACTTACAGTTCCAAGTGTTATCGAGTAAAAGCCATGAATAAATCATGCCTCCCATAAAGTATTTACAATAACATGACCATGAAGAACAAGTATGTTAGATTTCTGTAAATAGGGATAATAAAGTTGAAAATTGTTTTTTTTTGTTCAAACAGAAATAATGAGAGACTATAAAAAGGTATCAGTAGGGGATACAGTGATTGCAACATCTATTTAGTGAAGGATTGGAACTGAAAGGCTTACAGATTGATTATTCTTTCTATGGGCATAAGTGTAAATTGCAACAAAAGCCAGGGAATAAATTGTCAATCATTTTACAGTCTATTGAAAAACCAATGTAACAGAATCTAGCTGAATAAAAGGTGGAAATTGAAACATGATTCATCTAAGATAGGTTGCATTTAGAAAATCTGTTCAAATTGTGAACTGTTAAGATACCATGAACTAAAGCAATGTGAGTGCTATTCAATGATGGTTCTTGATCAGTTTATTTTTTAAGAAGAGTTCTATGATTGAAGTAAAAATTTATAGAGTAAAGGAAAAAGGTTTAACATCACTATTTGGCTCATTAGCTGATATAAAACATAAGGCAACTAGAAAGGAAAATATTAGTAAACAGATAACTGTGGTGATCTATGTTACCTGTATAAATAGTTATTAATTATTAAGTCACATTCTGGCATTCTAAGTACAGTACTCCCCCCGTACTTGTGGGGATATGTTCCACAACAAATCGCGGAAACCCAAAACTGTGGATAGGAGCGAACCCATTCATTTCAATGGGAAACATACCTTTCCAGCAGACTCCTGGTTCTTGGTTCTGGAATGTTCCCTATAATATGTTCTAGCCGCGGGAAATGGCAGGTAACTGAAACTGAAACTGAAACTGAAATGGCAGGTAACGGAAAACAATTCCACGGATTGCCCTGTATTCACTAAATTGATTTGAAAAGCAGCATGTTCTATATAAGGTAGATGGGTGCTTAGGAAGATAACGCACCAGGTCAGGAGGAAAATGCATTAGAATTTAAATGTCAAAAAAATCAACTTCACAATGTGTGAAGTGCTGGATAGAGTTCAATGATCATAGCTTTTATTCTCTCTTTTGTCCTCTCTACTGAGGTGCACACCTGAGTAACCACGTCTTTAAATATGGTTCATTCACCAGCATTGGCTACCTTTTTGTGAGCTGCCAAACCATATCTGAGGCAATGAAGAATTCACTTCAACTCATTTGGTGTTCTATTTCATGGCATTAATTTGCTACAGTCTATCATAGACTCTATGGTCACCAGAACAGCTCAAGGTAATTCTGCAAGACCATCTTTAATCTCCTTGATGAAAGTCAGCAGCCTTCCAACAGCCCTGGTTCAGCCACTGAGTAACACTGTGTTGGAGCACTATGACAGGCAAAGACCATGGATGACAAGCACTAAGGGAATGCACACAAGAATGACCAGTTGACATTGAATGCAACATGGCAACTTTGGATTGTTACATTTTGTTTGGAATGCTCATTCTATGTTGGCTATTACAGTTGCAATGTGGCCAAATGGACGCTTGATGTTCTGTAGTAGATGGAAGGTAAGGTGTGGGATTGCTGGGAAATGGAAAACTGGGGTTTGTTTACTGATATTTCATGTCTATTTAGTTTATCACAGTATTCCCAACCAGAAAGAAACTATGGTTGACTCGTTTCTCTCTCCTCCGCCTCCTCTGCAGTTTACTGCTATAAAGCTGGTGATGAGCACTATGCCCTGATGATGTGGTTATGCAGCATGCAGCAGATAACCACAGGCTTTTCTGTGTTCCTTCAGGTCAATTCAAGCATCAAAAATGTGTTCTTCCAGCACTCCTCTCTCCTGTACTTCATGTGGAAGCATGACTTCTGTAGTTTCTATGTTGCTCACTCGTGGGTGGATTACACGAGAGTCATGAGCCATGTGATCAAATGATAGCCTTCATCACCCCCAGTTACTACCCTCTCATTTGTTTTGGTCATTCAGATAGTACAGCAGACTGCAAGAGAATGCAAGCAGCATGACTGCTCCCAGCACTCCCAGTATTGACCAGCCAAGTGTGTGGTCATACCAACAGAATGTCAAGGGAGTCGATACTCTCTTGGTTGTGTTACATTTCAGAGTTGACAATGCAGCACCTGCAAAACAACATGTGCAGTGGGTACCCTGCAATATGGGGAAGATAGTAATACTGCCAAAGATGTGTGCTCACTCTACCTGCTTATCTTTGGCAAGAGAGAGAATAAAATGTGTTCAATAGAGACAGAGAGAGAGAAAGAGAAAAAGAAAGAGGGTCCAGTGACAGAGACAGTCAGTCAGTCATGGGCACTTAAATAAACAGCAATGAGAGGAGGCCTTGAAGACAGAAGTATCAAAAAAAATGAGAGAAAAAAAAGTCAGACTTCAGAAAATCATGCGAGGGGAAGAGAAAAATGTCTGAGTGTAACATTACAGGAAAGTTATGATTTAATTATTTGTTGAAAATGTGCTTTAGGGACTTTCAACTACAATAGTTTTGAAAAGTATATATTTCTGAACTAACATGAAGAAACAAAGAATTTATCAGTGCCAGAGAAGATGATGTGAATGTAAGGGCAATGAATTTTACCCCTTACCAATCTCCAGTTTTTAGCTAATAATACAAGTGTACAGTTAAAGTAAGTCAAAGAAATTAACATTACAATTAGTAAAGTAACTTAAATCTTGATCTAAGATATGATAGGGCAGCTCAGCCAAGTGGAATGTCCATTCAATGGCCTGTGGGGAGTTACAGACTCTTTTCATGATCTAGACAAGCCCATGTACAGGAAGTGTCATGAGCAACACAACCTTGAGCTGCAGGTCTCAGAGCTCAAGCAGGGTGAGAGTTACAGAGGCATATTCATGTGGCAGAGAACTGTGGAGATAGAGCGTTCAAAATAGTTGCTACATCAAGTCATAGGGGACAGTAGGCAGATAGTGCAAAAGTACTCAGAGACCCTGCTCACTAACTAGTCTTCAGTTCTGGATGTTGATGATCCTTGAAGGAATGCAGCAAGATCCAAACCAGTGGCACTATGGGTTATCCACCGATACAGGAGGAGAGGAAGTTCAAGGACAACACCGATTGCTGATGATTTTGTCAGAGTGCCGACAGACTTTTCGGTGACCCTCAATGTGCCTCCAGGATGGTCTATCACAGAATAGCACCAGTACAGTTTTCTGGGGGAGGGTGAATTAGTATGCAGAATACAAAATTAGTATGAATGACATAGGTAGGAAAGGGGAAATGGTTCTGCAATTAGACTTTAGGGAGCTTGGTTCAAAAATTAAAAATAACAAATCTCTAACAAAGTAATCTCCAACAAAGTAATCTCCAGATTACTCCCGATGCCACAACCAATTGAATACAGAGATAGCAAGATAAGATAAATCAATATATAGCAGGAAAGAAAGTGCAGCAGAGAGAGGGAGAGCACTTTAGATTCCAGGAACATTGGGATTGATTCTGGGGGAGAATCAACTGTACAAACCAGACAGGGTGCATGTGAACAGAGTTGTGTCTGAGTTCCTTGCAGGACATTGTGCTAATGCTGAAAGGTGGGTTTAAACTAATTCAATAGGGTTTCGGTAACAGGAGTGGATGTTAGGGATTATATCAGAGTATGCAATATTGGGAAAGGCACTAAAATAAAGAACAGTAAGTTAATAAACGCAATTCTGTTGCTGAATCTCTGCAATCTTACTGACTATACTTAATGTATTCACATACATGGAGTGTAACATTAATTCAATTCTCTCTTCCTTACTCCAAATCATACAGTCATAGTCACAGAATGTGAGTTGGAGTAAGGAAGAGAGAAATAAAATCTAAACCAGTATGATACTATATACTCCCTGCACTCACATACATATAGTATAACACTAGTTTGGACTTCATTTCTCTCTCCCTTACTCCAACTCGGACTCTGTGACTCTGACTGCATGATTTGGAATAAGGAAAAGAGAAATAAAGTCTAAACTAGTGTTATACGTTTTGGTATGTGAATGCAGAAAGCATAGTCAATAAGATGATGGAGATACAGCAACAGATTTCCTGGAGGATTATAATGTTGTTGAATGCTGCTTGAGGAAAGCCAAATCAGTCTGTTAAATATTCCTGATTCAGAAAAAAATAGGAACATTCTTAAAAAGGAGGAATGGGTGTCATTTTTAGTTCAGAGGAACATTGCAGCACTGGAGAAACAGGATGTTTGAGAGACTTCAAAGACAGAATCAAACTGGCTAGAACTTAGGAATAACAAAGATGCAATTATATTGCTTGGTGTAATGTATATACCATCAGCCAATGGGAAGGATGCAAAGGAAAAATTTGCGATGATATTACAGAAAGGCATAAGCTTCATAGAGTGGTGATGAGGGTAGCTGTAATTACTGTACATGGACTGGATAGTGGTATTGTAAGGGCAAACATTCCTCAACTGTGTTGAGGAGAACTTCCTACAGCAGTGTGTATCCAGTCCAACAGAAAAGGAGACAAAGATTAACACAAGCTGTATCGATTGCCACCTGCTATTATGAATGGGGAAAGAAGAAGGTTTTATTGTTGGAAGGAATGAAAACTAGCCTTCAAGTGAAGATAGGAATGAGGACAATGGCCATCCATCATGAGTAGCTGTTCCATAGTCATTGGCCTAAAGATTTCAGACAATTGATTGACTCACTAAGTTACCAGCCAATAGAAATAGGCTATAGCAACAAGTGCTCAGGGGCAGAGGGCAGTCCTGGTCTGACAGCCTTTATAGGGCCGCAGTCCTTATCAGGGAGCCATCTTCCCCAGAAGGAAAATGGTTGAGAAGAAAAATGCAGGCAGGAGTTCTCTAACACTGTCTACAGAGCAAGATGTTACCAACAGCCTATTTGTCATTTTGTATCAGTGAACCATCTTCAATCATCACATTTGTATACATTCTTTGTCTAATTAACTAATCTGTCATCATATCTGAACTTCTGCTTCTTAACAAATTGAACAAACTATCAGAAAATTGCTACAAATTGTTGACTGCCTACATTAGGTAACTGTCATGATTTGGAGATGCTGGTGTTGGACTGGGGTGTACAAAGTTAAAAATCACGCAACACCAGGTTATAGTCCAACAGATTTAATTGGAAGCTCACTAGCCTTCAGAGCATCGCTCCATCAGGTGGTAGTGGAGGGCTCAATCCGAACAGAATTTATAGCAAAATTTACAGTGTGATGTAACTGAAATTATACATTGAAAAATTGATTGTCTGTTAAGCCTTTCATCTGTTAGAATACCATGATAGTTTCACTTCTTTCATGTGTAAATCACAAAAGCTTTTTTTAAAAAGTTGCATTCTCAGGTTAGCTGTTAACAATGGTGATAGCTAGACAATATGTTGAAGGTGTTAGCACCCTGTGTTCTCTGTCTATGCCATGACGTTTAGATCGAGTCTAATCTAAAAAGTGAAATAACGGAGGTTTACATGAATTCTTGCAGTTTTTGAGCTCAGAGTTCGACATAAATCCATGCAGTTTTTGACCAAAGTACAATGTAACCCTGAAAGTACAAATTCACCCCACAAAATATATGTGTGCATGTGGGTCTTTGTCTGTCTGTATGTCTGTTTGGGTTGGGGGTTGTGAGTGTGAGAAAGTGTATGTGTGTGTAGTGAGTGCAGAGTGTCTTAGGTCTGTGAGGGGGTGCATATATGAGTGTGGGAGTGTGTGTGTCTGTAAGGGTGTGTGTGGGTGTCTGTGTGCGCATCTATGTATATGTGTGTGCGTGTGTGTATCGGAGTGCGTGCGTGAATAGGAGTGCGTGCGTGTGCGTGTGTATAGGAGTATCTGTGTGTGTGTATAGTGCAATGGTGGTCACCTATAGTGTGACATGAACCCAAGGTCCCAGTTGAGGCCTTCCCTATAGGTACCGAACTTAGCTATCAGCCTCTGCTCGGCCACTTTTCGCTGCTGCCTGTCCCGAAGTCCGCCTTGGAGGATGGTCACCCGAAGGTCCGAGGTCGAATGTCCTGGACCGCTGAAGTGTTCCCCAACTGGGAGGGAACCCTCCTGTCTGTTGAATTTTGTGCGGTGCCCATTCATCCGTTGTCGTAGCCTTTGTAGCCAATCAACAGACAGGAGTGTTCCCTCCCAGTTGGGGAACACTTCAGCGGTCCAGGACATTCGACCTCAGACCTTCGGGTGACCATCCTCCAAGGTGGACTTCGGGACAGGCAGCAGCGAAAAGTGGCCGAGCAGAGGCTGATAGCTAAGTTTGATACCCATAGGGAAGGCCTCAACCAGGACCTTGGGTCCATGTCAATTACAGGTGACCACCATTGCACTACACACACATACACACACACACCACCCCCAACCCAGACAGACACACACACAGACAAAGACCCACATGCACACATATATTTTGTGGGGTGAATTTGCATTTGCAGGGTTACATCGTACTTTGCTCAAAAACTGCATGAATTCATAGAAAACTCCATTATCTCACTTTTTAGATTAGAATCAATCTAAACATCATGGCATAGACAGAGAACACAGGGGGCCAACACCTTCAACATATTGTCTAGCTATCACCATTGTTAACAGCTAACCTGAGAATGCAACTATTTAAAAAAAGCTTTTGTGATTTACACATGAAAGAAATGAAACTATCATGGTATTCTAACAGATGAAAGACTTAACAGACAATCAATTTTTCAATGTATAATTTCAGTTACATCACACTGTAAATGTTTGCTATAAATTCTGTGTTAGGTCCCTCCACTACCACCTGATGAAGGAGCGACGCTCAGAAAGCTAGTGTGCTTTCAATTAACCTTTTATCTTAGCCTGCTGGACACACTTTCCTCATTCCTGAAGATGGGCTTATGCCCGAAACGTCGATTCTCCTGTTCCTTGGATGCTGCCTGACCTGCTGCGCTTTTCCAGCAACACATTTTCAGCTGCTTCCAATTAAACCTGTTGGACTATAACCTGGTGTTGTGTGATTTTTAACTTAGGTAACTGTGATCTCAAACTCTCTATGATCAACAACACATTGAACAATGCAACTGCTGTCGCATTTTTCTGTGCCTGAACACAAGTCATGTAGTTTATCCCTGCAACAAGCCTTGCAGCTAATGGTTGTAACAATCAAATGTTACAACTCCTTGGAACTCTTCATTCCTTGAATGTTACCATTTTCACACAATTTTGGCTTACAGTGAAAATTGCATAAAACAAAAATGACTTTCACAAGCTCTGAAACCCTCTGAACAATCCTATCATCAGCAACAGTGGCGGCAAGGTGGCACAGCAGTTAGCACTGCTGCCTCACAGCACCGGAGACCCGGGTTCAATTCCCGACTCAGGCGACTGACTGTGTGGAGTTTGCACATTCTCCCCGTGTCTGCGTGGGTTTCCTCCGGGTGCTCCGGTTTCCTCCCACAGTCCAAAGATGTGCAGGTCAGGTGAATTGGCCATGCTAAATTGCCCATAGTGTTAGGGTAAAGGGGTAAATGTAGGGGTATTAGTGGGTTGCGCTTCGGCGGGTCGGTGTGGACTTGTTGGGCCGAAGGGCCTGTTTACACACTGTAATGTAATCTAATCTAAAAAAAACAGTAAGGAGAAAATCAATCAGTAACTAATCTGAAAGAGGTTGATGATTCAATAGCATTAGTGTGAGGATGTCCTAACTGCTGCTGACTGCATTTTCAACTGTGCATGGGCAAGCTGAAGCAGTATTAAAATAGCAGAGATATGATGTGTGCACTAACAGCATGAAAAACCAAGCAGTTGAAGCACTTAGAGGTGAATTTTGCCCCCAAACTGTTTAATCTTAAAGTTAAAGGCTTTGAAAAAGGGACAAATTTCCTGTGTTTTCCCAGAGTGTTTTGTGGAGTCAATATGGACATATCACAAGCCTTCATTCCACCATGTCAAAGAGACAGATTGATGTTCATGTTTTCTGAAATAAGTGACCATGCCGGAGCCTCTCAAATCAAAAATGCACAAATTGATTCAGTAGGGATGTTATCAGCAGGGAGCGAGAATTGCAGTCCAGGCAGTCTCTGGATTTCCCAAATTTAATTTCCATTGAGAAATGTGTAATAGATGACTGAATCAATACTATCCATCTACACTCCTAAAGTCACAATTCCTCCCACACCAGAAAATTCTGTGTTTCTAAGTAATGTTCTATTTATAGTATAAAAATAAATAAATTCCTCCACTGAATGTCATCTTATTTCTCAATGGATCTGCTATAATGATGTCTTGTAACAATTTAGAACACAGGCAGAATGCAATAATGTTCTGCCCTTTTCTCCTCTGCACTGCTTCCTCAAATAGGTGCAGAGGGAACGTTCCTATAACTCTATTCTGGATCAGTAAAAATACGCTTTGACTGGGTTTCTTCAAATTTAGGCTTATGAAGGAAACTGACAACTGAAATTAATATTGTATGACCTTTACCAAGAGGCAACAAGATTCCTAGAGGCATTATTACAGCAGATTTATTGAAAAGTAATATGACATTCAGTGGAGGAATATCTTTATATAAATATACTAAAAATAGAACATTAGCTAGCTTAGAGGGATACAAACCTGTCATATTCAAGATTCAAAAGATACAATCACAAGCTACAACAGCAAAAGCTAGATCAGCTTATCAAACTGAGTCACACTTCGAGAGCTTGTTAAGACCTAATAGTACAGGACCAATCTTATGGTGACTTAAGAGTATCAGCGCCTGAATCATTGTGGGCTGTGCTTCATTACATGGAGATTTTCAAGACCAAAGGGCATTATGCTGCAAGCAGGGATAACCCTGAATTTAAAAGAATATTTATTTGCATGATGTGACTCTTGGTTACCAGTAACTCGAAATTGCATTGGACCAGTTACAGATGGACCAGTTACATTTGATGCTTAGATATGTTTTCTGTAGGTAGTAGCTTAACATGCTAATCTCCAGAGTAACATCACCATTTAGAAGGAACAGGTCAAGCGTGTGCTGGATTATATTTCACCTACCTGAAGGATTACAAAAACACACAAGAAACTCTGTACCATCAATGTCCAAGCAGTTTAATTGGTCTATACTCCATCACTAGGCTAAATATGTTGTCCATCAAGCACTGGCCACTAGGCTAAGTATGTTGTCCATCAAGCACTGGCATCTGTGGTATTAGTCTGGATTATCTATAAATTATAGTGCAGTAATTACAAAGGCATCGCAAATTCCAAGCCCTCCATAGCCTGGAAGGACAAAGACAACAGACACATGAGAACAATGGTTCAAAAGGTGAATCATCATTCACTTCTGAAAGCAACTACAAATGAACAAAACATATCAGCCTTGTCAGCTGCACCTTAAAATTCAAAAAAATCATCTGCATATAAGAGCAAACCTTGGGGAGGGTGGGCAACTGGATTATAATAGGGAATCCATCTGCTTTAAAAAGGATTGTTGCCACCCACTCATTACAAAGCCTGTGATGGACTGAGCATAACATTAATGCCAGTTCGTGCAGAAATACTCAGGATAATATTGATAAGACTGATGGGGAGAGACTGTGATAGTGTTAAGACCACTGAACCAGTAATGCAGAACTCCAGACCAAATGCCCCAGGGAGAGAGGTTTGAATCAATCATGACAGATGGTAACCTGCTCCCTGCTGCAGACGATGGGGGTGGATGTCACGGAGGACCTCAAGGAGGTGAAGGGCCAGCAAGCCTCACTCTTTGCTTCGGATGCCTCCAAGATAATCTTCCGGTCCAGGGTCCGCTCGGTGGAGCAGGACGAGACGTGCTCACGTTTCTTCTTCCAGAAGGTGCACAAAGAGAGCTCTGTGCTCAGCAGCCTGAAGGAAGAAGATGGCTCGCTAACGTCATCTCAGGCTGACGTCATGAGGATCAGTAAATCCTTCTACGCCAGTCTGTATGACGCGAAGTCGACCGACAGCGCGGCCTCCCAGTCGTTCCTCTATCATGGAGGTCTTAGACGACAGAACACGCGAGAGGCTGGACCAGCCGCTATCTCTGGACGAGCTAACCAAGGCCCTCGAGTCCTTCGAAAAGAATAAAACTCCAGGAAGC
>NC_057710.1:73115791-73153673 GCF_004010195.1 Chiloscyllium plagiosum
CTAACGAAGAACAGGGGGCCCATGCAGTCATTTGGGCTCTGCTGACGCCTCAGCTAATTATATGGGCATATGATCAAAAAATGTACAGACCTGTATAAAAATGATAAGTTTTGATCTCTGTATGTAAATGTTTACATACGTATGGCATGACCAATTGTACTGACCATCAAATTATTTATGAATAAAGTATATTTTTGGAAAAAAAAATCATGACAGATGGTGAAATTTGAATTCAATTTTTAAAATCTGGAATTAAAAAATAGCGTCATGAAAACCATTGGTGATATAAAATTGATCTTATCCACCAATGTTGTTTTCGGAAGGAAATCTGTCGTTTGTACTACAGATGTCCGACATGTGACTCCAGACCTACAGCAATGTGGTTAATTCTTTAACTGCCCCCGAGGAAAATAGGTATAGACAATTAATGCTGGTCTAACCAGCATTACTCAAATTCCATGAACGAATATTAATAACTAATTAATACCATACGCTATTGAGCTGGGTTAATAATTCATTCATAGATTCATACAGCGCACAAAAGGCCCTGTGCACCAACATAACTACCACTAAAACAGCACTATTCCCAAGGTGCGCTAATCACAAAATAAAAATAAAAAGCTTTTTAGAGGATTTTGGACTTCAAAATTCATAATAACTAGTTTAAATTTCCATTACTTGGCTTTTAAATACTTAGTCAAGAATCATACAACACCAGGAAAGTCCAATAGGTTTATTTGGAAGTACAAATGAACTGCTCCTTCATCAGGTAGTTAGTGCGGCAGGATTATAAGACACAGAATTTATAGCAAAAGTCATAAACTGATGCAATTTTAAATACTTAGTCAAGCATGCTAGTGTATGTGCCTGTCTGTTTTGGGGAATGGGGCTGCTCTCAGTGATGTTGGAGTGGTGTGGATCAGAGTAGTATGGGGTGCGTGTAGAAAGATGGGGTTGGAGGGAAGGGTTGGTCACATTAGGTTTTCAATCTTCTTACATTTCCTCTGAATTCTCAAACATCAAGGGTGTTTTTCAGAGAGTTACAAATGCATTGGAAAGTCTTATTGGAATCTTCAATTTCCTAGATTTTTCCTGTGGAGTTTGCAGAGACTGGAACTCCAAAGGACTCGCCCCATAACTTCAGTCTGCACTGCTCCATTGACTATTGGATCATTGGAATAGCTGGGCATATAAAAACATTTCTGTGTACATCAGCTCATTTTATTCTGAATTGTTCTAACTGAGCTGTCTTCATATAAAAGCTGACATTGCGGCTTTCTTTATTTGGTGTCATTTGTTGCTATATATAGAGACAGAATTTCATGGATTTCTGTTGGTTTCCATCTAATATAAAGGTAAGGAGGGAAAATGTAGAATGAGCAATTATATGGCCCAGCAGTGGCTTTTCAAAAATAGGATAAGCATTGAAGCCTGGGCCAGAAACATGTGAATCGGTGAGACTCCTTTAATGAGCCCCAGTCATCGTTTCACACTGAATATACAATGGATAAGCGATTTTTGAGATTTGTAGCTCAGGTTGAGGTTCTGGATGTACATTTGTTCGCTGAGCTGGTAGGTTTTTTTTCAGACATTTCGTCACTATACTAGGTGAGGCTCCGGTAAAGCGCTGGTGTTATGACCCACATGTCTTAGTTTCTTAGGGAGGGTGATATCATTTCCGGTTCTTTTTCTCAGAGGATGGTAGATGGGGTCCAAATTGATGTGTGTATTGATGGAGATCCAGTCTGAATGCCAGGCCTCTTAGAATCATGGCATTAGCAGCAGTAGAATCAACACTGGAGGACATTGGACTCACTGAAGAAACCCAGCAGACCATCAGACAGACAGTTGCACCAACATTAAACAGAAAAAAAGGAAACACATCCAATACGCAGGAAGGGAAAGCCCTCAAAAAGACTTAAAAAAGACAAAAACCTTGTAATCCTACCTGCAGACGAAGGGCGTATGACCGTCATTCTTAACAAAATGGATTACTTTGAAAAACTGCTTGCAGATAGCGACACTTACCAACAGGTGGCAATAGTCCCGGCCCCAAAACTGGAAAACTGAATCACACCCTTACTGAAAGGCTTCAGAAATCAGGAGGAATAAACAAGACAGACTTCCAAAAAAAAGAAACTGGATGGATCCAACACACCGCTCCTACAGATTACCTAAAGTACACAAACCATTAGCCCCCCCCTCAGACCCATCATTTCACTACTGGAAACACCAACATACAGACTAGCCAAGAAATTCCACCGAAAACTAAAACACCTAGTAGAAGACTCATGCCATTACATCACTCCACCCAAGAATTCCTGAACAAAGACATCAAGATCGAAGACGACAAAATAATAGTCTGTTTTGACGTAACAGCCCTGTTCACATCAATTAACATCAACCTGGCCAAATAGTCAAAGACACAAACCATTAGACAGTGCCAACGTCATCAGCAAAGACAACATCCTCAAGCTAGTGGACCTGTGCCTCACCACCCACTTCACATTCAACAACAAAGTCTACAAACAAGTCAACGGAACACCCATAGGATCACCAATATCAGGGTTCCCAGAAGTGGTAACGCAGAGACTCCAACAAACAGCCCTCCCAAATATCCAACCCAAACTTTGGGTCTGCTATGTGGATGACACCTCTGTCATCACAAAGCTGAACAAATGAGAGGAAACCTACATCACCATCAACAATATCCTTACTGGCATAAAATTCACAAAATTGGAGGAGAGCAACAAACTCCCCTTCCTGAATGTCAGAGTGGAGTGAACAGTCAATGGGGAACTTCAAACTAGTGTCTACAGGCAAACAACATACATGGACCCTGTACTTAACTACAGAAGCAATCATCCCATTAATCACAAACTGAGCTGCATCAGGACATTATTTCAACGAACAACAAGAACTACAAACAGCAGAAGAAAAATACCTGTACAGCGCATACAAGAAGAACGGATACCCAATAAACACAGTCCACTGATTTCTCAACAACAAACCCAAACAAGCAGGCACAAAGTGCCCAGAAACTCTAGCCATAATTACCTGACATCAAAGGCAAATCTGAAATAACTTCCAGACTACTCAGACCTCTTGGCATCATGGTAGCCCAAAACCTACCAACACACTTAAACAACAGCTAATGAACATAAAAGACCCCATACAAACAACCTGCAAAACTAATGTAATTTACAAAATACCATGCAAGGACTGTAACAAACACTGCAGTTGGACGATCAGGCAGAAAACTAGCGACCAGGATACATGAACATCAACTAGCCACCTAAAGACATGACCCGCTGTCACTAGTATCCTTACAAACAGACGAAGGACACCACTTTGACTGGGACAACACATCCACCCGAGGACAAACTAAACAGAGACATAAATGGGAATTACTAGAGGCCTGACATTCAGGCCGGAACTCCATCAATACACACATCGATTTCGACCCCACTTACCAACCTCTGAGAAAAAGAATCGGAAATGATATCACCCATCACAACAAACCAAGAGACACAAATGGAAAGTGGGACAGAACACCAGTGTTTCACCGGAGGCTCACTGATAGTTACTGCGTATGGTGATGAAATATCCGAAAACTTCTGATATCATTTTGTGTAATTTCTGCAAGAGTCAATGTTCTCTAATTTAACAATTCTTGCTACATGGTTGTTATCATCCAAATGAGTAAAGCTGTTGAATACTGCACAATTACAATTTTTGACGCAAGAATTTTTTGAAAAATTCATTCATAGCAATATTTATTGTCCGTCCTTAGTTCCTCTTGAGAAGGCAGTGGTGAGCTGCTGGCTTGAAATTACGTCATCCATTTGCTGCAGATAGACCAATTGTGCCGTTAGGGAGAAAGTTGCAGGATTTTGACAAAGTGAACCTGATGCAACAGCGAGGTATTTCTAAGTCAGGATATTGAGTGACTTGGAGGGAAATCAATTCATATATTGTCCAAATTATTTTTTTTAAATCTGAAAAACCATTACGTTAGTGTTTACTCCTTCTACTTCCTAGGCATTGCATTCCCGATTTCTACCACTCTCTGGGTGAAACATTTTTTCCTCAAATCCTTTACCATAAAATTACACTCGCTTGTTATTGATCCTTCAACGAAAGGGGACAGCTGCTTTCTATTTACCCTGTCTGTCTATGCCCTTCATAATCTTATACATTTCTATCAGGTCCCCCAAACCTTCTCTGCTCTAAAGAAAACAACCTGACCCTAGCCTGCATCTCTTCATAGCTAAAATGCACCAAACCAGACAACAACCTAATGAAAACCCAAAAGACTGTAGATGTTGCAAATCAGAAAAAAACAAAAAGTTGCTGGCAAAGCTCAGCAGGTCTGGCGGCATCTGTGGAGAGAAATCAGAGTTAACGTTTCGGGTCGATTGACCCTTCCTGATAACCAGGAAAATGTCCAACTATATGCAGAAGATAGGGTGGGGGGGGGGAGGAGTAAATGATAGGGGGAAATAGAGCCCAAAGATAAAAATCTGGCTAGGAGGGTGAATAGCTGTTAATGGGGACAGCTAGTGTCTAACAATGGGTGATGTGTAATAGCAGGCTATGTGGTAACAAGGCCTGGTTTGTTGAGCTGAGAGTAAGGACATGGGAGAGCTAAGTTATTGAACTCAATATTATGTTCGGAGAAAATGAGGTGCTGTACTTCCAGCTTGCACTGAGGGTTCTTGGAGCACTATAGCAAGCCTGATTCAGAGATACTGGCCAGGGAACAGGGTGGTGTTTTGAGGTAGCAGGCAAATGGAAGCTCGGTCATTTTTGCGAACAGAATGCAAGTGCTTTGTGAAACAGTCACGCAGTCTATGCTTCGTTTCCCCAGTGTAGAAACGACCACATTGTGAGCAGCGAATGCAGTAGACTAGATTGAGAGAGGTACAGGTAAATCATTGCTTCACCTGGAAGGCAGGTTTGGGCCCTTGGATACTGAGGAGGGATGAAGTAACTGGGCAGGTGTTATGGCTTCTGCGATTGCCATAGAAGTGTCATGAGGCTGTGGGGGCTTGGTCCAAATGTTGGGAGTGAAAGAAGAGTGGACCAGGGTGACCCAGAGTGGAAGGCTGACAAGGGAGGGAAGGGGAATATGTGTCTGGTGGTAGTATCTCACTGGAGACAGCTCATGATCCTCTGGATGTAGATGCTGGTGGGATGGTAGGTAAGAACAAGAGGAACCCCACTTACTGTCATGTATTCACTATCCCTCCTGACCTCCCACTCTCCAGAGCTACATGCTGTGTACATAGCAAAGGTCTCAGTTTAATCCTTCTGCGTCCCCATGTTAATGAATTTCAGGCACATGATACTGAACGCTTCCTCCATCACCTTTGTCTCTGTGCCAATTTCTTCAGACAAAAATCCTCTCCATATCCCACTCACCCCTTCGCCCAGCTCCAACACTCTCCCTCCAACTGGACCCTCCCTCTGACCTTTTACCTACAGTCGATCTGTTAATTCAGAGCTGTCATTGTGACACTGGTCACCTCAATTTCTCTGCACTGCCCCCCGCCCATTTGAACCCATCTCCCAGGAATTGACTGCACTCCATGCTCTCAGATCCAACCCAGACTGTGTCATTAAACCTGTTGATAAGGGTGGCAGACTGACCCCAGAGGCTGAGCACCAGCTCTCAGATACCTCCTCCCATGCACAGCTTTGTGCATGGGAGATAATGCCTCACAAATTTGTTAGAGTTCTTTGATGAAGCGACCAGGAAGATTGATGAGGGCATGGTGATAGATATAATCTATATGGATTCCAGTAAGACCTTTGATAAGGTTCCACATGGTATGCTGCTCTGGAAGGTTAGATCGCATGAAATCCAGGGGGAGATGGCAAATTGGATACAAGATTGGCTTGATTGTAGTGGAAGGATGCTTGACAGACTGTGACCAGTGGAGTGTCTCAGGGCTCAGTGCTGGGCCCCTGTTTGTTATCTATATCAATGATTTGGATGAGAACATACAAAGCATGATTTTTAGTAAGTTTGCAGATGACAATAAAATAGGTACGGTTTCGTGGACAGTGAGGAAGGTTGTCAGAAATTTCAAGAGGACCTTGATCAGCTGGGGAAGTGGGCCGATAAATGAAAAATGGAGTTTTCATAGGATAAGTGTGAGGTCTTGCATTTTGGAAAGTCAAATCAAGGTCAGAATTTCATGGTGAATGGTAGGGCCTGAAGGATTGTAGTGGAAGAGAGCGATCTTGGAGTTCAGGTGCACGGCTCTCAGAAAGTAGAGTCACAGGTAGACAGGGCAGAGAAGAAGGCTTTTGGCACACTGGCCTTTTTCAGTCAGGGCATGGAGTATAGAAGTTGGGAAGTTATGTTGCAGTTATACAGGATGTTGGTGAGGCCATACTTGGAGAATTGTGTTCAGTTTTGCTTAACTTGTAAACTGGAAAGAGTACAAAAGAAATTTAGTAGGGTGTTGCCTGGACTTAATAGCCTGAGTTATAGGGAGAGTGTTGCCAGCTAGGGCATTTTTCTTCAGAGCGTAGGAGACTGAGGGGGACCTTATAGAGGTGTAGAAGATAATGAGAGGTATGGATAAGGTGAATGTAATTAGGCTTTTCCACAGGGTTGGGGAATTGAGGACTATATGGCATCAGTTTAAGGTTACAGGAAAAAGAATAAAAGGGAATCTGAGGGGCAACATTTTTACACATGCATGTGGAATGAGCTGCTAGTGGAAGTGATTGAGGCAGGTACATTAAATGGCATTTGGACAAATACATGGGTAGGAAAGGTTTAGAAGGATGTGGGCCAAGTGCACGGAAGTAGAGTTAGCATGGGGCAGACATTTTGGTCGGCGTGGACCAGTTTGGGCCAAAAGGGCCTGTCCTCGTGCTGTAGGACTCTATGATTCTATGACTCGATCCCAGAAAACAGTGTCCCACAAAGACACCTATGAGGAAAATAGCGATTCACTTAGAATTAAAGGATATGTAAGGCTTTGCAACTACTGGTACAGTCAACAACTGAACAGCTACAGTCTCAGGTTAACAATCTAATATCACATGGAAGCCAAGCTCTGAACCTGTTATTGTTTCTCTTTGCACCAGACACTCTCCCTTTTAACTTCATTATCTTTGTCTTGTGTGTACTTAATGCTAATTTTATTTTGACGCATGGAAGTTAGCTGGTAATAAAACATTTCTTCCTTTCACTTAAAACCTTTCAACTGGCTCCTTCACTTTTATCTAGTTAATTACATTTTCAAAAGGAAATGAAGTAGTTGGTGCAATCCACCAAAAGGAAGTTAAAAGAAAGGGAGCCAATTTCCTTGTCTCACCTGGTTGTAAGACTAATTGTTATATCGCTGTAAGGCACACATCAAAATCTGCCAATATACAATCAAAGCAGGCAAAGCAAAGTGCGGACTGAGATAGGTGGTGCATATTAAAAACAGATTGGTTTCACATCAAAGCTGTGCTGATGTCATAATTGTATGCATGTCACCACTCACAGGACGACAGTCTAAAATAGGACACCAGTGTTGAGCCTTTTTCCTTTATATACATGTATTTGAATTCATTCCAAAGCTGTCGTGTTGTCCATAGAATTTTAATTATCTAAATCCCAACATAATTGACATTAATTGAGCTCATTCCCAGCTTATAATTAATAGAAGAATGATTTTTCTTTTTTGCACAGCTGCTCATGAAAATATAATTTAGGCACATACTTATCAACTGCACATGATGGCTGGAATCCTACACTACTGCCAGCACTTCCCATCAAACCAGTGTAAATTAAAAAACTGAGTGCACCCAAGATATTGATACTTCTCAAATTCTGGTCTCGTGTAACCTTGGCGAAACCACATTTGTAACAGTAGCCGGGCTTTCCAATGCCAAGGACTGCAGTCTGGAACTCCTTCCTTAAACCTCTCAAGCTCTCTCTCTTTCTCTGATTGAAGATATTTTAAAACCATACTCTTTGATCTAGTGTTTGATCACCTGTTCTATGTTTGATCACCTGTTCTAGTATCTCCTTATGTGCATTTGGTGCTTATTTTGTTCAATGATGCTCTTTGAAGTTGGGATGAATTGCTATGTTTTGCATGAAACTTGGTGGGAGGGGGTTCAAGTAGCAGAGATAGTGTGTGCGTGAGTTATTGGAGACAAAATGGTGGCAGGGGAGGCAATGTCTGTCTGGTAGTATCGCTGGACTGTTAATCCAGAGAAACAGGTAATGTTCTGGGGACCTGGCTTCAAATCCCACCATAGCTGATGGTGGAATTTGAATTCAACCAAAATCCGGAATTAGAAATCTAATGTGACCTCAAAATCAATGTCAATTGTCAGGAAAAGCTCATCTGGTTCACTAATGTCCTTCAGGGAATGAAACTACCATCCTTAATAAAAACTAAAAAAACTGGAGATGCTGCAGAAGCAAAAACAGAAATTGCTGGAAAAGCTCAGCAGGCCTGGCAGTATCTGTGGAGAGAAACCAGAATTAATGTTTCAGATCGAATGACCCTTCCTTTCTATCCTTACCTGGTCTAGCCTACATGCATCTCCAGATCCACAGCAATGTGGTTGGCCCTTAAAATGCTCTTTGGGCAATTAGGGTTGGGCAATAAATGTTGACCTAGACAGTGTCGCAATCATCCTGTGGATGACTTTTAAAAAACTATGCTGGTGAAGTAGAAAGGGTCATTGATCTTTTTCCTAGAGTACTGGGCATTCTTCCAGATAGTTGGTACTGCTGGGTGGTAACCTCAGATTTGGCTGGCATTGGCTGGTCTCGTAATCTCCACTGTTGGTCCTAGAGGAACAGCACGTCCTGATTATGCACCACCCCATTCAGTTTGCAAAACAGGCATCCATTTCCCCCACTCTGCCATGTCAGGGTTGTGAGAGGTAGCTTTGGACTGGCATTGTTTTGCTGGCTGCATCACTGCCTGTTAAAGACAGTGCAAACAGATATCCACTGAGTGGTGAGTTGTTTTGGGAATGGCATGTCATAAGATGAGTTGGAAATCTGACATGTGCGATTGCATAAGGGCATGGTAAGTAATTAATGAGGTGAGTTTGGTAAGACATGACAAAAGAACCCTCCAATAACCTCAGCACAATTTGGACTTTGCCAAAAAAATGTAAGGTTCGGACCTCAGAGTCTTTGTGGTTTACTTCTTCTACAACACATTTCAATGTAAAATCGCTTTAGTGACAGAAGAGGAAAGCGTATCACCTGTGCAGGTGATGTTCAAGGAATTCTGGGCCTTGAATGAATAGAAATTTCAGTATTAAAGAAAACTGCAAATGCTGGAAATCTGAAACAAAAACAGAAATTGTTGGAGAAACTCAGCAGATCTGGCAGTATCTACAGAGAGAAAGCAGGGTTAACGCTTTGAATCCAGTGATCCTTCTTCAAAAATCTCTTTATTGCCTTCACTGCTTATTTGTGAAGTATTTATAGACAATAGGTGCAGGAGTAGGCCATTCTGCCCTTCGAGCCTGCACCACCATTCAATATGATCATGGCTGATCATCCTTAATCAGTATCCTGTTCCTGCCTTATCTCCATAACCCTTGATTCCACAATCCTTGAGAGCCCTATCCAACTCTTTCTTAAATGAATCCAGAGACTGGGCCTCCACTGCCCTCTGGGGCAGAGCATTCCACACAGCCACCACTCTCTGGGTGAAGAAGTTTCTCCTCATCTCTGTCCTAAATGGTCTACCCTGTATTTTTAAGCTGTGTCCTCTGGTTCGGCACTCACCCATCAGCGGAAACATGTTTCCTGCCTCCACAGTGTCCAATCCTTTAATAATCTTATGTGTCTCAATCAGAACCTCTCTCAGTCTTCTAAACTGAAGGATACACAAGCCCAGTCGCTCCAGTCTTTCAGCGTAAGGTAGTCCTGCCATTCCAGGATTTGACCTCATGAACCTACGCTGCACTCCCTCAATAGCCAGAATGTCTTTCCTCAAATTTGGAGACCAGAACTGCACACAATACTCCAGGTGCAGTCTCACCAGAGGCCCTGTACAGCTGCAGAAGAATCTCTTCACTTCTATACTCAATCCCTCTTGTTATGAAGGCCAGCATGCTATTAGCCTTCTTCACTACCTGCTGTACCTGCATGCTTACCTTCATTGACTGGTGTACAAGAACACCCAGATCTCTTTGTACTGCCCGTTTACATAAATTGATTCCATTTAGGTAGTAATCTGCCTTCCTGTTCTTGCCACCAAAGTGGATAACCATACATTTATCCACATTAAACTGCATTTGCCATGCATCTGACCACTCACCTAACCTGTCCAGGTCACCCTGCAATCTGCTAGCATCCTCCTCACATTTCACCCTGCCACCCAGCTTAGTATCATCAGCAAATTTGCTAATGTTATTACTAATACCATCTTCTATATCATTAATATATATTGTAAAAAGCTGCGGTCCCAGCACTGATCCCTGCAGTACCCCACGGGTCACTGCCTGCCATTCTGAAATGGAGCCGTTTATCACTGCTCTTAATTTCCTGTCAGCCAATCAACTTTCAATTCAAGTTAGTACTTTGCCCCCATGCGCCCTAGTTTTGCTCACTAACCTCCTATGTGGGACTTTATCAAAAGCTTTCTGAAAGTCCAGGTACACTACATCTACTGGATCTCCCTCATCCATCTTCAGAGTTACATCCTCAAAAAACTCCAGAAGATTAGTCAAGCATGATTTCCCCTTCATAAATCCATGCTGACTCTGACCTATCTTGTTATTACTATCCAGATGTGTCGTAATTTCATCCTTTATAACAGACTTCAGCATCTTTCCCACCACTGAGGTCAGACTAACTGGTCTATAATTTCCTGCTTTCTCTCCCACCTTTTTTAAAAAGTGGTACAACATTAGTCACCCTCCAATCCGCAGGAACTGATCCCGAATCTATCGAACTCTGGAAAATAATCACCAATGCATCCACGATTTCTAGAGCCACCTCCTTCAGTACCCTGGGATGTAGACCATCAGGCCCCGGAGACTTAGCAACCTTCAAACCTAACAGTCTCTCCAACACCAATTCCTGGCAAATATAAATTCCCTTAAGTTCAGGTCCTTCAGCCACTGTTACCTCAGGGAGATTGCCTGTGTCTTCCCCAGTGAACACAGATCTGAAGTAACAATTCAATTCTTCTGCCAGTTCTTTGTTCCCTGTAATATATTCCCCTGTTTCTGTCTTCAAGGGCCCAATTTCTACTAAGTTCGGAAATACTGGTTATTTATGCCATGAAACAAAACTGAGGAACCCTTTGTTATAAATTGAGAATGTGAAACTTGGATATTTTAAGTGAAAGAATTTTATCCTTAATACTCTCAAACTTGCATCTTTCTTTGGTGACACATCTCTAATACTTTTAGGTGTTTGCTCTGGGTTGTCCAGGTCCCTAGGAGCAGAGGCCACCACAGCCAGATCTCAGTGATCACTGTTATGCACTTATTGGTCAACAAAATCTGATAGCAAGAAAAGAGGAAGTCCAAACAAGACAGAATGGTGCACTGATCCAATTGCTAATCAGTATGTTGTCAAATTTAGTTCTGTTAAAGCATACTTCAATTGAATACTTGTTTATGCTTGGTAAGTGCTCTTACATGCAGTGAATCAAATGTCATGAAATGAAATAAAACACATGGTCTGAATCTAGCACCTACAGTTGTTGAATATTAATTTGTAATCACAAGTAGCTGATAGATAAAATAGATTCTCAATTGTTCATGATAGACTGAAAATGCTCTAGTTGTACAAAATCTTAATAACAAAGAATATTTGATATAACCTGTTAGAAACATACAGCTCCTGAAATATTTCCATTTGCAGGTCTCAATGTTGTAATGATGCAGTACAAGCTTTCAGAGATGCCCTTTTCTCAGTCACTGTCAATGATTCATACCAACTTGAGTCCATAATTTAGAGACAGTTAAAAGTCAGTGTTTGGTAATGCATCAATTCTGCCAGGCATTTGAGGCAGACTCAGACTGAAAAGGAGCTTGTTAGCAAAGTCTGAACTGTTGAAAGCTATTTGTCAAACCAATTAATACTAATTGGTGATTTTACCATGGCATCGGACACAGTAAACAAGAACACCTGTGCAGAAACTCCAGAAACCTGATGATGCCACCAGGAGTACAGCAGGTTAGGATTTTATATATCCAGCTGTCAGAGCCCGAAACCCATTCCAAAGTTTGGAGCTGGTGTCGTTCGCATACTTGCATAATTGCACACTGTCAATTCCTTGCATTATTTTTAAGGCCAGTGTGATGTTTGACCCTTGGAGATTACTGGATTGAAGAGACAACCTTCCTATTCCAGCAGTAAACTACGAATATTTATTTCCATGGGTTAACGAGCAAGCCATTGCGACAAAGTTGCAACAAAGAAATAAAAGGATGGATGACCTTGATCTAGGCACTGGAAAAGGCAACACAAAAACAGCCCTGTGGACCCTGCAAAGTCCTCCTCACTTGCATCTGCAGGCTGGTGCTAAAATTGGGTGAACTGTCTCATAGACAAGTCAAGCAAAAGCATAACATAGTCATACACATAGATGATAGATAGCGTCCCAGACACCACCAGCACCATCCCTGGAGATGCCCTGTCCCACAGACAGGACAGACCCAGCAGAGGTGGCAACACAGTGGGATGGAGTCAGGAGGGAGTTGCCCTGGGAGTTCTCAACCTAGATTACATGACATTCGGAGTCAATGTCTTCAGGTTTAACATGGACAAGGAAACCTGCTGCTGATTACCACGTACATAGAGTCATGGATTCATACTGCGCAGAAAAGGCCCTTCAGCCCATTGAGTCTGCACTGACATAACTACTAAAAGCACACTAATCCCAATTTCCTGTACTTGTCCCATATCCTTGAATGATGTGATATCTAATGTGCTCATCCAAATTTTTTTTAAAAGGTGGTATGGTTTACAACTTTGTAATCTTCCTCGACAATGCATTGCAGATTCCCACCACCCTCTGAATGAAAAAGTTTTTTACTCAAATCCCCTCTAAATCTCCTGCCCCTCACCCTAAAACTCTGTCCTCTCATGATTGACCCCTCAGCCAAGGGGAACACCTGCTCTCTATCTACTCTGTCCATATCCCTCAATCTTGTACACCTCAATCATGTACCATCAGTCTTCGCTGCTTGAAAGAAAAAAATCCAAGCCTATCAAATATGTTCTTGTAGCTCAATTTTTCCATCCCAGGCAACGTAGTGGTGAATCACCACAGTCCCCTCTCTAGTACTATCATCTCCTCTCTACTCCATCTAAAGCCACTGTCTCCTCTGTGCCACCTCTAGTGACAAATACAGTCTTCCCTGATGTATTAGTACACCATGTTGAACAATACTTGGAGGAAGCCCTGAGTGTGGCAAGGATGAAAAATGTGCTCTAGGTGGGGGATTTCAATGCCCACCACCTAGAGTGGCTCAAGCAGCACTACTACTAATCAATCAATCAGGTCGGGTCCTAAAGGACATAACTGCTAGACTGGTTCTGCAGCAGGTGGTGAGTGAGCCAACAAGAGGGAAAAAAACATACTTGACCTCATCCCTACAGTCTGCTGCTGCAGGTGCAAGTATCCATGACAGTATCAGTAAGAGTGACCACTGCACAGTCCTTGTGGAGATAAAGTCCCACCTTTACTTTGAGAATAATCTCCATCATATTGCATGGCACACTTGCTGTGCTAAATGGAACTTACTTTGATTGAATCTAGCAGCTCAAAACGGGGGCATCCATGAGGTGTTGTGGGCCATCAACAGCAGCAGAATTATACTACAGCACAATCCATAACATTATGGTCCAGAATATCCCCCATTCAACCATTACCATCAAGCCAGGGGATCAGCCCTGGTTCAATAGAAAGTGCAGGAGGCTGTGCCAGGAGCTGCACCAAGCATACTGAGAGATGGAGGTATTATCCTAGTGAAGCCACCAAACTGGACTACTTGCATTCCAAACAGCATAAGCAGCAACTGATACACAGAGCTAAGCAATCTCACAATGAGTGGATCAGATCTAAACTCTGCAGTTAGGAATGGTGGTGGACAATTAAGCAACACACTGGAGAAGGAGACTCCAGAAATATCTCTGTCCTCAAAGATGGAAGAGCCTAAGACTTCAATGCAAAAGATAAGGCCGGAGGTTTTGCAGTAAACTTCAGCCAGAAGTTAGGAGTGGATGATCAATTGTGGCCTCCTCCAGTGGTCCCCAGAATTACAGATACAAGTCTTCAGCCAATTCAATTCGCTCCAAGTGATATCAAGAAATGGTGGGAGACACTGGATACTGGAAAGGCGACGGGCCCTGACAACTTTCCAGCAATACTATTAGAGAATTGTATCCGAACTTACCACTCCCCTCGCCAAGCTCTTCTATACAGTTATAACAATGGCATCCAGCTGACAATGTGAAAAATTGTCAGGTATGCCCAGCACCTAAAAAGCAGGACAAATCCAACCCGGCCAATTAGCGTCCCATCAATCTACTCTCGATCATCAGTGAAAAGTGTCAACAACAATGTTATTAAGCAGCACCTGCTCAGCAATAATCTACTCAGTGACGTCCAGTTTGGGTTCTGCCAGAACCAATTCAGCTTCTGATCTCATTACAGCCTTGCTCAAACATGGGCAATAAAGTTGAATTCCAGAAGTGAGGTGGAAATGACAGGCCTTGACGTCAAGGCTGCATTCAGTGGAGTACAGCATTAAGGAGCCCTAGCAAAACTGGAACCAATGGGTATCATAGGCAAACTCTCCACTGATTGGAGTCCTCCGTGGCACTTAGAAAGATGGTCCTGGCTGTTGAAGGTCAATCATCTCAGTTCAAGGACATCTCGCAGGAATTCCTGAGGGTAATGTCCAAGGCCCAAACATCTTCAGTTGCTTCATCAATGACCTTCTCTCCATCATTTGGTCTGAAGTGGAAATGTTCACCAATGATTACACAATGTTCTGCACCATTCATGACCCCTCAGATATCATTGACCAGCAACTCAATTGGATTCACCCCATAAATACAGTGACTACAAGAGCAGGTCAGAGGCTAGGAATGCTGCAGTGAGTAACTCACCTCCTGATTCTCCAAAGCCTATCCATCAACTACAGTCTTCCTGGTGAAGAGCTTTTGCCCAAAACATTGATTTTCCTGATCCTCGGATGCTGCCTGACCTGTTGTGCTTTTTTCTAGCACTACTCTAATCTTGACTCTTATCTCCAGCATCTGCAGTACCCACTTCCACCTACCATCTACAAAGCACAAGTCAGGAGTGTGATGAATTACTCCCCACTTGCCTGGATGGGTGCAGGAGAAAGTGAGGACTGCAGATGCTGGAGATCAGAGCTGAAAATGTGTTGCTGGAAAAGCGCAGCAGGTCAGGCAGCATCTAAGGAGCAGGAGGATCGACGTTTCAGGCATGAGCCCTTCTTCAGGAATGGGGTGCAGCTCCCAACAACACTCAAAACTTGACACCATCCAGGACAAACAACCTATTTTCTTGGCACCATTTTCAAAAACATCGAATCCCTCCACCACGGAGGCTCAGTATACACCGTTGCTATTATCTACATGATGCACTGCAAACATTCACCAGACAATGCCTTCCAAACCCATGACCACTTTCATCTAGAAGGACAAGGGCAGTAGACACATTAGAAATCCACCACTAAGTTCCCATCCAAGTCGCTCATCATTGTGACTTGGAAATGTCTCCCCATTTCATTCACTGTCACTGGATCAAAATCGTGGAATTCCCTCCCCAATGGCATTGCAGGTCAATCTGCAGCAAGTGGACTGCAGGGGTTCAAAACCTTCTTAAAGGCAACTAGGAATAGACAATAAATACTGGCTCAGCCAGCAACACCCACATCCCATGAATGAACAAAAAATAGACACAAATCCTATCATCATGTGTAATATCACAGCAAAGTCTCCCAAACTTCCCCATTAATTTTTCAAAATCGCCAAGAAAAAGTGGAAAACCATTGGTAAGAGATTCTGTTATACAGTCCTTTGCCTCCCACTTCCTCAACTTTTCCCAACTTGATTAAAATGGCTCGTTTTTGAAAGCTGACTGGAATATCAAAACCAACTCGGAGATCTGGACGGTGATTGCAGAGGCGGCATGGTCAGCAGTGGCTGCAACAAGGACAGAATCCCCCTGGGCCTCATCTTCCACTCCACCAACCTTCCGATACATCACGTCATCCTCCGCCACTTCCGCCCCTACGAACAGACCACTCGGGATATATCAGCATTTCGGAGAAACTCCCTGTCAGATCCATGCCCGCCCCTCATCAGCCTACAACCCACTCCTGGCACCTTCCCCTGCCACCACAAGAAGTGCAAGACCTGCACCCACACCTCTCTCCTCACCTCCGTCCAAGGCCCCAAAGGATCCTTCCACATCTGACAGAAATTTACCAGTAATTCCACACATGTCATCACGTGTATCCGTCGCACCCGATGTGGTTTCCTCTATGTTGGGGAGACAGGACACCCGCACCAACCAACCCCACTGCTCGTAGCTGAACACTTTAACTCCCCCTCGCACTCCACCAAGGACATGCAGGTCCTGGGCCTCCTCAATCACCAACCCCTAACCACCTGATACCTGGAGGAGGAACACTTCACCTTCCGCCTTGGGACCCAGCAACCACACGGGATGAATGTGGATTTCACCAGTTTCCTCATTTCTCTTCACCCCACCTTATCCCAGTCCCAAGCCTCCAACTCGGCACAGCACCCTTGACCAGTCCATTTCCTTCCCACCTATCTGCTCCACCCTGCTCTCCAACTTAGGATTTTCACCCCCACCTTCATCTACCTATTGCATTCCTGGCTACCTTCCCCCAGCCCCATTCCCCCCTCCCATTTATCTCTCAGCCCCCTTGGCCCACAAGCCTCATTCTTGATAAAAGGCTTATGCCCGAAATGTCGATTCTCCTGCTCCTTGGATGCCGCCTGACTTGCAGTGCTTTTCCAGCACCACACTTAATATCAAAACCAACACCAAGTGGAAAGGCAGACAGTTAGAAAGCTGACTATGGGCAGGAGGTCTGCATTCTTCCAATGTAAAACTTTCTAAATGTTTTTAGAAGTATAAGAGATGGGGAGAGTAAGAAAATGAGAGTGTGTGATGGTGACTGCATCTGTTCAATTCCAGTTAGCCTGAAGATACAGACAGCAGCGCATGTAAGCAATGAGTGTCAGTTCCATTGATCTATGTGTCAAGAACTTTACAACAACTCATTCTTTCTCAATCTAAAATATGCCACAAAGACACCTTTCCTGAGTAATAGAGCCTTATTCTCACTAAATTACAGTTTGAATTTTATGATGCTGTGAGCAATATATTTACCATTGCTTTGTGGAAAAATATGAATTTAATTCATTTGGGATTTGGCAAATTCAACTGACATCCAAAGGAAAATGTTTCTTTTTAAATTCAAAGGTTAACCTTCTCAGGGCTTATTAGATTAGTTTCAAAGCCATGAATGACTGGAAGGAAATTTCTGCAGTAATTCATCACAAAGCTTATATTTTGATTATGGATTTCTATTTCCCATTAAAACAGAGTAACATATTCAGTTGTCCCACTAAACACTTCTTGGTGCTAAAATCACGAAGCCGTGAGCTCTACTGGTGAGTAGAATCAATTAGATCTACACGAGGGAACTGAATTTCCATGAGGATTTCCTCACTCATCTCCCATAAATTTAGAGTCATGGTGTTATACAGCATGGAAACAGACCCTTCAGTCCAACTCGTCCATGCCAACCAGATATCTTAAATCAATCTCGTCCCATTTGCCAACATTTGGCCTATATCCTTCTAAACCCTATCTATTCACATGTGCATCCAGATGCCTTTTAAATGTTGTAATTGTATCGACCTCCACCACTTCCTCTAGCAGCTCGTTTCATACACACACCACCCTCTGCGTGAAAACGTTGTCCCTTAGTTCCCTTTTAAATCTTTCCTCTCGGTTTAATCCAATGCCCTCTAGTTTTGGACTCCCCCACCCTGGAGAAGACACCTCTGCTATTTAGGAGAAAGTGAGGACTGCAGATGCTGGAGATCAGAGCTGAAAATGTGTTGCTGGAAAAGTGCAGCAGGTCGGGGGTTATTGAGAAGAGTTACAAGGAGGCAGTCACACCTCAGGTAAAAGAAGAAGGTAGATGGGTTATCATCAGGGGATGGAAAGGGAACCAGCAGGGAATGCAGGGATCCCCTGTGTCCATTCCCATCAACAAAAAGTATATCACTTTGGATACTACTGGGGGGACAATTTACCAGGAGTACTGGTCTCCGGCACAGAATTGGTCCCTGTTGTTCAGAAGGGAAAGGGGAAGAGTAGCAGACCATTAGTTATTGGGGACTCCATAATTAGGGGGACAGACAGGAGGTTCTGTGAAATGAGAGAGACTCACGGTTGGTGTGCAGCCTCCCAGATGCCAGGGTTCGTGATGTCTCTGATCGTGTTTTCAGGATCCTTGAGGGGAAGGGGGAGCAGCCCCAAGTCATTGTCCACATAGGACCCAACAACATAGGTAGGAAGGGAGATGGTGATTTAAGGCAGAAATTCAGGGAGCTAGGGTGGAAGCTTAGAGGTAGAACAAACAGAGTTGTTATCTCTGGTTTGTTCCTGTGCCACGTGTGAGCAAGATGAATAGGGAGAGAGAGGAGTTGAACACGTGGCTACAGGGATGGTGTAGGAGGGAGGGTTTTGGATTCCTGGATAATTGGGGCTCTTTCTGTGGTAGGTAGAATTTCTACACATAGGATGGTCTACACCTGAACAAGAGGGGTACCAATATCCTGGGGTGGGGTGTTTGCTAATGCTCTTTGAGTGGGTTTAAACTAACTCAGCAGGGGGATGGGAACCGAAATTGTAGTTCAGGCATACGGGAGCTTGAGAGTAGTGAAGTCAGAACTAAGATTTCAAGGTCACAAGAAGGCACCAGCAGGCAAGAGGTTGGTTTGAAGTGTGTGTACTTCAATGCCAGGGGCATCCGGAATAAAGTGGGTGAACGTGCAACATGGGTTGGTACCTGGGATTTTGATGTTGTGGCCATTTCATGGACATGGGTAGAACAGGGTACTGGAATGGTTATTGCAGGTTCCGAGATTTAGATGTTTCAGTAAGAACAGAGAAAATGGTAAAAGAGGGGGTGGTGTGGCTTTGTTAGTCAAGGACAGTATTGCGGTTGCAGAAAGTTCTCCTCTACGGAGATAGTCTGGGCTGAGCAGCTTAGAAACAGGAAAGGAGTGGTTACCCTATTGGGAGTTTTCTATAGGCCTCCAAATAGTTCCAGAGATTTAGAGGAGAGGACAGCAACGATGATCCTCGGTAGTAACTGAGTAGTTGTTATGGGGACTTTAACTTTCCAAATATTGACCAGGAATACTATAGTTCAAGTACTTTAGATGGGTCAGTTTTTGTCCAATGTGTGCAGGAGGGTTTCCTGACACAATATGTAGACAGGCCAACAAGGAGTGAGGCAAAATTCGGTTTGGTACTGGGTAATGAACCCGGCCAGGTGATAGATTTAGAGGTAGGTGAGCACTTTGGGGATAGTGACAACAATTCAGTTAAGTTTACTTTAGTAATGCAAAGGAATAAGTATACACCGCAGGGCAAACGTTAGAGCTAGGGGAAAGACAATTATGATGAGATTAGGCAAGATTTAGGATGCATAGGATGGGGAAGGAAACTGCAAGGGATGGGCACTGTGGAAATGTGGAGCTAATTCAAGGACCAGCTACTGCGGGTCCTCGATAAGTATGTACCAGTCAGGCAGGAAGGAAGTTGTCGAGCGCAGAAGCCGTGGTTTACTAAGGAAGTTGAATCTCTCTTCAAGAGGAAGAAGGCGGCTTATGTTAGGATGAGATGTGATGGCTTGGTTAGGGTGCTTGAGAGTTACAAGTTAGCCAGGAGAGACCTGAAGACGGAGCTAAGATGAGCCAGGAGGGGACATGAGAAGTCTTTGGCAGACAGGATCAAGAAAAACCCTAAGGCTTTCTACAGGTATACCAGGAATAAAAGAATGACAAGTGTAAGATTAGGGCCAATCAAGCACAAAGTTGTGTGTGGAGTCAGAGGAGATAGGGGAAGTGTTAAAAGAATACTTTTCGTCAGTATTCACACTAGGAGAATACAGAGATATAGCCTACTAGACTAGATGGGATTGAGGTGCACAAGGAGGAGTTGTTAGCAATTTTGGAGAGTGTAAAAATAGATAAGACCCCTGGGCTGAATGGGATTTATCCTAGGATTCTCAGAGAGGAGATTGCTGAACCTTTAGCTTTGATATTTATATCATCATTGTTGACAGGAATAGAGTCATAGAGGTGTACAGCATGGAAACAGACTCTTCGGTCCAACCTGTCCATGCCGACCAGATATCCCAACCCAATCTAGTCCCACCTGCCCGCATCTGGCCCATATCCCTCCAAACCCTTCTTGTTCATATACCCATCCAAATGCCTCTTAAATGTTGCAATTGTACCAGCCTCCACCACATCCTCTGGCAGCTCATTCCATACACGTACCACCCTCTGCATGAAAAAGTTGCCCCGTAGGTCTCTTTTATATCTTTCCCCTCTCACCCTAAACCTATGCACTCTAATTCTGGACTCCCCAACTCCAGGGAAAAGACTTTGCCTATTTACCCTATCCATGCCCCTCATAATTTTATAAACCTCTAAGGTCACCCCTCAGCCTCCAACGCTCCAGTGAAAACAGTCCCTGCCTCTTCCTATAGCTCAAATCCTCCAACCCTGGCAACATCCTTGTAAATCTTTTCTGAACCCTTTCAAGTTTCACAACATCTTTCCGATAGGAAGGAGACCAGAATTGCACGCAATATTCCAATAGTGCCAGAAGACTTGAGGATAGTAAATGTTGTTCCCTTGTTCAAGAAGGGGAATAGAGACAACCCTGGTAATTATAGACCTGTGGGCCTTCAGTTGTGGGTAAAGTATTGGAAAGGGTTTTTAGAGATAGGATTGATAATCATCTAGAAAGAAATATGTTGATTAGGGATAGTCAACACAGTTTTGTGAAGGGTAGGTCATGCCTCACAAACCTTGTTGAGTTCTTTGAGATGGTGACCAAACAAGTAGATGAGGGTGAAGCGGTTGATGTGGTAAGGCGTTTGTTAAGGTTCCACACCGTAGCCTATTGCACAAAATTCAGAGGCAAAGGATTGAGGGCGATTTAGCGGTTTGGATCAGACATTGGCTAGGTAAAAGACGACAGAGAGTGGTGGTGGTTGATGGGAAAGATTCATCCTGGAGTTCAGTTACCAGGGGGGTATTGCAAGGATCTGTGTTGGGTCCACTGCTGTTTGTCATTTTTATACATGACCAGGATGAGGCATAGAAGGGTGGGTTAGTAAATTTGTAGATGACACTAAGGTTGGTAGAGATGTTGGTAGTGACGAAGGATGTTGCAGGTTACAGAGAGACATAGATAAACTGCAGAGCTGGGCTGAGAGGTGGGAAATGCAGTTTAATGCGGAAAAGTGTGAAGTGATTCACTATGGAAGGAGTAACAGGAAAGCAGAGTACTGGGTTAATGGTAAGATTCCTGGTAGTGTAGATGAGCTGAGAGATCTTGGTGTCCAGGTACACAGATCTTTGCATGTTGCCACGCAGGTTGATAGGGTTGTTAAGGCATATAGTGTGTTAGCTTTTATTGGTAGAGGGATTGAGTTTCAGAACGAGGAGATCATGCTGCAGCTGGACAAACCTCTCGTGTGGTCACATTTGGAGTATTGCGTACAGTTCTGGTCACCACATTCTAGGAAACATTGGAAAGGGTACAGAGGAGGTTTACTTGGATGTTGCCTGGAATGGAGGGAAGGTCTTACGAGGAAAGGTTGAGGGACTTCAGGCTGTTTTTGTTGGAGAGAAGAAGGTTGAGAGGTGACTTAATTGAGACATACAAGATAATCAGAGGGTTAGATAGGGTGGACAGGGAGAGCCTTTTTTCTCGGATGGTGATGGCTAGCACGAGGGGGCATAGCTTTAAATTGACGGTTGATAGATATCGGACAGATGTTAGAAGTAGTTTCTTTATTCAGAGAGTAGTCAGGGTGTGGAATGCACTGACTGCAACAGTAGTAGACTCACCAACTTTAAAAGTTTAGATCAGAGTGGTGCTGGAAAAGCACAGCAGGTCAGGCAGCATCCGAGGAGCAGGAAAATCGATGTTTCGGGCAAAAGCCCTTCATCAGGAATTCTCAGATGCTGCCTGACCTGCTGTGCTTTTTCAGCACCACTCTGATCTAAACTCTGGTTTCCAGCATCTGCAGTCCTCACTTTTGCCTAGTTGCTCCTCAGCAACTTTAAAGATATTTAAATGGTCATGGGATAGACATATGGACAAGAATGGAATAGCGTAGGTCAGATGGGCTTCAGATTGTTGCGCCAACCTGTGGAACTTTTCTAATATCATTGCCAGTTGCTGTGTTCTGATCACATCCTTCCACGTGGGAGGCAACTGACAATTTAAATCTCCTGGTCAACACAGTAAGGAACACTGACTGGGCTGAATTTTCAGATTCTAACATAAATGGGGCAACAACACAAAGTCAATGGTGGGTGTGACCTGTTGCATTCCTCATGATATCAATGTGTTGTGGAATCATTTCCCTGTGCACTGGGAAAGGTAGTACACCCATTTTGTATGTAATCTGGGATCTGATGATGCACCATGGGATTAGGATAGCTTTAGTTATGAAATTTGGTAGGTCAACAATCTTTGAGCAGAACCAACAAGTTTGTATCTCCAGGCTTAACAGTCCCCTTTTGGCAGTTTTAAAGGCAGGGCAGCAGGTAAAATCCAGCAGGCGACCTACTTGGCACCTACCTTGCTACCCCCAAACCCTGACTGAAAACATAGAGAAGTGACGTCCAGTCTGCTCATGTGCCTACTGAGGCCCTTAACTGAAAGGCTCATGGTCGCTCTTCGAGGAAAGAGTGCCACCAAAAACCTCAACTGTCAAAGACGTAATTCAGAAAGAGCTTATTGCAGATAAACACTGAATACAACGAGAGAATTAGGTTTATTTCCCATTCTGTGAAGGATTCCATTATTAATCTTGCATTGCAATTAGCAAAGTTTCGAATAACATAACTACACAAAAACAGCGGTGATGTGCTACACAAGTTCATGTTTAGAAAGGAAATCAATCACAATGGCATGATATTGCATCAGAAAACACTACTTCTGAGGATGATAAAAGGCTGTGCCTGAAATTACAAACCTACACTCAATACTGACATTTGATGTGTAGATTTTGAGAACAACAAAGCGATGCCCTTGCCATGGGTGAAGGTTCCATCTGAAGAGCAGGTCCATACTCAGGTGAATGAATATTAATATATTTTATGGAACATAACTGTATACATGAGACAGTAAGAAAAAGACTGAGACTCAACATCCTCAGCTCCTGGTTCTATTTTGTTTTGACATTGAGACATTTTCCCTTTTATACATGTTCAATAGCTATCCTAAGAGAAAAGGTATAACTAACCCTGTACTCCACAGGTCTCAAGAATGTTCATAAAATTATTCAAACTAATTCTTTACAGGTCAAAATGACCACAACAGCACAACCACCAAACCATATTTTATAAATTTACTGATGTCTTGAACATTGTGAACCTTGTTGGTACTTATGATATAGCTAGAGATTCCACAACTCTTCAGTGACAGATTAACACTTATATTCTTTTACCAGTGTGGAAAATGAACATTAAATAAACTGCTTTTTAATAATCAAGAGGTAGACTTTACATTGTACCTGGAAATGGTGCCTGATTGTGGCGAGACCTTTTCCACAGTATTTCCCTCGATATATGTGACAATAAATTATTCATTCAAATCAATCATTCATTCATTCAAAATGCCTAAAGTTTCGCTATGATGTCTTATAAACTTTAACTGATTTCTTCAACTTACTGGATAATATCTTACTAAGTATCTAATCGGTTTTTATTTTATATTTTCTTTTAGTTGGTAAGATAGGCCTATTAACTCTTACAGTTCATGACTAAGTAAATCCAATTCTTATGCATTCACATATTGAGTGTCATATATGCTGAAGTACTTTCTGAATAATACAACAAACACACCAAGTTTGACCTGAGTTTTTAAGATTTGAGTCCTGAAAGGATTTTTCCAGATGAGATGAGGAAAAAGAACTACACATGGCACAGCAGACTATGGACCAAGTGCAGGTAAATAGAATTAGTGTAGTTTTATGTTTGTTGGTCAGCATAGACATGGTGGGCCAAAGGACCTGCTGTATGATTCTATATCTATTTCCTGACAAGAAATGGCATAGTAAGTAGTAGAGGCAGGCATGGTAGATTCATTTAAGATATGTCTGGACAGATGCATGAGTAGGTGGGAAGCAGAGGGATACAGATGCTTAGGAATTGTCGACAGGTTTAGACAGTAGATTTGGATCGGCTCAAGCTTGGAGGGCTGAAGTGCCTAATCCTGGGCTGTAAATTTTCTTTGTTCTTTGTTGTCATTGTTCTAAGTTCCAGGAATTCACACAGGAGTTAGCATATCGATAATGAGCTTATATTTTCAGCAATGTTTGGGTGGACAGTTCAGGTTCTTCCACAGTAGTTTGTATTATGTATATACAGTGAGCTAGAATCAAAAATTGTCAGCATCGGATTCCAGCACCATTACAAGAGAAGCTAAAATTACAGATACAATTTCTCCAGTCTGCTGATGAAGTTAATTTAAAATCATCATGAAATATTCTGTTGAAGATGGTGATGTGAATTGAATGGTTTAATTAACAGGCTTTCCGATAGGAAAGAACAATCACTTCAACAATGTATGTTCAAACAGCTATGACAATTCAAAATTAAATTTGATCTTTTGCTCAAAAATTGACTTTCTGATGGAAGTAAAGCAGATTATACAGACAGCATATTGAAGTGAAATGCTTGCAGTGAATAAAGATAAGGAAATTGCAGAGCGGTTATTATAATAGCTTGAATACCTGAAGAAACTTCCAACATGTTCAATCTGGTTCAATAAAGGTCATTTATTGTACAAAGAATCTGGATTTGTAAAATTTTGCTAAGATCAAATAGAGCTCTTTTATAACTAAGCATCAACGGACCAGCAGAGTTCATGATCTTAGGAATGTTACTATAGAAGAATGGTCTGTTGACAAAGAGAAAAAGAGACCCTCAGAGAGAGAGGAGAGCAAGATCTGGCTGTTTCAGCCACCACCTTCCCTAGGAATTAACTTAATATGAGGATATCTTTAAAGTGAGCAAAAGAAGATATTAGTAAGATAATGTGACCTTCAAAAATCTTCCAATGTGCACAGTATTTACAAAGAAATTGATACTTTAAACGCACATCAATATCTTATACACAGAGGCTTTAGGTATTTATAGAACGAGCAGCAAGGTTTATATTTTACTACATTATCTTTAAAAGAGTTTTGTAGGTCCAACTTTTCTCTTGTTTATCCCTCATGAGTTGCAATTTTGGAGTGTTAGAAACATGGCTGACTGGCTCATTGCAGGATACTAATAATTCTAATCCTGATTACTCACCAATTTATCTGATTATGTCAACCTAATTCAATGGTACTGAAATAGTTCCTACTTTGTAAAAGGACTAGCACTGTAATTGTTCAATCCACTTGTGATTAGCTACACCCTGTTTCGTTATCACTTGCTTCCAAAAAAAAACAAGAAGTTTTCACCAACAGTAGCACTAACCATTGTGTAATGTCTACTGTGAATTGCTAAGTTTTATGCCTTTTGGTAACTGCAAAATAGTTAGCCTTATTTATCACAGGGTAGAATTTGGTTGTGTTCAGCTAACACTTCACAAGTATGATGGCTTCAACACTCAATTTGCAATATGATTAGTGTGTGTTTTAGAATCCATTCAACAGCATGGTGTTGATTCCTCTTCTAGCCAAGGTAGGCCCAGGAGCTGTCTCCTTGCTTTACTCCTGAGTGGAAGACAAAAGCAAGTGTGCCAGGAAAACAAATCGGGACGAAGCATCAGCAAACAATTAGACAAGGACAAATCTTCAGTGATAACATGGGTCACACAAAATAATGCGGCATATACCAATTTTCTGTGATGAGTCCTCTACCTTCCTCTTTGTGGGTGAGACTGTCAGTCTTTTTATCTACTTTTCTACACTTGCCTTCTGAAGTCTCTTGGAATTTTTTTTTAAACTTATTCTTTCACGAGATATGGGGGTCACTGGTAAGGACATTGATCCCCATTCTACCTGCCCTTCAGTGAACAAGATTGCTTGCCACCCTTAGAGGATAGGGAGGGTACTTGCCAAGAGTCTGAACTTGAATGGAGCCCAGACGAGGCAAGATTAGCAGATTACTTTCCCTAATCCATCCCAAATAGATTTTTTTTAGAAATTTAATTGAAATTTAAGCAGCAGCCATTGTGGAACTGATCAATTTTCTCAGAGGATTAACCTGATGGCTGGAACAATCAGGATGAAAAGGTTATACTCGAAATGTCGACTCTTCTACTCCTTGGATGCTGCCTGACTGGCTGTGCTTTTCCAGCACCACACTTTTTGCCTGGAACAAATCAGTCCAGTGACATTACTACTTCACCTACACTTGTGGATAAGACAGTGTTTGCATGAGAACATGTCACTGGATTTTTATCAAAAAGGTAAATCCAGCATAAATCTTCTTGGCTAGAAAAACAGAATTTGCATTTCTAAACATGGATTTCCATCCAAGTTATGGAGGCATTATGGGAGTAGCCTTGAACTAATTCCTGGCACTGATGTCCAGTTGACGTCGCCCCACAATGCGAGAGCTGAGAATGGTAATTTTTGCATTTAGTTTTGTACGATGAGCTCAAACCTGCATCCCATTTTTCTGTTCCACATGATATTGCTGCTGTAACCTTTTCTTCAAAACATATTTTCTTGTATGAAAATGGAAAAGGCCTTGTTTATCTTTAAAAAAAGTCAAAGTTACACTGGAGAAAGGCTAATTCTGAAATGGTTAATACTGGATTAAGCTCCACACAATGTGATACTGTCATACAGGTTATCATGATCAACTGTGTAAAACAGGGAGGCAATAATACAGTTGTCGTGTCAGTGGGGAAATAATCCAGAAGCTGAAGAATTCACTTGAGGCTTTGATTCAAATTTCGAAATGGAGGAGGATGGAAGTTGAATTCATAAAAATTGGCAATTGATACTTTGCACTGACGGGTGAGCATGTGAGTGAGAGATACACCGAAAGGCCCAGTGGTGAGGTGGCTTCAGGCAGCTTAGTGTGGTGGTTTTGTCCCAGCATGGAGGTCTCATTCCCAAACGGAGATCTTCTTTGGCTTTGGCTTCCAGGTGTTCCAATGACCCGGCATGCAGTCTCCTGCATGTGTGGTGTTCTCGACCTGGCATGGCAGTCTTCTTTGACCAAGCATTCCAGTGGCCCAGCCTAGCTGTCTCATCCCACAATGACACGCTCATCCTGGCTGCATCTTTCAGATATTCTCTCATTCCTTCATCAGCTTTCCCCATGCCCAGGAGCTGTTGGCTAAACTGTGATGAATGTTGTCTTCACATTACCTTTTTAATTAATATGTATGAGTTCTGTCAATAATATAGGTTAGCAAGGTTACCTCACATGCAAAACAGGGAGAACTAGCCACTTGGATATAGAACTGGCTCAAAGGTAGAAGACAGAGGGTGGTGGTGGAGGGTTGCTTTTCAGACTGGAGGCCTGTGACCAGTGGTGTGCCACAAGGATTGATGTTGGGTCCTCTGCTATTTGACGTTTGTCTAAATGATTGGATTTGAAAATGGGAGGTATGGTCAGTAAGTTTGCAAATGACACCAAAATTGGGGTGTGAACAGTGAAGGAGGTTACCTCAGAGTACAAGGGGACCTTGATCAGACGGGCCAATGGACCGAGGAGTGCCAGATGGAGTTTAATTTAGATAAATGTGAAGTGCTGCATTTTGGTAAGGCAAATCAGGGCAGGACATATACACTTTATGATAAGGTACTGGGGAATGTTGCTGAACAAAGAGACCTTGGAGTGCAGGTTCATATTTCCTGGAAACTGGAGTTGCAGTAGAGAGGATAGTGAAGAAGGTATTTGGTATGCTTGCCTTTATTGGACAGAGCATTGAGAATAGGAATTGGAAAGTCATGTTATGGCTATACAGGACATTGATTAGGCCACTTTTTGAATAGTGTGGGAATTCTGGTCCCCCTGCTTTAGGGGAATGTTATTAAAATTGAAAAGGTTCAGAAAAGATTTCAAAGGTATTGCCAGGGTTAGAGGGTTTGAACTATAGGGCAAGGCTGGAGCTATTTTTTCTGGAGCACCGGAGGCTGAGGGCTATAAAATCATCAGGAACATGGATAAGGTAAATAGACAAGGTCTTTTCCCTGGGGTAGGCTAGTCCAAAACGAGAGGGCATAGGTTTAAGGTGAGAGGGGAAGATTTACAATGGACCCAAGGGTCAACTTTGTCAGCTTCTGGTTAGCAAAGACAAGTTGGACCGAATACTTCCCTCCCGCCTGGATGACTTAGACTTCAAAAACACTGGAGAAGTTTGACAGCATCCAGGACAAAGCAGCCTGCTTCATTGGCACCACTTCCACAAAAATTCACTCTCTCCACCACTGATGCCTAGTGGAAGGAGTGTATACTATCTGTAAGATTCATTGGAGATATTAACAAAAACTCCTCAGATAGCACCTTAAACACCCATGATCACTACTATCTAGAAGGACAAGGGCAGCAGACATGGGAACAGGTCTACTTGCAAGTTCCCCCAAACCACCCACCATCCTGACTTATATTGCCATTCCTTTACTGTCGCTGGGTCAAAATCTTGAATTCGTCTTCCTAACAGCATGTCAAGGATTGCAGTGGTAAAGAAGGCAGCTCACCTCCATCTTCTCCAGGGCAAATAGGGATGGGCAATAAATGCTGGCCCAGCCAGTGACACACAACCCATGAGCGAATAAAAGAAATCCGGCCGTACACGAGCCTTACTGCTAGTTGCCATGGCTTTTAGTCATAGTTTGGGTTCGTAGGCAAATTTATAACCTTGCTCAGCTATCAAGTAGAGAGGCGGGCAAGTGCATAAATTCATGTCATGACTGGTGTGCCAGTGTGCTGGCACCGTCCTATCCCCAGCCATTTACTCAGAGGCATGACTGGGGGGCAAAGGATCTCCTCACTCAAATGTGGCAGGTAGCTAATTAAAGTGAAGAAAAGGCCAATCACTAGAGGTGAACTTGAATTTTCCAGTTGACCAGCAGATACCACAGTGCCAGACAGAATAACAACTCAATATTTTTTCAAACGAGTTTGACTTGTAAATGTTGACATTCAAGACAGTCTCGGATGCGCTCATACAATAAATTCGGAAAGCCAGCAAGCAATTAAGAAGGCAGTTGACATGCTGACTTTTTGTACTCCAATTGTTTCACAATAAGAGTCAGGAAGCTTTGTTACAGTTGTACAAGGCTGTGGTGAAAGTGCAGAATTTCCTGATTTACCTGATTTTCAGACCCAAGTTGATAGAAAGCACAGACCAGGCTTCCGTAGTTCACTAAATGATTATGAGTTTAAAAATAAATAAATTCTGGCTGTGGATAAACAATTATGGGCCATCAAAATGTAACTCTACTCATTAAAACTCTAACCCCTTTATAAACTCCCCACTCTTTAACATGACTGTGGTGCTCGAAAAGCACAGCAGGTCAGGCAGCAATCGAGGAGCAGGAGAATCGACATTTCGGCATTAATTCCTTCATCAGGAATGAGGCTTGTTGTCCCGTGGGCTGAGAGAGAAATGGGATGAGGGTTGAGGCTGGGGCTGGGAGGGAAGGTAGCTGACAATACGATAGGTAGATGAAGGTGGGGGTGAAGGTAATAGGTCAGAGGGTGAGGAGCGGATAAGTGGGGGTGAAGGTAACAGGCCAAGTGGGTGGTGCCAAGTTGGAGGCTTGGGACTGCAATATGATGGGGGGGGTAGGGAAAATGAGGAACCTGGTGAAATCCACCTTAATCCTGTGTGGTTGCAAGGTACCAATGTGGAAGATTAGGTGTTCTTGCTCCAGGCATCGAGTGTTGAGGTTGACGATCGAGGAGGCCCAGGACTGCATGTCCTAGGGGAAGTAGGAGGGGGAGTTAAAGTGTTCAGCCAGTGGGCGGTGGGATTTGTTGGTGCGAGGTTCCCAGAAATGTTCTCTGAAATGTTCCACAAGTTGGCGTCCTGTCTCCCCAGTGTTGAGGAAGCCACATCGGGTACAATGGATACAGTAGATGACATTTTTGGAAATACAGGTAAATTTCTGTCGGTTGTGGAAGGATCCTTTTGGGGCCTTGGACGGAGGTGAAGGGGAGGTATGGGTGCACGTTTTGCACCTCTTGCGGTGGCTGGGGAAGGTACCAGGAGTGGGGTGTGGGCTGATGGGGGGAGGCGTGGATCTGACAAGGGGATCTGACAAGAGGAAATGGTCTCTCTGAAATGCTGATGGGGTAGGAGGGAACTATATTCCTAGCGGTAAAGTCTGTTTGTAGGTGGCGGAAGATAATGCGATATATTTGGACTTGGTAGGGTGGAAGGTGAGGACCAGAGGTGGTTTTGTCCTTGGTGCATTGGAAGGCGGGGGGCAGGGGAGAAAGAGTTCAAGGTCAGAGGTACGGGAAGTGGAGCAGATGTGCTGAAGGACATTGTCGACCACGTGGGAGGGGAAATTGCGATCTTTGAAGAAGGAGGCCATCTGGGGTTTTCTTTGTTGGAATTGGTCATCCTTGGAACAGATGCAGCAGATGCCAAGGAATTGAGAATAAGGGATGGTGTTTTTCCCAATTCCACTGCCTCATCTCTTCCCACAATAATGGGTAATAAACATAATTATCTCTAACACAATCAGCCACAATAACATCAAATGATTGATTAGGCTCAAGGAGTAGCCTCTCCTGTTCCTATGTTGTAATAACAACTTGCTTTTTAAAACAATACTTTTCCTGAAGAAAACTGAAGAAAAATAAAAAGGGTACAGTTTTTACAATTGAATTGAAATTTCACAATTTGCCATGGTGAGTTTCAAAAACATCAGTATTAGACTCCGTCTTACCTGTCCAGTGACATTACCACAATGGCAGTGCCTTCCCAAGTGCAGTACCAACACTGAAGAAGCTTGATATCATCCAGGATAATGCAGTCTTTTTGATAGGCACCACATCCACTCCCTTCATGACCAGCACATGGTTGCAACACTGTAAGATCTACACATGCACTGCAGAAGTTCACCAATGCTACTCAGGCAGCACTTTCCAAACCAATGGCCACTTGAATTAAGAATAGGGGGCAGAAGATCAGAACCAAAGTCCCCTTCAATCTATCACTGTCCTGACTTGGAAATATAATTGCTGTTCCTTCACTATCACTGCATGAAAATTCTGAACTTCTTCCCTGTTTGGATCTACCTGCACCATATGGACTGCTGCAGTTCAAGTCAGCACCTCACCAACTACTTCTCAACTGCAGCTACAGGTGGACAGTAAATTCTAGCCCAGGCAGTGTAATCCATATTCCATGAATGAATATTTAAAATATAATCTTTTAAGAAACAAACATTAGTAGGCTATAAATATTTAAAGCAGTCAATCAAACTGCTCACTTAACAGGCACCTCACTGTGAAGAGTATAGGTTGGAAAATCAGACATTCAGCTCAAAGCCTGTAATTACACATTTTGGGATTGTTAACTACTACATAAAAGTATCTTGCACTGTTCTTTATTCTAAACTCCACATTTTCTCTTTATTCTGTGCCCAGAGTTACAGCCCTTCTCAGCTTTGACACTTCTTTTGGCAGTACCAATGTGTTTATGCATTTTTTGTTCCTAATACATCCACTACATCCCAAAGGGCATTTTGGGTTTTCCCTAATTCTCTTCAAAGGCACCCTACTCCACCAAAGGGAATTTACTTGCACCCCCCTCCCCCCAAAGTGTCTGAGGACCAGATCCAAAGGGGTACCTTGTATATTAAAAAAAAATGTATCAACAAAAGGCCTGCTCTTACAGGCTCAGACTGACGCTAAAATTTGATTTCACTGGAAGCAGCTCACCATTTAAGTGGCCAGCTATCTCCAGCCTGCTGCCAATCCTATCACCAGAAAAGTAGCAAATGTTGTTTCTGGCACAGATGGATAGCATCGGATTTTCCTTAACCGTATTTGCCAAAGCGTGTCTACAATTACATTAAGGACAAAAAGGCAACTAATAAGAGAATAAGGCCGGCCAAAGATCAGCAAGGCCACCCATTTTTGGAAATGCATGAGATGAGGGAGATACTAAATGATTATTTTGCATCAGTAGTTACTGTGGTGAAGGATGTTGAGAACTAGAAAGCTAGAGAACTTAGAGAAATAAATAGTGATATCTTGAAAAATGTCCATATTACAGTGGAGAAGGTGCTGGTATCTTAAAATGCATAAAGGTGGATAAATCCTCAGGACCAGATCAAATATGCCCCAAAGCTTTGTGGAAAGCTAGGGAAGTGATTACTGGGCCCTTTGCTGAGATATTAAATCAACAGCCATGGGTGAGGTATCATAGGACTGGAGATTGGCTAATGTGGTGCCACTATTTAAGAAAGGTGGTAAGGAAAAGCTAGGGAACTAAAGACCAGTGAGGGACTTCTACCAGTTGTTGTACGGAATTCTGAGGGACAGGATGTACATGTATTTGGAAAGGCAAGGACTGATTAGGGGTAGTCAACATGGCTTTGTGTGTGGGATATTGTGTCTCAAATACTTGATTGTATTTTTTGAAGAAGTGACAAAGAGTGTTGATGAAGGTAGAGTAATGGACATTGCCTATGTGGACTTCAGTAAAGCATTTGACAAGGTTCCACACAGTAGACTAGTTAACAAGGTTGGATTACATGGAAGCTGAAAATGTGTTGCTGGAAAAGCGCAGCAGGTCAGGCAGCATCCAAGGAACAGGAGAATTGACGTTTCGGGCATAAGCCCTTCTTCAGGAATGAGGAAAGTGTATCCAGCAGGCTAAGATAAAAGGTAGGGAGGAGGGACTTGGGGGACGGGTGTTGGAAATGCGATAGGTGGAAGGAGGTCAAGGTGAGGGTGATAGGCCGGAGTGGGGTGGGGGCGGAGAGGTCAGGAAGAAGATTGCAGGTTAGGAAGGCGGTGCTGAGTTTGAGGTATTTGACTGAGACAAGGTGGGAGGAGGGGAAATGAGGAAACTGGAGAAAACTGGATTACATGGAATACAGGAAAAACCAGCCATTTGCATACAAAATTGACTAGAAGATAGAAGACAGAGGGTTGTGGTAGAGTATTGTTTTTTTAGATTGGAGGTCTGTCACTAGCGGTGTACCTATGGGATCGATGCTGGGTCCATCGCTTTTCTTCATCTGTGTAAATGATCAGGATATGTACATAGTAAATTTGCAGATGACATTAAAATTGAAGGTGTAGTGGACAGAGAAGAAGGTTTCCTCAGAGAACAGCAGGACATTGAGCAGATGGGCTGATTTGCTGAGAAGTGACAGATGGAGTTTAATCTAGATAAATGTGAGATACTACATTTTGGTAGGGCAAATCAGGGCTTAATGATAAGGTCATGCTGAGTGTTGCCAGATAAAGGGTCCTTGGAGTGCTGGTTCATAGTTCCTTGAAAGGTAAGGTAGTGGAGGTGGCATTTAGTATGCTTTCCTTTATTGGTCAGTGCATTGAGTTGGGAGGTCATGTTGCAGCTGCATCAGACATTGGTTCGACCACTTTTGGAATATCATGTTCAATTCTGATCTCTTTCCTATCGGAAAGATATTGTTAAATTTGAAAGGGCTCAGAATGGGCGGCACAGTGGCTAGCACTGCTGCCTCACAGCACCAGACTCCCAGGTTCAATTTTAGCTTCGGATGACTGTCTGTGTGGAGTTTGCACGTTCTCCCTGTGTCTGCATGGGTTTCCTCTGGGTGCTCTGGTTTCCCCCCACAGTCCAAAGATGTGCAATCCAGGTGAATTGGCCATGTTAAATTGCCCATAGTGTTAGGTACATTAGTCAGAGGGAAATGGGTCTAGGTGGGTTACTCTTCAGAGGGTCGGTATGGACTTGTTGGGCCGAAGGGTCTGTTTCCACACTGTAGGGAATCTAATAATCACTTGGAGTTGAAGCCTAAGATCATCAGGTTCAATAAGCAATGTTGTCTACTCCTGCTCCTATCTATCTCTTTTGCTTTAGCCTACTTTCTGGCTAACTCCACCTGCCTGCCCTATCCCCAGCCCTGCTGCTTTCTCTCTTTCTGGCTGAACTCTGCCACACAGACCACTTGCCCTCCCTAGCTTTCCATTGAGGGACATTTTGCTACTCTGCACTGTTTTTAATAAAATGACCATCAGTTGAGATAGCAACTTATAAAATGGAATTAAATATGCAGCTCCAAAATAACAACAGAAATAAGTAAATGAAACTACTCACAATATTATTAAATAATACTATTCCCATGCTTTTGATTTCTAAGTGAGTCTATAGATATTAAAATAAAATAAATATTGCTGCTCATATTCTCCAAGTGTGCAGAGCCCTGATGCAATCACATTAACATAAACTATATCCTCAAGTGGACATCTTCCATTATTGCTTTATATCATGCCCCAAGTTCTTTTTATTTATTAATGTTCCTGAATTGAATCTCCATTAGTTACAATGTTATACTCAGGCTTTGCAGGCTCCATCATCTATTTATTTAAGACACCATCCTACTTTTGCATTCATACCAGCTCCACATTCTCATTTCTTCGGTCTTGTTTTACACTCTTGTCACTTCCTGAATGTAATTTAAGTGAAGTATGCTTCAAGAACCATGGCTTATCTGCTTTCACATCCATGGTGGAACTTAACGAGTAATAACATGGTGAAGAGAAAGTGTTGTGACTTCTGGATGATGACTGACAGCAGCACCATTTAAAGGTGCAGGTTCAGAAAAATTTGTTTGAGAAAGCCAGAGTAATTTAGACCCATTTTAGTCATTAAGGGAAGTTTTGTTTTTATTTTGTCAATTACTCTACACTCCTATTACTTCTCTGACCATATGCTGAGACTATTGTACCAGACTTTGATGGGAGCTGTACCTGCAGCAGGCAGCATGTCTTGCAACCAAGTTGAGAAGGAGTGAATAAAAGAAAGACATCAGGATAATAAACTGAGCCGAATTTAGTGGCAGATGGAGTTTAGTTTGGATAGTTGTGGGGTATTGCACTTTGGTAAAACAAACAAGTGCTTGATTTATACAGTTAATGATAGGACCCTAAATATAAGTACATCAATAAGAAAGATTTCGAGGGAAATGGGCCAAATGCAGGTAAGTGGGACTAATTTAGTTTGGGAAACTTGGTCAGCATGGACAAATTGGACAGAAGGGTCTGTTTCCATGCTGTATGACTAATTTAATATTGCTCACAAGCACTAGTGGGAAACTGGTTTCTTTTCTGTGGGGTTGACAATGAAGCAAGGATTCAAAACCCTGAGGATGGAAATCCCACCTTCTTAGTGCTGCAAAACAGAAACCGGCATCTCATCATTGCCAGCAGTTCCACCAGGAGCTGTGGGTGCTGCCAGTGGTGCACATGTAGATCACTGGACTCAAGTGAGTGAGGGCATGACGGGGGTTATGGTGTTTTGCAGCTTAATGAAATGCAGAGAGCACATACACTACTTTACATTGTGGAAAAAGTCTGCAACCTCAAGCTGTGCTTTAAGTTGATTACTACAAAGACTATTGGGATACAACCTTAAGCCTACCTTCTAAAGATCCTACTTCACTCTTCTACCAAGCCATCATGACATTGCCACACTGAGTGTAGCAAGCATTTCCCAATTAAGAATTAAATATTGCAGATCCATCCAGACCCATACAGTACAAGTAGCAGATAAATGTTATGGCCATTTATAAGTCTGACTGATGTCTTTCCGGCCAGAAAGTAAGAGATGGATTGATCTGTGACAGTAAGATATGAATGTTCAAATAATTTTCCCTTCTACTGGCTAACATCCAGATGGTTCTTGATTGGCCTGTTCAATCAAAAGGTGATTGAGTCAGAGAATCTCTGTCAATATGGGAAGTTGCATTGGTATGGCAAAAAAAGCAGGACAAATCTAACCAGACAATTCCTGTCCCATTCGTCTACTCTCAATCATCAGCAAAGTGATGGAAAGTGTCATCAGCAGTGCTATTAACAGCACCTGCTCAGCAATAACCTGCTCAGTGCTGTGCAGTTTGGGCTCCACCAGGGTCACTCAGCTGCTGATTTCATGACAGCCTTGGGTCAAACATGGACAAAAGGAAGGGCTAAATTTCAGAGGTGAGGTAGGAGTGACAGCACTTGACATCAAAGCTGCATTTGACTGAATCAAGAAGCCCTAGCAAAACTGGAATCAATGGGTATCGGGGACAAATTCTCTGCTGGTTGGAGTCATACCTGGCACATAGGAAGATGGTCGTGGTTGTGGGAGGTCAGTCATCTCAGCTCCAGGACATCATTGCAGGAGTTTCTCAGGTTAATGTCCTCTGCCCAAACATCTTCAGCATCAATGACATTCCCTCCATCAGAGGTGAGAATGTTTGCCAATGATTGCACAATGTTCAGCTCAATTCATGACTCCTCAGATATTGAAGCAGTCCACGTTCAAATACACTACGTTCTGGACACTATACAGGCTTGGGCTGATAAGTGACAAGTAATATTCACACTGTAGAAATGCCAGATAATTACAATCTCCAATAATCACCACCACCTAATAGTCAATTCTGTTACCATCATTGATCCCCGACCATCAATATCCAGGAGATTACCATTGATCAGAAACTCAACTGAATTCACCACATATACATAATGGCTATAGGAGCAGGTCTGTAGCTAGTAATGCTGCAACAAATACCTTATCTCCTGTCTCCCCAAAGCCTGTTCACTATCTACAAGACGCAAGAGTGTAATAGAATGCGCCCTAATTGCTTGGACGGATGCAGCTCCATAACCATTCAAGAAGCTTGACACCATCCAGGACAAAGCAACCCTTGTGATTGGCACCAAATCAAGTATCCACTCCTTTCACCACTAATGTTCAGTATTGGCAGTATGTACTATCTACAAGATGCCCTGCAGAAATTCAAGGATCCTTAGACATCTACAAAACCCAGGACTATGATGCATCTGGATAATTAAGTGCAGCAGTGTTATGGGAGCACTGCCACTTCAAAGTTTTTCTCCAAACCACTCACCATTCTGCCTTGGAAACACATGACTATTCATTCACGGTCGCTGGGTTGAAATCCTGGAATTCCCTACCTGAGGCCACTGTGGGTCTACCTACAACATGTGGAACAGTCAACAGATTCACAACTGAACAAGTAAACAAACAGAGGTGTAATGGAAGGTGGTTTACAGGTGGCTGGGGCCATGGGCAGTGGGTTAGCTTTCAGCATCACTCCATGTCCGACAATGCCAGATCCTTTGACTGGACACAAACAGCCTTTGAAAGACAGATCCCCAAGAAGGCAGCAGGCACCAGGGGAAAGTTGATCCACCACTGAATTCCAATGGGTTCAAGAATAACTTGTGTCAATTGGTTTGATAATGAGGTAAAAACAATGACTGCAGATGGAGGAAACCAAATTCTGGATTAGTGGTGCTGGAAGAGCACAGCAGTTCAGGCAGCATCCAAGGAGCTTCAAAATCGACGTTTCGGGCAAAAGCCCTTCATCAGGAATAAAGGCAGTGAGCCTG
>NC_057710.1:73157399-73158941 GCF_004010195.1 Chiloscyllium plagiosum
AAATCGACGTTTCGGGCAAAAGCCCTTCATCAGGAATAAAGGCAGTGAGCCTGAAGCGTGGAGAGATAAGCTAGAGGAGGGTGGGGGTGGGGAGAAAGTAGCATAGAGTACAATGGGTGAGTGGGGGAGGGGATGAAGGTGATAGGTCAGGGAGGAGAGGGTGGAATGGATAGGTGGAAAAGGAGATAGGCAGGTAGGACAAGTCCGGACAAGTCATGGGGACAGTGCTGAGCTGGAAGTTTGGAACTAGGGTGAGGTGGGGGAAGGGGAAATGAGGAAACTGTTGAAGTCCACATTGATGCCCTGGGGTTGTTTGATAATGAGTCTAATTGGTATCCTACCACTAGCAGGCTGGTTTCTCACATTAAACTATTCTCATCTCTAGCTTAACTGTGGGAGGTTTTCAGGCAACGATGAGACATCTGTAGGTGGCCTGGACTACCATGTTTCCTGATGTTACAATAATTAGATTAGATAATTAGATTACTTACAGTGTGGAAACAGGCCCTTCGGCCCAACAAGTCCACACCGCCCCGCCGAAGCGCAACCCACCCATACCCCTACATTTACCCCTTCACCTAACACTACGGGCAATTTAGCATGGCCAATTCACCTGACCCTGCACATCTTTGGACTGTGGGAGGAAACCGGAGCACCCGGAGGAAACCCACGCAGACACGGGGAGAACGTGCAAACTCCACCTTCTGGATTAGATGCAGCCAATTGTATGCACACAGTTGTTTTAATAAAGCATTGGTAACACAGTATCCTTGTGAGATTGGTATGGTTTAAATGTGAAAAAATAAGGTAAACTGCGGTGAAAGGAAAAACAAAACAAAACATTTACATGGCACTTTTACCTAGCTCAGCCTGTAACAAAGCATTACACAGCCATTGTCACAGAATCATGGGGTATTTCAGGAACATAAGGAGACAATTCAGCCTCTTTCTCTGTACAGCAATCACCCTGCAGTTTATCTCAGGAGGCAAGCCACTTTCCTTAGAAAATAACTGTCTCTACTTCTACTCTCCTCATTCAGCAGGAGCCAGGTGATTACCACTCACTGAGTAAAAACATTCATCCTCACATCCCCTACTATATTAAATGTCTTCCATCTTAATTCTGTTCCTCATTAACAATGTTATTAACAATAACATCAGCTCAAAAGAGCAAATGGCTGTTCTCTATCAACATTATCTAAAGTGGTCCTAATTTTGTACACGGAGGAGAAAGTGAGGACTGCTGATGCTGGAGATCAGAGCTGAAAATGTGTTGCTGGAAAAGCGCAGCAGGTCAGGCAGCATCCAAGGAACAGGAGAATCGACGTTTCGGGCATAAGCCCTTCTTCAGGAATGAGGAAAGTATGTCCAGTAGGCTAAGATAAAAGGTAGGGAGGAGGGACTTGGGGGAGGGGCGTTGGAAATGCGATAGGTGGAAGAGGTCAAGGTGAGGGTGATAGGCCGGAGTGGGGTGGGGGCAGAGAGGTCAGGAAGAAGATTGCAGGTTAGGAAGGCGGTGCTGAGTTCGAGGGATTTGACTGA
>NC_057710.1:73159429-73168710 GCF_004010195.1 Chiloscyllium plagiosum
AGTTCATCCACTTTACCAACACCTTCCACCCTGACCTCAAATTCACCTGGACCGTCTCAGACTCCTCCCTCCCCTTCCTAGACCCCTCCATTTCTATCTCAGGCGACCGAATCATCACGGACATTTACTATAAACCGACCGACTCCCACAGCTACCTAGATACACCTCCTTCCACCCTGCCCCCTGTAAAAACGCCATCCCATATTCCCAATTCCTTCGTCTCCGCCGCATCTGCTCCCAGGAGGACCAGTTCCAAAAACGTACAGTCCAGATGGCCTCCTTCTTCAAGAACCGCAATTTCCCCCCAGACGTGGTCGACGGTGCCCTCCACCGCATGTCTTCCACTTCCCGCTCCTCTGCCCTTGAGCCCCGCCCCTCCAACCACCACAGGACAGAACCCCACTGGTCCTCACCTACCACCCCACCAACCTCCATGTACAGTGTATTATCCGTTGTCATATCCGCCACCTCCAAACAGACCCCACCACCAGGGATATATTTCCCTCCCCTTCCATATCAGTCCCCTTTGGATGTAACGGCCCTATTCATATCAATAAACATCACTCTGGCCAAAGACACACCGGCTGTACCACGAGATGAACCAAGGACACAAATACTAGACAGCACCAACTCCATCAGCAAGGACAGCATCCTCAAGTGAGTAGACCTATTCCTCACAACTCACTTCACCTCAATGACAAGACCTACAAACAAATCAACGGGAAACCCATGAGACCAATATCAGGATTCTTAGCCAAAGCAGTGATGTAGAGACTAAAAAGAACAGCCCTCCCAATCCAAGTTTTGGGTCCGCTATGTGGATGACACCTTTGTTATCACTAAACAGAACAAATTAGAGGAAAAGAACAACAACAGATTTCTCCTCCTAGATGTCGCAGTGAAACAAACAGTCAATGGAGAACTACAAGAAAGTAACGCAGAGCGACCAGATATTCAACTACAGGAGCAATCACCCCAACACCCACAAATGGACTTGCATCAGGACATTATTTAAATAGGCTCCAACACGTTGCAGCATCCAGGAACTACGAACAGCAGAAAAAAAACCCGATGCAGCATATTAAAGCACAAGGGGTACCTGATAAACACGGTCTGCCGATTCTTAACCAGCAAATCCAAACAAGACACAACAAACCCAGAGACTCTCGCCACACTACCATACATCATCGACATCTCAGAGATGACTGCCAGATTACTCCGACTCCTTGGCATCATGATAGCCCACAAACCTACCAACACACTAAAACAGCTACTGATGAACCTAAAGGACCCTATACCACCAACCAGCAAAACAAATGTAATTTACAAAATACCCTGCAAGAACTACAACAACACTACATCAGACAGGCAAGCAGGAAACTAGCCATCAAAAGACATGACCAGCTATCACTAGAACTCTTACATACAGACAAAGAAGGACACCACTTTGACTGGGACAACACATCCATCCTGGGACAGGCTAAACACAGACGTACACAGGAATTCCTAGAGGCCTGGCATTCAGACCAGAACTCCATCAATACACACACTGATTCAGACCCCATTTACCAACTTCTGAGAAAAAGAACCGGTACAGACCCAGACACATAAATAGAAAGTGGGACAGAACACCAGTGTTTCACTGGAGGCTCACTGATGATGTTATCTAACATGGTGATGAAACATCGGAGAACAAATGTACCAGCTCAGTGGGCAAACTTACAACCTGAACTTTTCCTAATTTTTACTTAATATCACAGAAACCCCATCGTGTGGAAGCAGGTCATTTGACCCATCAAGTCCACACTAACCCACTGAAGAGCATCCCAACCAGACCCATCCCATACCCTATCCCTGTAATCCTACATTTCCATTGGTTAATCCACCTAGCCTGCCCATTCCCAGACACTGTGGGCAATTTAGCATGGCCAGTCTACCTAATCTGCACAACTTTGTACGGTGGAAAGAAACCGGAGCACCCAGAAGAAACCCACACAGACATGGGGAGAATGTGCAAACTCCACCAGTCCGCCGAGGGTAGAGCCGAACCCAGGTCCCTGGCACTGTGAGGCAGCAGTGCTAGCCACTGAACCATCGTGCTACCTTATCTAAAAAAAAAAATTCTTGCCATATATAATACAGAGTCATTGTTTTCAATGCCAACTGATGTTTTTCTTATACTCAGGGCAAGTTTCTTTCGATAATAAAACCATTTAAATTCTGTCATTTTTCTTCAAGAGGATAAATGTTTTACTGATGTCAGATTGTTTGGTCACCTTATTCTGAGTAGACTGAACTGCTTTTAAGTTTGGCACATAGTCTTCACAAAAGGTACACATTGGTCCTCTGCATGCAAAGTCCCCTTCCTGAAGCAAGTCTACTATTCCATCAATCACCTCACCATGTTCAAACTTTCGGTCTCATTCTGACAACACTTCTCAAGCACATCTAAAGAAGTTCTCATAACATTGTTTCTCCTAAAATTTGGCAATTTTGTTCAGGTTTTAGTCAGCTTTCCAATTCTTATATCAAATGTGACCATGTTACAATCACTAACATATAAAGCTTCACACACAAAAGAGTTCCATGTATAGTTTCCTGCACTCAACTTATCAGATTATTTGGACAATGGCTTCTCTCCATCGTAAGGTTACAAGTAGAGATATTTGCCAATAATTGCTAAAATGTTCAGCAGCATTCACAACTCCCCAGATATTGAAGCCATTCTTATCCAAATGCAGCAAGACCTAGACAATAGTCATTCTTGGGTTAAATAAGTGAAAGTAAAATTTGTGCCACACAAGTACTAAGCAATGGCTATCCCCAACAAAAAAAAGAGAGAATCTAACATCAGCCCTTGATGTTCAATGGCATTACCATCACTGTCACTTCTCTTGTTGACATCTTGGTGTTATCGTGGACCATAACATGAACTGGAGCAGCCAGAGAGCAGGTCAGATGCTTAGCATTCTCTGATGAGTAATTAACCTCCAGACTCTCTGAAACCTGTCCACCATCTATAAGGCACAAGTGTTGGAATACTCCCACTTTTCTGAATAAGTGCAGCTCTAAGAACATTCAAGAAGCTGACACCATTCAAGACAAAACACGTTGGTATCACATCTGCAAACATTCACTTCCTCCACCATTGACACTTAGGAGCAGTGATATGTACCAGCTACAAGATGCACTGCAGAGATTTGCCAAGATTTCTTAGACAGCAGTTTTCAAATCCATGGTCACTACCATTTGGAAGTAGGAGGACTGCAGATACATGGGAACACATGACATGCTACTCACCATCCTGACTTCAAAATATCTCTCTGTTCCTTGAGTGTCACTGGATAAAATTATGGAATTCTCTCCCTAACCGTGTTGTGGGTCAATTTGCAGCATTTGGACTGCAGCAGTTCAAGAAGGCAGCTCACCATCATCTTCTCAATGGCAACTAAGAACAGACGATAAATGTTGGTCCAGCCAGCAATGCTCATATCCCATGAATTTATTCCTTAAAATTTAAAACATCTTTTTTTCTTTATTCATTCACAGGATGATGGCCTCACTGGCCAGGCAGTGTTCAATGCCCATCCCTAATCATTCAGAGGGCAGTTAAGATAAACCACATTGCTGTAGAATTGGAGTAACATGTAGGCCAGACCAGGTTAGGGCAGCAGTTTCCCTACCTAAAAGGACATTTGTGAACCAGATGGGATTTTCCTGACAATCGACAATAGATTCATAGACATCATTCAACTCTTAATTCCAGATATTTATTGAATTCCACTATCTGCCATGGCAGTATTTAAACTCAGATGCCCAGAACATTCTGGGTCTCTGGGTTGACAATCCAGCGATAATACTACTAGGCCATTGCCTCCCCCCCAAGGATATTGTCTCCATTTTGTGGCTGTTTTACAAAATTACTAATTAATTGATTTTCAAATCCATGGTCACTACCATTCGGAAGTAGGAGGACTGCAGATACATGGAAACACATGACATGCTAGTTGTTCTCCAAGCAACTCACCATCCTGACTTCAAAATACCTCTCTGTTCCTTGAGTGTCACTGGATAAAATCGTGGAATTCTCTCCCTAACCGTGTTGTGGGTCAATTTGCAGCATTTGGACTGCAGCAGTTCAAGAAGTCAACAAGAGAAGAGACAGTGATGGTAATGCCATTGAATATCAAGGGCTGATGTTAGATTCTCTCTTTTTTTTTGTTGGGGATAGCCATTGCTTAGTACTTGTGTGGCACAAATTTTACTTTCACTTATTTAACCCAAGAATGACTATTGTCTAGGTCTTGCTGCATTTGGATAAGAATGGCTTCAATATCTGGGGAGTTGTGAATGCTGCTGAACACTTTAGCAATTATTGGCAAATATCTCTACTTTTAACCTTACGATGGAGGGAAGGCCATTGTCCAAAAAAGCTGATAATAAGTTGAGTGCAGGAATCCTTCCCAGTCTTATCAGTAGAGGTATTACTGTAACAGTCAAATTGAATTGGAATCTTCATCTAACAGTTGTCTTTATTAATTGTCAGCTGTGACTCACTTTAAGTGCCAGAGGAACCTTGTCAATCTTAATTCCCCAATAATAGTATATGTTACCATCTAACTCAGTACTAAAGTTTATATAGATATTTTTAATCAACCAATTCAGATGTGTTGTGACACACGTCCAGAGCAGCTAAGACTTGAATCCAGATCTTCAGGCTCAGAGGTAAGGACACCATCACTGCAGCACAAGACTTTGAAATTTATATATATATTGCTCCGGCACCTCCTCTTCTCGTAATATGCATATACTTAGCATCACAGAGTCATAGAGATGTACAGCATGGAGACAGACTCTTCGGCCCAACCCATCCATGCTGACCAGATATCCCAACCCAATCTAATCCCACCTGCCAGTACCTGGCCCGCTTATGCACATATAACTCATTGACTTAGATCTGTCTACATTGACACCACCTTCTTAGCAATGTTCAATCATTTAATGATAGCAGGATAATCAAGATCACATTGTATTTGTCAGACTTGTTGCATGAAAGCAAGTAGAACTTTGATGCTTTTTATTTTTCCTCATTGACTTTAATAGGCACAATTTGGACATGCGCAGTGCTAGATTATGTAGAACAAGGTGCAGCCATAATGTTTAACAAAGTTGGTAAATATCAAAGAAAATAAACCTCAAAATGCAGAATAGTTGAGTTCTTACATACCCATGTTCACCTAATCCAAGATAAAAATGGACTAAAATTGCGGCTGAACGAAATCAAGCACACAAAGCAAACAAAACAGAGGTGTTAGTTATGAATTTACGATTACAGTCTTGTAAAAATACTGAACAAACATATTCCAAAACACTGGATGAGAATTAGTACAGTTAAATAATACAGTTACCCAACTCAAATGAAAGTCAATGTAGAAGAAAGTATATGAGTACCCCATCTGAAAAACAGTTTGTGGGTTATATTTTTCAAATATGCAGTTGTTGTTCCCTACTTCTATCTTATGGAATTCAGAGTTTTTTGGCATTCTTTGGTCCCCAGTGCAAACTGTTGAGATGTATTGATATTTTTTTGAGAATTTATTAAGTTATTTTGCATTATTTTAAATTTTCAATTAGACAAAAGGCTTAGAATGAACAGAACTGGAAAATGTTTGTGTTGCACTTACGTTCTCACTGTTGGCAGCTACAGTGCTGTTAAATTTTTTCATGGTGAAATCTCAGTTACTCAGGAGGTGCTTTTCAGACTTCTGCTAATTTCCAAGGTTTGAGAAGGAAAATTTAAAATCCACTAAGATCTTTCCCTGAAAATAAAATTATTATAAAGTAACTTTACTCAGCAGAAAAGACACAAAGTGAATGAACAAAATTATTAAAATTAAATTCTTAGGCAGAATATTAAATCATGATATCAAGCAAAAAATTTCCTTCAGATGATATTCTGATCTATACTCTGAAATAAAACAGTTTCTATCAAAGATTAGATAACTTGTAAAACAAATGCTCCTCATCATTCATGACAGGAAAATCACAAACATTTCAGGAGTTATTCCTTGGGGATCAGCAAACAAATGGTAGTTTGTAGATTCTCCAGAGCAGCATGTATAATAGTTTCTTTCTTTTTTAAAATACATGTTTCAATGCAAATTACTTACATCCCTTGACTCAAAAGAAATGGGAATCACGATTAAAACATGCGTGCAAGAATGTCACATTTTTAATGATACACTATGTGTGACATATAGTTTAACCTTCCTGATGTTTTGAAACCCCAAACTTAATACAACCAGAAAAATGAGAAAAATGCTTGGGAGATGTCTTTGTCCTGACAAATGCTGACTACCTACTTTATAGGTTAAAGACTTTTCTCATTTGTTATTTCATGGCATGTGCATTTGAGTTTCTGTTTTTATCGCTAATGTGGAATAGTAATTACTTTCCAATTAGCCAATGATTTATGATCAATATTTTCTTCCAATTAAGGAATAAAGGTCTTTTAGCATGGCTCAAAACCATGATAGAAAGGGTAAGAGAGGAAACATCATGAACAGAATGTTAAGCGATCTTCTGTGATGAGTTTGGTGGCTGCAGTAACACTGACCTAGCATGGTGCTGTATAGAGACATAGCCAACACCTTAACAGTACTGTCAGTTCAGTACTGCCCACCATGACAAATTGCCTGTCTCCTCCTCTGCACTTAACTGCATTACATACTGGCAACCTCCAAATGAAGCAAAAAGGTGAGTGAGCACAAAGAAATGAAGCGAAGAACCATAAAATGGATCTGATGTATATAGGAGAAATGAAATACATGGGTGTCCCCGTACACAGAGCAACCTGGTAAAAGTATGCAAATGTCAAGTGTACCCGAGGTGTAAAGTAAAGCCTGGAGGGGCGTAAGTGGTGAAAGAACTGGATCGAGATCAGGTGCAATGATATGGTGAGGCTGAAGCTTGGACGAAGGGTGAGGAAAGATATTGTCCATGGAGGAATGTTGTGAAGACAGAGTAAGATGAATGTCCAGACATGGAAGTCATTATTTAAACTTTAAAAGGAAAAATTGAGATTTTTTTTCCCCAATGCCATGATTCTGATTGTTTTGATTGCTGCTGTACTTTTCCAAATTTCTCACCATTACAGATTCAGTACAAGAGAGCAGAAAGTTCTGACTGTTGTATTTTTTTTCCAGTGAAATCAATTTTGCTGAAAACAAATAGTCTTCCGCTAAAATCAGATCCCACAAAATGTTGTTGGTGTCATAAAGGAAAAGTTAGAAAAATCCTTTTGATGCGCATTAAATGATTTCCTGAGGAGTGGAACTGCAGAATTTGAGAAATGTGTTATTAGTCAAATTAGAGTGTACTATAAAGGCTCACAATTCAATAACACTCTGTACTTTCCTACAGGATAGTAAACCATCTCATTTCACTGCACTGCAAATTCCAAGAAATTATTGACGGCATCCATTTAACTATATGGATTTGTGAACATAATGCTATTACCTAATGAAAGGCCTTTCCCTCACTCAGTGCATTAAATATTTGGTTTCCAGGCAACTATAGGAATGTTTTTATTCTTCAACAACCATATCTGCTTTCTGAATTTGTGGGTAATGATGTCTCCTCAGAAAGCAAGGCTACTTACACTCATTAGATATGACACCTCTGGGTCATTCACTGACAGAAATAGATAGAACAAGTTCAGTTTGTAATAAATGCATTATTATGGGGTATGGTATTTATATCTTGAAACTGTGTTTCAAACACCTTGACCTGTTCTTTATATTTTATAACACATAGTCACTGTTGACAAGATCATCAGCAAGCAAAGTCTGCTGCATAATGTGGGCACACCTTTCACCTCCCTGGGGTTACAGAGCAAGGGAAATGATTGGGACAGATACTCATTGAGACCCTGGACAGATACTCATCCCCTTCTCATGGCCTCACCAATCAAGTTCAAGGCCAGAAGATCCCTGGTGACCTTCTCAATCTGTAAATGGCCCTTAAATGGTCATTTAATAATTCCCTAATCACCATGTTTCCCACTGGGTGACCAGCTGACTGGTTAAGGAGGGGCCTCTGATCAGGGGCCATTGGAAACATGGAGGAAGAGTAAGGGATGACATTGAAAGCCAGACCTCTGCCCTGCCTCTGACAAGATGTTCTCAGGTAATGGGATGGCTGGAAAATGGGAAGCCTTCAGAAATGAGACAACAAGAATCCAGAGAAAGTATATTCCTGTCAGGGTGAAAGGGAAGGCTGGTAGGTATAGGGAATGCTGGATGACTAAAGAAATTGAGGGTTTGGTTAAGAAAAAGAAGGAAGCATATGTCAGGTATAGACAGGATAGATCGAGAGAATTCTTAGAAGAGTATAAAGAAAGTCAGAGTATACTTAAGAGGGTAATCAGGAGGGCAAAAAGGGGACATGAGATAGCTTTGGCAAATAGAATTCAGAAGAATCCAAAGGGTTTTTACAAATATATTAAGGACAAAAGGGTAAATAGGGAGAGAACAGGGCCCCTCAAAGATCAGCAAGGCGGCCTTTGTGTGGAGCCACAGAAAATGGGGGAGATACTAAATGAATATTTTGCATCAGTATTTACTGTGGAAAAGGATATGGAAGATATAGACTGCAGGGAAATAGATGGTGACATCTTGCAAAATGTCCAGATTACAGAGGAGGAAGTGCTGGGTGTCTTGAAATGGTTAAAGGTAGATAGAGAAGTGATTGCTGGGCCTCTTGCTGAGATATTTGAATCATCGACAATCACAGGTGAGGTGCCAGAAGACTGGAGGTTGGCAAACGTGGTGCCACTGTTTAAAAAGGGCGGTAAAGACAAGCCAGGGAACTATAGACCAGTGAGGCTGACTTCAGTGGTGGGCAAATTGTTGGAGGGAATCCTGAGGGACAGGATGTACATGTATTTGGAAAGGCATGGACTGATTAGGGATAATCAACATGGCTTTGTGCATGGAAAATCATGTGTCACAAACTTGACTGAGTTTTTTGAAGAAGTAACAAAGAAGATTGATGAGGGCAGAGCAATAGATGTGATCTATATGGACTTCAGTAAGGTGTTCGACAAGGTTCCCCATGGGAGACTGATTAGCAAGGTTAGATCTCATGGAATACAGGGAGAACTAGCCATTTGGATACAGAACTGGCTCAAAGGTAGAAGACAGAGGGTGGTGGTGGAGGGTTGCTTTTCAGACTGGAGGCCTGTGACCAGTGGAGTGCCACAAGGAATGGTGCTGGGTCCT
>NC_057710.1:73168960-73177164 GCF_004010195.1 Chiloscyllium plagiosum
TATTATGTGCAATTCTGGTCTCCTTCCTATCAGACAGATGTTGTGAAACTTGAAAGGGTCCAGAAAAGATTTACAAGGATGTTGCCAAGGTTGGAGGATTTGAGCTATAGGAAGAGGCTGAACAGGCTGGGGCTGTTTTCCCTGGAGCATCAGAGGCCGAGGGGTGACCTTATAGAGGTTTACAACGTTGATGGGCATGGATAGGATAAATAGACAAAGTCTTTTCCCCGGGGTGGGGGAGTCCAGAATCAGAGGGCACAGGTGAGAGGGGAAAGATATATAAGAGACCTAAGAGGCAACTGTTTCATGCAGAGGGTGTTACGAGTATTGAATGAGCTGCCAGAGGAAGTGGTGGAGGCTGGTACAATTGCAACATTTAAGAGGCATTTGGATGGGTATATGAATAGGAAGGGTTTGGAGGGATATGGGCCAGGCGCTGACAGGTGGGACTAGATTGGTTTGGGATATCTGGTCGGCATGGACGAGTTGGACCGGAGGGTCTGTTTCCATGCTGTATATCTCTATGACCTCTTACCTTCTCACTGCTGCATCACCAGAGTAAAGGGTAAGGTCCAAAGTCCCCAGAAGTAGCTGGCCTCTGATTGACCTGGTGATGAGCGCATGATAGGTTACCACCTTACATAGCTACCACAGAAACCAGCCTCATCATGGCTGAAGCAGGATATTAACAGTGATTTGCATATGATGTTTGTAACCACAAAGGCTGTGAACTCAGTCTGAAAAGAATCAAAACTGGGACTTTGAAGATTATTGCTGTGGGAGTTTGTCAAACAAAGTGGCTCAAAACACAATAGCCAGAACTTGTGTTGCCTGCATCACCTTGTCATCATCAATGTCCTATACTTACTGCAGTTTTTTCTTTCTTCTTTATCACATGAAGATACATTATGAACAAAAAAAATAACGTATTGCTTTGTTTGTTTTTGTATTTTTTGCTATGTGTAATTAGTGTTACTGCTTCTTCATTTCATATTTAACTAACTGCTGACTCCTTCATGTTTGGCTCACTAAAGACCATACAGGAAGGAAACTGCCTTAGTTACCTGGTCTGTCCAACATGTGACTCTATACCTGCAGCAATGGGATTGATTCTTAACTGCCCTCTGAGTAATTAGGGATAGAAAATAGCCACTAGCCTAGCCAATAATGCCCACATGCTATGAATTAATTTTTAAAAGGAGCGAGCTGGCATCCAGATTATTGCTGTTTGGGTTTGTGCTGGCCTATTACTTCTACGTGCTAGCTTCTGACATGGTCCTGGAAAAGCCTAGGATCTAATTTCTTTTGTTCACTTATGGGATGTCAGCATTATAGGCTGCTCACAAGTCGCCCTTGAGAAGATGGTGGAGAGCCGCCTTCTTGAACGTCTATAGTCCATGTGCTCTGGGATGACCCACAATACCATTACGGGGGAAATGTTGACCCAGTGACAACGAAGGAGCAGCGATATATTCCCAAGTCAGGATGGTGAGTGACTTGGAGGGGAACTTGAAGGTGGTAATGTTTCCATGTCTCTGCTGCCCTTGTGCTTATAGATAGAAATGGCCGTGGATTTAAAAGGTGCTGTCTGAAGGTGTTTGGTGAATTTCTGCAATGCATCTCACCAACAATACACTGCCTCTGCTAGTGAGAGTCAGTGGTGGAGGGAGTGGGTGTTTGTGGATGTAGTGCCAATCAAGCAGGCTAATTTGTCCTGGATGGTGTTAGGCTTCTTGAGTATTTTTGGAGCTGCACCCATCCAGGCAAGAGGGCAATATTCCATTACAGATCTGACTTGTGTCTTGTAGATGATGGACAGGATTTGGAGAGTCAGATGGTGAGTTGCTTGCCTCAGAACTCCTAACTGCTGACTATTCCAACATAGCGTATGACTGAATCATTGGAGACAGCCAGCTTCTTGTCACAAAACACCTCATTCACAGACAACCCTTGTGGATGTTTTTTTTAAGGTTTAGCTGACTTTCACTGTGTTCAGATAACCTTCTGAAAGCTGCAGAAGAACAGAAAATCCTATCTGCACAAGTGTCCAGTACTCACGACCTAATATTTATTTTTCATTAACATTCTGGAATTGATGTGCAAATTTAATAGCGAGATTTCAATCTCTGCTGAACAATTTTGACTGAGTGTGTTTTGTGTCTTTATAATGCAGTGTAAGCTTGAGTTCTTTTACCACTGAATTATAATAGCTATTATTTTCCTTTTACCAGTCTTTCATTCCCCAACAAAAAAAATGTAGAACTGTTTTTACGAATAATATGAATGCTTTTCTTTGTAAAAATGTAAACATGCTGGGAATAATGGCTTATATGCATGGCACTAGACGATATTAAGATAGAAGAATAAATTAATTGATTCTGTGCTCCCAGTGGGAGCTATGCTCAGAGGGATTCTGAGTCAGACAAAATGTGCAAAATTATAGTACTGACTCTTTAATCCATGTTTCCTTAATCATAGCTCTCCAACATGTTTCAAGGTTGGTAAGGCTTTCTATATTTCAGTAATCAAAAACTGTTCATAATTTTAATAATTCACCAAGAACAGTTAATGTTTTTGAAAATTTTCAATTATTAGGCAGATTGCAAGACAAAATCACTTAATTCCCTGAAAAAACTAATTTCCTGCAACTGCATGCTACTGTGAAAACATTTGTCTAATGTTCATTCAGTAATCTTTTACAGAGTAAATAATTTTGATATTCAAATAATTTCTCAAAATGTGGATTATTTTGTTCCATTGTAATGAATCAGACAACGATTTTATTAAAATCACTAAACCTCCAAATCTAAACTGTTATTTTCATTAATATTATACATTACTGCTTTTGGTGCTGGAGAAAACTCCTGCTCTTCAGTTTTCCCCCTCATCTGGGAATATTCATCTGGCACTTTGCAAATATTCAATCCAAAAATGTGCAGATCAGGTGCATTAGTCGATTTAAATATAGAGTAATTGGATAGGGAGTGGGTCTAGGGGGTGGGGAAGCAGGAGCAGAGTTACTCTACCGAGGGTCAATGTGGACTTGTTGGGCCAAATGGCCTGTTTCCACACTGGAGGGATTCTCTGATTCAGAACAGTGATTGTTCACTCTACATTGTGGAGAAATACTACAATGGCTCTGAATAATCAATGTTATTTATTTCATCTCTTGAGGAAAAGTTTGCAATGATCCTCTCTGCTTTTAAAATGTAAATGAACCAACATACAAGATGATATCCAGTCTTACAATCATGCATTATTCATTATTGACCTTCCAATAAAATGAAGATCCAGATTTCTATTTTGATTTGTTGCAATAAAAAGTTTGTTTTAAATTTCGTATAGGTTACAACTAATATTAAAATAACAGCAATTACATAATCTAGGTTGGTCTATCCATGATCTAAGAAGACTAATCATAGCAATAGGTTAGCTTTACCGTTAATAGGTGCATAGAAGTTACAACATAGAAAATAGGCCATTCAGGGCATCCAGTGCCTGTTAACAGTTACCCTTACTCAAGAATAGTTTTAACAACATTTACACATCCAACTTCAATGTCACTTCCTTTATTTGCTCAACTAACGCATGCTTGGATGTTGGCAATTTCTGACAGTAGATTGTTAAGTCTGTGAAATTTCTCCAATTTTCTGCTAGAAGTGGAGAGAACCTTTTGACACACGTTGATAATTGATGGAGAGGTTGGAAACAAAATGAAGAAAGGTTTAGATTACTTACAGGGCGGCCCAACAAATCCACACCGACCCTCCGATGAGCAACCCACCCAGACCCATTCCCCTACATTTACCCCTTCACCTGACACTACGGGCAATTTAGCATGGCCAATTCACCTAACCTGCACATCTTTGGACTGTGGGAGGAAACCCATGCAGACAGGGGAGAACATGCAAACTCCACACAGACAGTTGCCAGAGGTGGGAATTGAACCCAGGTCTCGGAGGCAGCAGTGCTAACCACTGTGCCACCGTGCAACCCTAGGTGAACATACTTTATTTTTCATGATGCAGTGAATGTTTCCACCAGTGATGTTTCCTGAGGTTCTGCACTGGGCCCTCAGATTTCCATCATACATTTCAATGATTCAAGCCCCACTATTCCTGGAGTAGTTACCAATGTGAAAAATTGATCAAGTTATCAATTCTACCCAGTTGCCTGACTCAGATTAAAATAATATGAATACCATGTTTTGCTCAGTGAACATCCCCACTTCTGACCTTATGACAGACGAAAAGTCATTGATGAAGCAGCAGAAGATGGTTGAGCTGAGGACACTACCTTAAGGATCCCCCACAGACATGCCCTGGAGCATTAATTTACAGAGATGCAAGTTGTCCTGCTGTGCTGTGACAATTCTACGAGTGGAATCTTATCAGGGTCTGAGCAATGTGCTAGGAGATGAGATGTGGCAGAAGTAAGGAGGAGCCCATCTTAATATGGGGAGCAACTCACACCATCTTTTATTCTTTTCACAAGTTGCACAGAGATTCTCAGGTGGCAACACGTTGACAATTGATGGTCATTATTTCTTGTTAAATGTATTGTCAACAGCCCAACTCAACTCATTAATATTCAGCTTTCTATCTTAAACCTGCCAAACCAGCTCAAAATGTTCAAGAAAACTCGAAGAATCAGAATGAGAAACAAGCTCATCTCTTGCCCCTCTATGTGGAAACCGGGCATCAACATCGCAGGGAACACTTTATTGGCATTGGCTACATGGATGTCATGACGCACAGACATTGACATCAGACATGTGTCAATCTGTAAGAACCCTCATGGGACATCTGATCCATTTACAATACGCTTTCTACACTTCAATGCTACACCTCAGGCTGCACCATCACCTATCATTGCAATACTGCAGCAAGGTCACTGTGCACTCAGGGACACATATCCAGCTCATGGACTGGACCAAGCTGTAATTCTGGGTTCTTTACTTGCTGTCATAGTGCTCACCCACCTCTGTCTTGCATTGACTTTTCACATTTTGCCCTGAATCAAATGTTTGAGATTCATACTATGCAGTCCTCAATCAAATCAAGGGGTATTGCCTTCTCGCAGGGTTCCCAGCCAAACAAGTCAATAGCAACCTCTGATGCCAGTCCATGCTTGTTCAGAGTCAGGATCCTCTCGCATTAGGCATGAAGAACCAAATGACAGGCAGTCCACCATCAGCCTATTCTTTGCAGACAGAAAGTGTAAACAGTAACTGGTTCATCTCAACAAAATAAGAGTGACAACCATTCTCTGGTTCATTTTGCAGGGTAATATTGACCAGAGTCAACCTACTGTCTTCAAACTTTAAAGTAAAGATGACAGTTAACTGTCAATCATTAACTGGTGAATTCTCCACAGCAATATCTTTCACAGTCAGAGTTGCCAACCAATCAGCACTCTCCCTACAGACAGTATAACTGGTATTTTCCTTTTACTTGGGATTTCTTGCGAACGTCCTGATGATTTAATATTCCTGAGTATCCAGACTCCCGTTAATGGTTACAATGAATTTTCAACAATTCAGCTGTAATACTATCCCTTATCAAAATTGCCACCCCTCACCCCCACCTCCTCTCTTGCCTCCCTTGCTATCCTTCCTGAAGCATTTGTATCCTGGAACATTAAGCTGCCAGTCCTGCCCATCCCTGAGCCATGTTTCTATAATTGCTATGATATTCCAGTCCCATGTTCCTAACCATGCCCTGAGTTCATCTGCCTTCCCTGTTAGGTCCCTTGCATTGAAATAAATGCAGTTTAATTTATTAGTCCTACCTTGTCCCTGCCTGCCCTGACTGTTTGACTCACTTCTGTTCTCAGCTGTACCCGTCTCAGATTGATCTCTTTCCTCACTATCTCCCTGGGTCTCACCCCCCACCTTACTAGTTTAAATCCTCCCAAGCAGCTCTAGCAAATTTCCCTGCCAGTATATTAGTCCCCTTCCAATTTAGGTGCAATCTGTCCTTGTTGAGGTCACTTCTACCTCAAAAGAGATTCCAATGATCCAAAAATGTGAATCCTTCTCCCAAACACCAGCTCCTCAGCCATGCATTCATCTGCTCTCTCCTCCTATTCCTGTCCTCACTAGCTCATAGCACTGGGAGTAATCTGGATATTACTACTCTCGAAGTCCTCCTTTTTAAAATTTCTGCCTAACTCCCTGTAATCTCCTTTCAGAATCTCAACCTTTTCCCTTCCTATGTCATTGGTTCCAATGTGGACAATGACCTCCTGCTGGCCCCTCTCCCCAGTGAGAACATTCTGCACCCTCTCTGAGACATCCTTGATCCTGGCACCAGGGAAGCACAACACACCATTCTGCTTTTTCTCTGCTGGCCACAGAAACGACTGTCTGTACCTCTGACTACAGAATCCCCTGACACAATTGATCTCTTGGAACCCGACGTACCCCTCGTTGCATTAAAGCCAGTCTCAATACTAGAACTTGGCTGTTTGTGCTATGCTCCCCTGACATTTTCCAAAGCAGCATACCTGTTTGAAATGGGTATATCCACAAAAGATTCCTGCACGAGCTGCCTGCCTCTCTTACCCTTCCTGGGGTTAACCCATCTATGTGACTGTATCTGAGACTTTCCCCCCTTCCTATAACAGCCATCCATCACATACTGTTGCTGTTGCAAATTCCTCATTATTTCTAATGGTCTCTCCAACCGATCCATTTGATCTGATAAGATTTGCAGCCAACAGCATTTATGGCAGATCTAATCCGCAGTAACCCTTAAACTCTCTTTAAACTCCCACATCTGACAAGAAGTACATATCACTACATTAAAGGCCATTTTTGCTCCTTCACAATCTACAGACCCAGAAAATAACACCGTCTTATTCCTCTACAAACATTGCCCCAGGTTAAAGTAATAGTTATGGCTTATATTTTAAGTTTAATTAAGAGACATATCTCCAAAAACATATAATCAAGAAAGAACCCACTCTACTCACTACTGCAGCTTCTCTGTAGGCCACACTTAAAACAACAATTAACTTATTTGATTCTGTGTTGTGAACTTCACCCAACAGTTTCCGCAAGATTAGTTGTTTGTTTGTTAATTTTCCCAGATGCACTCCAATGTCCAGCGATACATGAATTCAAAAGCAAAGGCAGTAACTGTGCAGGTTCTCTCTCTCTCTGTCTCTTCTGCAATTACCCCACCATGTGCATCCTTTGTCTGTTCTCCTCCCTTTTAAAACCGCTGTTGTTTTGACTTTCTTTCCCCAAAGTTCCAAAACAATGCAACAGAATATAAAACTAATTGCTACTCCTGGAATTCGAGGAAATCATCTCCAGCACCTAAATATCATGTCTCACAAACTTGATTGAGTTTTTTGAGGAAGTGACAAAGAGGGTTGATGAGGACAGAGTGGGAGATGTGATCTATATGGACTTTCGGAAGGCGTTCGACAAACTTCCCCATGGGAGACTGATTAGCAAGGTTAGATCTCATGGAATACAGGGAGAACTAGCTAGTTGGATACAGAACTGGCTCAAAGGTAGAAGACAGAGTGGTGGTGGAGGGTTGCTTTTCAGACTAGAGGCCTGTAGCCAGTGGAGTGCCACAAGGATCAGTGCTGGGTCCTCTACGTTTTGTCATTTACATAAATGATTTGGATGTGAGCATAAGAGGTACAGTTAGTAAGTTTGCAGATGACACCAAAATTGGAGGTGTCGTGGACAGCAAAAAGGGTTACCTCAGATTACAACAGGATCTGGACCAGATGGGCATAACTCCTTGAAAGTGAAGTCGCAGGTAGATAGGATAGTGAAGAAGGCGTTTGGTATGCCTTCTTTTGTTGATCAGAGTATTGAGTACAAGAGTTGGGAGGTCATGTTGTGGCTGTACAGGACATTGGTTAGGCCACTGTTGGAATATTGCATGCAATTCTGGTCTCCTTCCTATCAGAAAGATGTTGTGAAACATAAAAGGGTTCAGAAAAGATTTAGAAGGATGTTGCCAGGGTTGGAGCATCTGCGCTATAGGGAGAGGCTGAACAGGCTGGGGCTGTTTTCCCTGGAGCGTCGGAGGCTAAGGGGTGACCTTATAGAGGTTTACAAGATTATGAAGGGCATGGATAGGGTAAATAGGCAAAGTCTTTTCCCTGGGGTGCAGGAGTCCAGAACTAGAGGGCATAGGTTTAGGGTGAGAGGGGAAAGATATAAAAGAGACCTCAGA
>NC_057710.1:73177258-73214726 GCF_004010195.1 Chiloscyllium plagiosum
GGTTTGGAGGGATATGAGCTGGGTGCTGGCAGGTGGGACTAGATTGGGTTGGGATATCTGGTCAGCATGGACGGGTTGGACCGAAGGGTGTTTCTATGCTGTACATCTCTATGACTCTAACTAAGCAAAAGAAATGTTTATTATTTCTACTTCAGATTTAGTGGAGTGGAAAATATAAAGTGTACTCAATGATTCTCAGCCTTTTGCCTGACAGCACACTGAGGTAATCAACACCAGATTGTCCCTGTGATGTGTTAACTGCAGGATACCATGCTAACATTCTGAACTCAACCAAAGCTGACATGCACGTGCACTTCCTTTCCCTTCAAAGATTCAAATGTTAACACCTAAATGCCTGAGAAATGTAGTACTGGATATGTTGAAAGATATGTAGAAAACTTAAGACAAGACATTAGGTACAATTCCGATGAAAACTTAAAAATGCATTGCATACTCCATTGTTTACATTAACTTCCTCAGCCATATGCTCTTAGCTTGCACCTTCATTGAACTCCTTCCGGTTACCAGCACGGAGTTGATAGCACCTGTCAAAATATAGAATGGATTGTGTCCAAATACCATAACAATTAAAACATCTTCGCTGAAATATATTTCATAATGTACATGTGTCAACTTTCTATCATAAATATAGCTGTGTCATTGGAAGACAGACAACTGTGAACCCATAAAAGTTTGATGCCAGAATCTTTAAATGTTGAAGACCATATGTATATAGATTGCTTTATGGGTTATTCCTAAATTCGATTGCATTTTTTTTATATTTTGGAGGTTATTGAAGGTCAAAGTAAGGTTCTGAAAGGAGCACTAATTATCAGAGTGTTACTAAGAAAGTGGAGTCGAAGATTATCAGATTGAATTATCTCATTGAATGGCAGAGCTGACTCGGTTGGCTGAATGGTTAACTTCTGCTTCAATGTCTTATGGTCTTATATTTTATCATTTTTATTACGCAGTCCTCAGTCAGGTAAAGGGGTATAGCCTTTGCTCAAATGCTCCCAACATGGTTAAATCAAGGGCAGCTTTCAATACCAGTCTAGGCCCTGCTCTGGGCAACCAGAGATTGGATCTCTCCTTAAGAGAAGCCAAGTGTTCGACATCTCACCACCCATGTTGAGTCTTTCTAGATATTGTAGGCGATTATCCTCCTCAAATGATAGAAAGGCAGGCATTATGGGAGATGAAGGTGGTTGGCACAGTTGTAACTTTCCCCTCAGGTTGGGAATTGAGAGTGAGCAGGCAGCACAGGGTTGGTGATGTTGGATTTCAGGAGAGTGAGAGTGAAAGTGAGTGGGGAAGATGGTATAAGCAATGGTGAGAGTAGTAAGTGTATGAGCCTTGGTGGAATGTGGGCACAGTAGCAGGGGGAGGATGAGTATGAGGTATCAAAGAGAAGATAATAGAACTTATGCTGGTAGAGTGGAGAAGGTCTGAGACTGCTTTAACATCAGGGCCAACGCTGGACCGTGCTGCCATAGTCTGATGTTGTGGTATCCACTGCTGGCCCTGGGCTAAGAGGACATGAGCTCTGTGCACCACCCATCCAACAAGAATTTCAGACTCCTGCCCAAAAGTGGGTCAACAATTTCCTCCCGTCTGCCATGACCAGAAAAAATGTCAGGAACTGTACAGATCAGTTCAGCTAGTGCATATTTGGGTGAACAACAGGCTTTTTAACATATTGTCATTCACTGATTTTAGGACAGTGGGAATTGGACATGAGTGGTCATAGAGGTACGTAATAAATGAGGCAAGTTTGATAAGGCGCCATAAGAGAACTCATTGTGCCTCATGGCAACAAACCCTCCAAAACCTCAGCACAACCCAAACTTAGCCAAGAACAAAATCAGCCCTAATGTCCTAAAAGGCGGCAAGTCACACCACACAATATCAACTTGGAACCATTCCGACTAACATTTTGAGTATAGACAAAAAAAAACTGCAGATGCTGGATTCCAAGGTAGACAAGCAAGAGGCTAGAAGAACACAACAATCCAGGCTGCATCAGGAGGTAGAGAAGTCAACAATTTGGATGCAATCCTTCTTCAGGACTGGGGGTGGGTGTAAGGGACGTTGCAGATAAAGGGGGTGGTAGGGACAGGGTGGTGAGGTGGAGATGCGTGAGGACAGGTAGAGGGAGTGACCTGGCTGGTTGATGGGAGGAATGAAGCTGGTGGGTGTCTGAGAGGAATGAAAGGGAGGGGCAGGGGCTGGGAAAGGAGGTTATTTGAAATTGGAAAACTCAATGGTGGAAGATAAGGCATTGTTAGTCCAATGTGCGGTTTGGTTCATTGTGGCAATGGAGGATACTGAGGATGATCATGTCAGAAAGGGAGTTAAAATGGGTTGTGACTGGGAGGTCAGGTTGGCCTCTGTGGGCTCTGCTGAGATGCTTGGTGACAAGTTCCCTTAGTTTTTGTTTGGTATCCCTGATGTAGTGAAGACCACATTGGGAGCACTAGATATGGAAAACTAGGTTGGAGAAGAGGCAGAGAATCCTCTATCTCAACTGGAAGGACTGTTCGGGGCCCTGGATAGAGGTGAGGAGGGTATTGTGCTGGCAGGTTTTGCATCTTTTCCGGTTGCAGGGCAAGGTACCTGTGGGTTCAGAGGGTATTAGTGGGGAGAGTGGTGCAAACCAAGAGTTGGCGAAAGAAATAGTTCTTGCAGAAGGTAGAGAGAGTGGGGAGGGGAAGGGTCTAGTAGGAGTTGACGGAAGTCTGCACTGCATTTATGAGCGGTGGTTTAGAGCAGAGGAATGGAGAATGGAGGTGGTGTGGTGGGGGGCTGTCTGGATGACAGAGGGGGAAAAGCACATTGTTCGCAATCGGTGGACATCTAGGATGCATAGGAGTGGAATGTCCCCTTGTCTGAGCAGATGCAGCTGTGGCGGAGGATTTGGGAGAACAGGATGGAGTTATTGCAGAATACTGGGTGGGAGGTGGTGTCGTTCAGGTAGTTGTGAAAGTCTGTACACATCCTTCTGGAGATTGTTGCCAGTGATGGAATAATGCCAGCAACCAGAGCTAAAGAGGCAACATTCTTAATTCCTGACCATTAAGACTTTTCCTTTATACATTCTGAGTTGCAGAGTATTTCCACCATCTTCTATTTGAAGAATATAACTATATGCCACAACAGCAAGTAGAGAATTGCAGGAGAAAACACTACAGTTCATTTAATCTTTCAATGAAATGTTCAGAGACTTCTTAAAAGAAAGGTGAAAAGTCAGACGGCTATTTCTCGTATGCAGTTGGAATATGATTGACACCAAAAAGACAATGAAGCTTCTATTGTATTGAAATTTATTGGAGCAATTTGAAAATTTAATTGCTTGCTGCATGAAAATAAGTTCAGCTCAATCTTCTGTCTGACAACCTTTTGTTGTGCACCATTTTATTGTTGCCTAACATTGTCTACTTACTTGATCAACCTTCTCTTTCAATTTATCTCCATTTTCCACGGATTTGCTACTCACTATTTTTATAACACATCTAAACTATTTATTTGTAATTTGTATTGCTTCTTTCTTTTAAATGCTTTACGCATTACATGCTGAAATAACTTTGTTTGTGCATACTTTCAACTTCTCAATTGTCAGTGGATGTGCCTTCAGTTGCCTTCCACTCTTGTTCCCTCACTGTCCTCACATTTCAGGTTCCATTAATTCCAAATTATAACTCCTTACCTACACATATTGATCCTCAAACCTTCTGCGCTGTCCTCAGTCCAATTAACCATAGAATGGTCCCTCTTACCCTCATGCCAAAGTATACCCCTGTACCCACTCCCAAAAGGCTGCTCATACACCCTCCTCACCTCATAGTCCTTCATACTTCCTGCACTAATCTACGCCCATCTCCCATTGTCCCATATGCTCCTTATCATTCACATAGCCCTTTATGGTCCCCAGGCAAGTTAGTGTCAACCTTATTTGCCCTTCTGTTTTCATGACAAGTAATAAAACATGGCATTAATCAGAAGACATCATGACAGAAAATGAAGCTACTCATCTATTGGCCATGTCACTATTGGAAAAAACTCTCAAAGCAAACACCCAATACATGAAATTGCTTTAATCAATTCCTTACCCAAACCAGCATTTCCTCTAGGTGTTCAAAGACTTTATGTCAACAAATATCTCACTCAAGTACTTAAAAACCTATGTCAGTAAATATTCATTCAAGTACATAAAGCCTTAGGTCAATAAACATTTCCAATCAATTAGCAGGTGAAGCTGACCATTTGGAAAATCAGTCCTTCAGCACATAATATACACTGGTTTTATTTAACTAAACACTGTCTAATATTGAGCACTTCTTTATCAACTGAACCTTTTGTGACATTTTCTTGACAACCTTGCAAGACCCATTGAGTTCATGTACCTTTCATGCACAAAGTGTATGTTTTCAGAATCCCAAGGAGGATGCCTTACTCCATGAAAGGGGTCCCAACACCAGATGTAAAACTATACCTCTCTTCTCCAAAAGAGGAGAAATGTAAACATTCTACCAGCACTCACCCCTCCTCCTTCCCATATTCACACATTCAAACCCATACAATCGAATAACATCTGCCTGTCTCCCATGGGCACTTTTACCCCATAAGCTAAATAAGACAGACTTTGAGCAGAGTTAACAACTCAAGACTGGGCATCTATGTGGCACTGTGGGCCATCAACAGCAGCAGAATTGTATTCCAGCACAATCTGTAACCTCATGGCCTGGCATAATCCTCCATTATCATCAAGCCAGGGATCAATTAGAGTTCTCTGGAGAGCGTAGGAGGGCATACCAGGAGCAGCATCAGACATACGTAAAATTGAGATGTCAACCTGGTGAAGCTACCAAACAGGACTAGTGAATGCCAAACAGCATGAGCAGCAAGTAATTAATCCCATAATCAATGGATCAAATCTAAGCTCTGCAGTTCTGCCACATCCAGCTGTGGTGGTGGAGGACAATTAAACAACTGGAGGCAGTCGACCCACAAAGATCCCCATCCTTAATGATGTAAGAGTCCAACATATCACTGCAAAAGATAATTATAATGCATTAACAGCAATCTTCAGCTTGAAGTGCCCATTGGATAGCCCATCTCAGCTTCCTCCAGTGGTCCCTGGCATCTGTTGCTGGTGGGGAATTTAGCATCTATCTGCTGTTATCTTGTTTTTGTTGCCACTTTATATTAACTTTGTGCACTCCTTAAATGTTCATTTCTTTGAGCTTGAAACTTATTTTAGGATGTGTTCTGTTTGTTTTGCACTGCTCCTGAGTTTGTTATATGAAATGAGGCATGTCTCCTCTTAGTTCAGTGTGTGGATTATTCTTAACGGTGGTTCAGATTTGAATTAGCCTTTAGACAGCACAGGTTTGAGTTAGCTGACCATCTTGGAGCTGGTGCTTTATTGAAGAAACTGATACCCGTAGGATGCAAGAGCAAAAGTAGGTCATTCAGCCCATCGAGTTTTACTGTCATGCAAGGAGATCATGACTCAGCTGATAATTCTCAGCTACACTTTCCTGCCTTTCACCATAACCCTTGTTTCCCTTCCTGATTTAAAAAAAGTCTGTCTATCTTAGCCTTGATTATACTTAATGACCCAACTTCAACAGCCCTCTGGAATAAAGAATTCTACATATCACTAATTTTAAAGCTAATTTTAAAATAGATGTTAAATGAATCTCGAAGCGGTTTTTCTTCCCAAGTGGATGTAAAAGATTTCATACCATGAAAAACACAAATAATACTTTCATGATGATATCAGTTTGGTTCAGTTGACACAATTTTCACCAGTGGATCCATACCAGCATCTCAGTTTATATAAGGTTGACCAATACTTTAATGGCAATACTTAGCAAAAAAAGAAGTCAAAAACTTTTTCACATTAAAGATCATAGGAAATCCCATCTTGAACTTGTAATAATGCAGCCGGGAAGGGATTTAGAGGCACTCCTTCCTTCACACTTTCCTAAAATACTTTAATCATGATGCTGCAAGGCACAATCCATATCCCTAACTGCAGCCCAGAAGTGTCTCCCCAAGCATTTATATATGCTTTCAGCATACAGTATCAATCTAATACAGCTGAATGTTGAATCTACAGGGCATCACACTCACTGTGACTTCAAATAACGTTTAGACATTACAGGAAATCATCTTGGTATTGGACCTGTGATTTATTTTTGCTTGCTGAAAAGAGACTACACATCATTTCAAAGCTACAGAAGGGATAGTCCCTCAATCATTGAATATGTGTAAAGAAATAGTCTTGTGGCAGTGTGGATAGAAGTATTCGTGAGATGGGGATGGCAGAAATTTGTCACTAGTACAGAGTTCAGTATTCTTTGTTTCTCACTCTGTTCTTCCATTCATCAGCCTGGGGAGACATCACAGACTTGGTTACAATTTCATTATAAGACTAAAAGCTTACCAAATGACTTTTTCTTGTGGTGTAATGAATTGCCATCATATTTCTCAGTGGGAAGAGCCCAGTTTTAATAAATGTGTCAAACATTTTGGGTCGAAAATTTGCTGCCTTCAAAAGAAGGGTCTTAACCACTGTTCCAGGGACTCGGGTCAGTTTTAATATTGAAATGTAAAGATCAAAGGATTTCCCTGATTCCTGTCAATCCTGTTCGCTCATCAACACAACAATGAGAAAAGATTGATTTCGGAATCATCACATTGCTGCTTTTAAGTTGCATATCCTTAATTGATTAAAAGCATTTTAAAGCAATCTATTTTAAGTGATAAAGTGAATTATAAATATAGTTAGGTGATTCACCTGAAGGAGTGGGTCCATTGATAAAAACATTGGCTATTATTAATTTCCTGATGTGATCATTGGTTAATGATCTTAATTAGTAAGAAGATCGAAGATTACTGGAGAAGACAGGAGAATGGAATTGAGAAATATATCAGCCATGATCAAGTGGCACCGCAGACTCAGTGGGCTAAATAATCTAATTCTGCTCCTATATCTTATGTTCTTATGGTTTATTATAACTTAGAAAAAGATATCCTCTGTTGGGTATAATTATAATTTCAACATACGTATGTATTTTGCTTCAAATGCTTTTAAAACAAAGAAAATATTAAAATTGTAATAGTATCTGTCATCACCTGCCACCAAGTGGAGGTTTCCATTCCTGGTGCATTAATATCAACAAAATGAATTCCTTTGGGCTGTGCAACAAGACAGTAAAGTAAAAACTGCTTCTATCTTAAACTTTTAATAAGTAAAGAGATTGCCATGAGATTTGCAATATCAGCTTTAATTACACCAGTTGATGTGCATTGGAGACCTATTATAGCCACATCTCTATAGATTTCTAAATAAAATTGACCAAAAATAATGCAAGTTGGCTAGTCACAAATATTGACTCACCCTTAATCTGTTTTGGGAAATAAAATAGTTGTTCTGAAGGGGTTAGTGTTCATGTAACATTAACTCCATCCATTTTACTGATGTTACACAGATGTATAATTTTCAGAGGGAGCAGATGAATCTGTAACAGCTCCGTTCTAATTATGAATGAACAAATGCAGTATGTGTATTGTTTTTATGCAATAACTCTTTTTGCTTCCTAATGACTAAATAGCTCCAAGACAAAGCAAAGTTAATAGAGAATTGGTGACAGTGAACCAGGTGCCATGTAAATTATTAAAGAGCAAACACCTCAAGGTACCAGGAATGTCATCATGGTTACAGAGGTACAGGTTTGACTCCCAGTACAAGGATAATAAACCAAGAAGACAAGAAAAAAGTTCAAGCAAGTGAGTTTACCTCTTGAAAAGCATTACAGTCAGTCAGTCAGCAGCTGAAATGCAATTACCACCTCAGAGAAAGAGCAAAAAGGAGAGCTCAGAATTCAAAAAGGATAAGATATTCAGAAGCGGGGTAAAAAAAACAAGAATGTGAGCTTGATAAAGAGAGAAGAGCCAGGCATTCTTAGAAAATATAGATGCTTTAGCAAATAATTAATGAAGGACTCTAAGACATTCAGATTGGGGCTACAGAATTGGGAAAGCCTCTGAATTTGTTTATGCTGAAAATGATCAAGTTTAAAGAAATCTAGTAGAATAAGAAGAAAAGTCAAGAATTTTTTTTAAAAAAACTTAGATGGACCAGGACTTAATTGTTAAGCTGCAATTTCAATGAAAATATTTACAAAGATTTCAGCCAGACAACTTTAGGAAAGGTTTTGCACAGAGAAAAGGGTTTAGTGTTTTAGAATAAGTAGAGAAATGTTCATTTTACCTTGTGGGGGAAAGGGCACATTGAGGGGTTAAATCTGGAAGAATATAACATATCTTGGCAGATTCAAGATTAGACAACAATCATGCAGATCTCTATCTTGGCTACAGAAGGTAGGAAACCCTGAAAAGAAGTATTAGCCAACATTTTAATTGATAAAAATGTGGGAAAACCTTGAAAAAATCTGTTTGGAAAACTCAGTAAGCAGGTCAGAGATATGGTATTACAAAGAATCCAACTTAAAATGTTTGAAAACATAATTACTACTTACAGTCAGTAGTACAATTCAAAGGTTTATTGAAGAATTTCATAATCTTACATTAACATGGAGTTCTATTACTCTGAATTACCTATGTGAGGTATGATATGTTTGAGTTAAAATCACATAACCAGGTTATTGTCCCCTGGTGTTGTGTGATTTTTTTAAACTTTGTCCACCTCAGGCCAAAACCAGTTCCTCCACATCATGATATGTTTGGTTAGTATGCAGAAGCAGACTTTTCACTGTACCTCAGTACATAGGACAACATAAATCAAAATAAGACCATAAAGGAAAACAATGCCACATTATTATTATACAGAGTCTATTAACTCAAAAAACACCAGATTTAAAGCAGTATTGAAATGGTAGAGATTTGAAAATCTTTATAGCAATAAAGTTAAATCTGCACATTGAGAAAAAATGGAAGAATATAATATATCTTGGCAGATTCAAGATTAGACAACAATCATGCAGATCGCAAGGTTGAACAGCTCCTAAGATATTTCATTGCTTCAAAATAAAACACGAAGATGGATGCTGTGAGAATTAATACTCTATTACATTAATTAGACCATTTGCAGATGATGTTAGTAAACAAAGTATAAAGACACTTGACAATGTTATAACAGTGTTTGATAAATATCTTAATTTAAGAACAAATGCAAACACTGGAGTTAGGAGCAGCAAGTCATTCAGGCTGTGAGGCCTGTTGAACCAATTATTCTCAATGTGAAGATTAAAATCTTTACAGCAATGAAGTTAAAGTCCCTATCATTTCAATATTGCTTTAAATATGGTGTTCTTTGAATTAATTGACTCTGTTATAGCAACAATGTGGCATCGCTTTATTTATTGTCTGATTTTAACTGATTCAATTTATTATTGTCAATATAAAGATGATGGCTGATCTGGCTGGGCTTTGAATTCCACATTCTCACTAGATAACATTTGATTCTTTTACCTAACGAGAACCGAAGTAGCTCCTTCTTAAAAATATTCAAGGGCCCTCGATTCACCACCCTCTGAAACAGAGGGCCCCAAAGTTGTACAACCCTCTGTGAGAAGAAAAACCTTCTCATATTTGCACCAAAAAGGTGACCCCTAATTTTAAATGGTACTCCAAAAGAAGGAACATTCTTTCCACACCCACCTTGCCAAGACTGTTCAGAATTCTATCTACTTCAATCAAGTGACTCTTCACTCAAAAGGTCCAATAAAAACAACCCCAATCTGTCCTACATATCTCTGCAGGAAATGCATTACTTCTGGGTATCAATCCGATCAACATCCTCTGAACCACCTCCAGCACATTGACATCTTTCCTTAAACAATGAGTTTAAACTTGCACACAGAAAATGAGATCTGGTCTCACCAATGCTCTATAACTAAAGAGTCAACCAGTATAGAAACAGGCCTTTGGCAAACCACATCTTTGCCCGGGGTAGACTTGCAGAGGAAGTTTCCTCTTACTGGAGAATCTAGAGCAAGGAGGCACTGTTTAAAATAAGGGGTCACCCATTTAAAACAGCAATGAAGTGACTATTTTTCTTCTCAGAGTGTCACGAATCTATAGAAGCCTGTTCCTAAACAAAGTGGTGGAAGCAGAAACTTTGAATATTTTTAAGGCAAAAGTGAGGGCTGCAGATGCTGGAAATCAGAGTCTAGATTAGAGTGGTGCTGGAAAAGCACAGCCGGTCAGGCAGCATCTGAGGAGCAGGAAAATCGACGTTTCAGGCAAAAGCTCTTCATCAGGACTTGAATATTTTTAAGGCAGGCAGAAATATGTTTTTGTTGTTATAATCATATCACCCATTATCTTATCAAATGGTAGAACAGGATTGAGGGGCTGAACAGCCTCTGCCTTCTCCTTGTTTACATTTCATAATCAAAGTGAGAGAAAAAAAACCTGTCCAGCCATCATCAAAATATTACATTTGCAAAACTATAGATCACTTCCAGAAGACATACAAATGCTGAAAGTTTGACAATCGTTATGGGTGACTGAAGATGTTCAGTCTAATCAATAACTCAAGAGCCTTTGACTCCACAAACCAAGAGTGATGTCCACAGATCCATGATATGGTCAAGAAAAAGAAACCACTTGGTCTAAACAGGACAAAAAAGGGACTTCTTCCAATTAGAAGGCAATTTCTTGATCCAGAATTCCATAACCCTCCAATAAGGGAAGCATTGATGTGAGCAGTGCAGCGGTCTTCCAGGAAGGAAATTCAGTGCCCTCTAGACAAGATATTGACCAGAGGCAACATCTACAAGCACATTATCCTCCACAAAGGATATCTGAGAGATAAAAGATCGTCCAACAGAGAAAAGATCCACAATTAGAACCAGAATCAATAGTCCTTAGGCAGAAGACCTGAGTGTCTTGCAGGTCTGAAGAGAGTGCATTCGAAGAAAAGTGCAAGTCCTCCAGACCTGGTGAATTCAGACTTGGGGGAGTTGGGATGGTGGTAAATGTAATATTGTTCCATGTATTACTACTTTCAATTTATTATGGGGCAAGTACCTTGGGGAGAGGTGGTATTTAAGTAATGGTTCTGAAGCGGTTAATATTCATACTATATTAGTTCTACCCATTATGGGGAGCATGGTGGTGCAGTGGTTAGCACTGCTGCCTCACAGCACCAGGCACCTGGGTTTGATTCCAGCCTTGGATGATTGTGTGGAGTTTGCACATTCCCTCAGCATCTGTGTGGGTTTTCTCCAAGAAACTGTACTCCGGTTTGTTCCCACAGTTCAAAGATGTGCAGCTTAGGTGGACTGGCCCATAGTGACCAGCGATGTGTAGGTGAGGTGGATTAGTTATGGGGAATGCAGGGTTACAGGAAGAGGGCTGGGGTTGGGTTTGGGTGGGATGCTCTACAGCGGATCAGCATGAATTTAGTCATAGTCATAGAGATATACAGCATGGAAACAGACCCTTCAGTCCAACCTGTTCACGCCGACCAGATATTGGGTTTGGGTGGGATGCTCTACAGCGGATCAGCATGAATTTAGTCATAGACAGACCCTTCAGTCCAACCTGTTCACGCCGACCAGATATCCCAACCCAATCTAGTCCCACCTGCCAGCACCTGGCCCATATCCCTCCAAACCCTTCCTATTCATATATCCATCTGAATGGGCTGAATGGCCTGCTTCCACACTGTAGGGATTCTATGATTATGGTGATATCACAGTGTGTGGAGGAGTTATACTGTCGATTGAGGGATGGCTGGTATCTGCACTAGCTCCTTAAAAAAGTCCTGGTAAATATGATTGACCCAGTATAACCCCTTTTATTAAGAAACCTTCCTATTTTCTGAGGATTTGAAATCTGAAGGATTATGAATACCTACTTTTTTTTTGTAAACAATGGAAAGATACTTTAAACATGTTGCGTAACAAGGCATTACTTGGAAACCACTTGGTTCCAGATGACTGCTGGCCTTGTTAGCTTGAACTCATTTCAGGAAAAACAGCTGACTGTTTTGACAGAGAGAGCACGTTCTTCTTGGGGAGTGTTTGGAGTTCGACTTGGGGAAAAGCCTGCTGAAAGAAAGATGCTTCCCTGCATCAGTTGTATGTGTTCAGTGATATCTGTCTTTATGCAACAGAGCATCAGAATGACAGCCATTGGAACATCTCTAATCTTTCCCTTCACGCTTTCAAATAGTTAGATATATGGACTGAAACTGTTACTTTATTTAAAGTAAACCTCTGCAGAAAGAGAAATCTATTTTTGTTTTCCTTTACCTGGTGTGTGTAAGAACATTTGCTTGTGTGTTTTGGGTTTAAAAGGAGCAAATATTTATATTTTCATTTCACAGACTGTATGTATTGATAAATTATACATCTTTATTGAATACATTTTATTGATTTTATTATAATAACAAGTTTGTGATTCTTAAATAGATGTGGCTAATGGATTGTTTTGCTCTAATCTTAATATAGTGAAAACAGACAACTGGCCATATCAGGCACTAGATGAAATTTATGTTGTGGCCTGTCAAGTAGTGGAACTAGAGAAAGACAGCGCACTCCCCAATCTCTGCCATATCTTTATCATGCAATTAACCTTTTTTTATTTAGGAATAGTGTTTCTTCTGTAGATGCTCTGTAGTGGCATATTTATTTTACCATTAATCACTAGATAGGTCCGATACCAAGCAAAAGCAAAAGCAAAAGAGGATTGGTGGGCAGTGAATTACCTCCAACAAACCTTACCTGGTACCACTGGTAGATGTAGCAAATACCAGAGGGTATCTGGAGTGATCATCTAGGAGAATATCAAAAAACGCAGCTGAGCCAGCAATAAATGATCTGGTCAAATCTTATTTTCCATCATTAAGTTCAAGAATGATCATCTGTCTGGAAAGGCAATGTATTCATGACTCTTGGCATCAAATCTTTGATCATATTGCAATTATTTGCATTTTTAATCTTGGGGTTTGAAAAAAAAACAAACTTACTCTTTGGCTGTAATTTTGCAGCATGTGCATTGGTGTAAACTTTAATAGTTTGCAAGCTTTATTCTGCATGAACTGGTGAGAGCTGCAAATGGATCTGTCAAGTCTCATTTTAAACAACATAATAGCTGACAAAAACAGCAAACAGTTTCTGACCAAGATTTTTTGATATGAACTCAGTGAAGCTGTGACAACTTAGTGCTGATTCAGATTACTGCTGTCGATTCAGAAAGTGCATCAACACTGTCAACACTTCTTATGTTTCTTAGATCATTTAGCAACTAGTTATAAATCCAGTAGGAGCAAAAAGCAAATAAAGTAAGATTGACAGATTGACTAAAGGATAGGTTTGAAATAAACCAATATTTAAAAACTTCTCGTAGCAATAAATGTACTATTTGATGTCATATTTAAGGCAGAACTATGCTTAACAATCCCTTGGAGATCATGACAAGATCAATGTGGGCAGTTTGTCTTTATGTGATTGGCACATTAAAGATCATAAATCCATTTATAAAAGGACATATTTCTGATCTGTCTGTGTGATGCACACTGGAAATTTATCGATTGTTCCTCATTCTATATGTCTAGAAGAATTCCCAAATGTAATGTGAATAAAATGGCTGTTTACTACATAAGCATTAGGTAAATTACCCCAAACGTATTTATAGAAACCTGTTTTTTAGAAAAATCCAAGAGCACAATTTTGTGATTTGCTAATTTAAAAGTCACATTCTCAGATCATGTACTTCAGCCAGCTGCAGCTTCATGAGGCATGACAGTAAAATTGAAAAACTGGATTATTCCCATCAATTACACGCTGACAAACTGATTTAAATTCACAGCAGCACTGAAGAAATGTGGCCAATTCTCTTACTTTTATTTTACTTTTCAAGATCTTTCTAATCAAAGTAGACCTCAAAATTCTGTCAGTATCTAGTTATACATGGGCTAGCACTGAACTAAATCATCAGGGGATTACAATTGACTGACTGTTAATGTTCTCTGATCTTGTGAACAATAATATATCAGACTGATACTTGAGAAAAACTCAGACATTTGCCAGACCTTGCACATTTGAAGGACAGCTTGCCCAGCTGTGGTTTCTGCATGGTTTCTTAAAACACAAATAAATCTCTAAATGCTCAGATAAAGTTAAAAAAAAATCACAACACTAGGTTATAGTCCAATAGGTTTATTTGGAGGCACTAGCTTTCGAAGTGCTACTCCTTCATCAGGTGGTTATGAAGCAGGATCATAAGACACTGAATTTATAGCAAAAGGTTACAGTGTCACGTAACTGAAATGATATATTAAGTCTTTCATTTTTATAATGGGTTTGCTAGTTTTAGTTCTTTAATATGCGAATCCCAGAACTTATTTTAAGTCACATTCTCAAAATAACTTAAGGCTGCATGACACTGTCATCTTTTGCTATAAATTATGTGTCTTATGATCCTGCTTCACAATCAGCAGATGAAGGAGCAGCGCTTTGAAAGCTAGTGTTTCCACTATTACCTGGTATTGTGTGTATTTTAACTTTGCCCATCCCAGTCCAACACCGGCATCTGCAAAATCAATGCTACAATAGAAAAATAAGTCAAATCAGCAAAAACAGAATTGCCTCCTCTATGTTATAATATTCTATGACAAGATGATCAAGGCACGTCGAAGATTCCCCTGTATCCTCATCATCCTAGAAAAGGCTGATCAAGGAGGCCAGGATATAAAGAATATTACTTACAAATCTGTTGAGAAAGATAGAGTTGAGAACATTGACAATGCAGCCACAAAAAGAAAACAGCTAAACCACACAAGAAATTGTTGCGTGTGGTATCAGAAGCCAAGCCAAGGAGTTATCAGTGCTATAGCTGAGGATAGTGTGGAACTCACATCTGACCTCTGTGGTGCCATTTCCCATGACATCACCACTCTGCCATGTATCTAACCCTAACCATGACCATCCCCAGGGTCACTGAATTTGAGACCCTCAATGCCAACCTGTGGTTGAATATTTTTTCAGCTGTGGTGGCAATTCAGATAACTGTCATGCAAACCTTGGGTTCCACCAATATCTCCATGATGGATTGAATAGAAAAAGGGCTTTAAAAGAATCAAGACTTCTGCAAGGTGCACTTCCATGAATCATGGAAATTATGAGACACAGCCATTGTAAATATCTATTCATGTTTTGTATGTTTCAGTAAATCATTTTTAGTTTTAGGAATTAAAATTTAACAGTAGAAAATTGAATAAATACAACTAAGAGCTTGAAGTCAAATGCACCGAAAAGGTTGGGGTTCTGCTGTGTTAAGGTGGTTAACAACTGCAAAAGTGTTTAGAGTCAGAAAAGAAAAGGTGAAGCTGTGAAATAGCCAGTAGCTTAAGTGGAATCTGCAGTCACATGTATGTACTTCAGAGGGAGCCAGAGCTAAGTTAGCTCAAAAGCATTCAGTGTTCTCTGAAGGGCTGTAAAACTTGTTGACTTCATCAGATTAAAGAAGAACTTGTCAGTAAGGGATACTTAACTGGAAACACAGGTTAAGTACAAGCCAATTCTCATGGTGATGTGTGTAGCTTTAAACCTTCTCTGGTTTCAGTTTATCGAGGACAGGCGTTTTGTTGGGAGAAGTTACTGTTGCAATTTGAACATGGAAGAATACTAAAGTGGAAGAATTGGCTGTGTAGCACAAGCACTGTTGTTAGCAGACTCCAGGCAGTTAAAGCTCTGAAGAAGCTCTCGGGAGAAGTCCTCAGAAGCCATAAATAGTTTATTACAACTGAGAGTGGGGTAAAGAGAGCTCACAAATAGTATTTGCTGAGACTAGCTGAGAAAGTTTGGAATTCGGATGAACCTAAAAGGGTAGTGCAGGTTGAGTGAAGCTAGCAATATAAAAGATAAAATTGTCTCCATAAGTGCTTTCAGGGGTGCAGTCTCAGGAATCCAGTGGAACAGTCTTAGTTTAAGACATTGACTAGTCAAGATCTTAGTAATCATTAAAGGTACTCTATGATGGAGAGACTTATAAAAATAAACATTTGGGACTCCTTTAAGAAGGTGAACATAAATATCTGGGATCTTGCAGCAACATCCATTGAATATATCTGAACTATATTTGTAATTTAAAGTACTCTGTGAGTTTTTCTTTTATGCATAGTTAATTCGTGTTAATTTTGGGTGTTTGAGTATAAGTTCCCTCCATTATATGATCAGTAGTGGAGTTGTTCACCTGATGATTACCTCATGTTCAGCACCATTTCTAACTCCCCCAGTACTTTAGAGGCTCTCTCCAAATGCAGCAAGACATAGAAAACATTCAGGTTTGGCTTATAAGGGGCAAATAACACTTGCATCACACAAAAGCCATCTCCAGTAAAAGAGAATATAGGTAGTTCTTCCATAACATGATGGTTGTGTTCCTGTGCAAATCCATATTATAGAATAGTCAAGCTTTTGTAACTGCATTACAATCAATGTTTGTTTTAAAAGGTTTGCACTTAGAAAGTGTCCCTTATTTGTCAATCGCATTGAACAAAATGCATATGATAGCAAAATGACCTGTAGAAGCATAACTTCTTGAATTTTAGCTATATTAAAATCACTGATATTCTGATGTCTACCATTCACCAGAAACTGAACTGGACTTGTCACATATATACTACAGCTACAACAACAGGTCAGGGACTCGGAGTCCTCCAGCAGGTAACGTACCTCCTGACTCCCCAAAGCTGTCTCCTATCTACAAGGCATAAGGTAAGAGTGTGATGGAGTACTCCTCAGTTGCCTTGATGAGTGCAGCTCCAATCATGAAGCTTAACACTATCCAGGACAAAGCAGCTCACTTGACTGGCACGTTTTGCCTGAAACTTCGATTTTCCTGCTCCTTGCATGCTGCCTAACCTGCTGTGCTTTTCCAACACCACACCACATCCAAAAAAACATTCATTCCTTCAATCAACAATGCTCAGTTCCTGCACCAATATAGTGCATGCCATATGTAAAGATGCACCAAATCTCCATTAACAGCACCTTCCAAACACACTGCCATTTAGAAGAACAAGGGTGGCAGATACATAGAAACACTGACTTGAAAGTTCTAGTCCAAATCACACATCATGCTGACATGGAAATGTACAGACATTCGTTCAGCGTTGCTGAGTAAAACATCTTGAAATTTCCTCCCTAACAGCATTGTGGGTCTATCTGTATCAAATGAACTACAACTTTTCATTGAGGCAGCTCACAATCACCTTCTCAAGGGTGACTATCAAAAGGGTAATACACGTTGGCACAGCCAGTGAAGCTCACATTGCAAGAATGAGCTTTTTAAAATACTGCAATCAAATAGATAGTTTAACTGTTCTAACCTTGTTTAGGAAATTCCACTTTGTTTATTCAGAAGCATGGAATCCTGTGGCTTTAATCTCTTAATAAGCACATGAAATCTCTCCTTATGATTACTTTGAACGAAGTTACTCGTACATAGCCAGATTGAAATATGAACCTTGCAGCCTCACAGACTATAACATAGTCCCACTGGATTAGCAATGGCACCGTGGGAGCAATGTAGCTTTTGCAGGTTGACAGCTCCATTGGAGGAGACATTTTGTTTGTCTTAACGATGTGCCGTAAACCCATTCTTCTCCCTTGTCTGGCTTTACAGCCATAGTTTCAGCCAAGCTTTCTGCCATAACCCCAACTCCAAACCGCAATAATTTATATTTTCCTTCCAAAATTCATTCAAGTATTTTCTACCTTAACTTTTTAAACTTCTAATTGCTACTTGGAGACAATAGTCGCTGCCTGGAATAAGTTGCCACCTCCTATGCCTGGTACACCGCATGATTCAGGCAGCATGGGGTGGCAATTCATTTGCAACATCTCCCAGGATATTTATATTCCATAATTGTCATTCAAACGGTCACTCCTCATGTATTACAACGTTGTGGTTAATACAATTATTATATTTTAGGGCTGTAGCTTAAACTTAGTGTTCAAAAGACCTATTCTGAAGTCTGCCTTACACTAAATCTAACTAATTTAATCATTAAAAATCAAAGGTTTAAATTGTTTTGCTGAGATGAATTTCAAGATATTTATGCTTGAAAACAATGGCAGCAGTCTCTGAATTTACAGTAAGATTAAATTCCCCAAGATCCCAGAAGGGTATTGGAGCACATTTGTTACAAAGACCTTTGCATGTGAAATATCAAATTCAAATCATTGGTTGGAGCCAGACTTTGAATTTACAGTAAATTTATTTTCACCCAAAACAAGAGTATTGATTATAACTAAAAAGAAGTTTGCAGAGCTAGATAATTATGTAGCCACATTCCATTTTCATTGGGTTGGCAATACAACATCTATGAAGACCTCAATAAACCTACATCCAAATGTGTAAACAGCTGTTTTTTGCCTTAAAATATTTACAGTATTAACAATGGAAAAATGAACTATTCAGAAGTTGATTACCTAAACAAAGTACTTTGATTTTCTTAAGATGGTTAAGTACAAATGCAAAATAATCAAAGTTACTTTTTGCAGTACAACAGATTTTTGAATTCCAGTGGCAGTTGGAGAGAAGTTACGTGACTACGTGTGTGTGTGTGTGTGTCCAAGTACATGTTTAAACTGAAGGCCACCAACTATGAGAGCAAACAGCTTCTCCAACTCTCTATCGTCATCTCTCATATTTTATATGTATGCCAAAGATGGCACCCTGTTTACAGAGTTTGATGGTATCTCTACCTCTGCCAAAAAACTGAATGCTACAGAAAAATGTCCATCTCAACAGCACCATTTTGCGAAGAAGAATATTTCAATCACAACTTTAAGAACTGCCTCAATGAAGAATCAAAATCTACAACCAGTAAATACTCAGGGATACAGCACGGAAGCAGATCCTTCAGTTCAACTCGTCCATGCTGACCATGTTCTCAAACCAAACTAATCCCATTTTCCTGCATTTTGCCCACAGACCTCCAAACATTTCCTTTTCATGTAACTGTCCAAATGACTTTTAAGTGTTGTCCTTGTACCCGCATCCATCACTTCCTCTGGAAGTTCATTCCACAGATTAACCAATGCGTAAACAAGTTGTCCCTCGTGTCCTTTTTAAATCTTTCTCCTCTCACTTTCAAAATATGCCCCCTAGTTTTGAACTTCCCCGCTCTAGGAAAAAGACCTTTGCTTTTCATCTGATTTATGTCTCTCATGATTTTATTAACTGCTCTAAAATCATCCCTCAATCTCCCGCACACCAGTGAAAAAAGTCCCAGCCTATCTTTATAATTCAAACCTTCCATTCACGGCAATATCATGGTAAACCTTTTCTGAACCCTCTCCAATTTAACAATATCCTTCCATTAGCAGGGCAACGAGAACTGCACACACTCCTCCCAAAGAGGCCTCACCAACATCCTGTACAACCTCAACATGACATCCCAACTCTCATAATCAAAAGGTCTGAGCAAAGAAGGCAAGCATGCTAAATGTCTTCTTAACCTCCTGTCTGCATGTAGCGCAAATTTCAAAACATTATGTACCTGAACCCTTATGTCTCTTGGTTCTCCAACATTATCCTGGGCCCCATCATAAGACTTGCCCTTGTTGTTTTACAAAAATGTAATACATTGTATTTATTCAAATTAAACTCCATATGCCACTCCTCAGCTCATTGACCAAGATCGATTTATAATTTTAGATAACACACTTCACTGTCCGCTATACTACAATTTTGGTCTCACCTCCAAACTCACTAACCATGCCTCCTATATGCTCATCCAAATCGCTAAAATAAATGACAATCAAAACTCATTTATCTTTTTCTTCACCGAATCTTAACTTGGCCAAAGTTAACCTCCTTTACACTGTAACTTGTGTTATTTGCTGCTTAGTTTTGAGTGCATGTGTTTGTGTACATTGCCTGACATAGTTTTACATCTTAAAGCATATTTTAAAGATTTTTTTACCTGGATGGGGACTTGCCCAAGAAAACAACCCCTTACTTTCTTAATTCAAGGAATTAGCCAGATGGATCTTTTCTTCAGGAGTGCATGGGGGTCAAGTATATACTGAACTGGCAATACATTCTTTTTAATTTTTTAACCAGGCTTAAAATGAGAAGTGGAAAAAGAGAGGAACTAATCTATCCTTCCATACCTGGTCATAACGGGTGGCAAACAGTTGAGCTGTCAACTGATCGTGTATTTATAAGAATAAAGAATGCTGGGATCGAGAATAGCCAATTAACCTTAGTAACATGAAATGTTAATGTTCAGGTACAATGCTGAAAAGAACAGAAAAAGCCATTTTTGAGATTAGAATGTAGGCTTTCCTGCAAATTGTTGAATATCTCAGATATTTCTTAATAAGAAAGTAACTCAAGTACAGCAACATATTTGTGTAATCCCCTATAATACAAATTGAGTAACAAGCTAGGAGGTGCTGGTTTTAAAGTAGAAATAATTCTTTACTTTACTGACAGTTTCTCTATATTTAGTGTTATAACACTGGGTAAACTCTCCCATACTAATTTAAACCTGCAATACAAATGAATTAACCCATGCTGTAATCTGTTAAAATTTGAGAGGCCAAGAACTATCCCAAAGGTCACAATTTAAAGCAAAAATTAACAACTTTATTTTTTTTTAAAGTCTAACAGAGAATGATTACCTAAAAACTATTTACAACTCCTTTCTCTAACCTATCTTTTACTTTCCCTCTATAACACTGGTCCAATTAAGATTTACCAAAAAAATTTCAAGTTTCAAAACCAGACAGCTGTCGAACTTTCTCTTTGTATATTCCTCTGTCTTCTTTTCTTCTTCTTAGGGTTTCTGTTTTGCAGGACATTGATTAGATAAAGGTACCTTTAAGAGAGCTATTCTGTGGGCAGTCGACAGATATTGTGGTTTGGCAGTTCTTCTGCCAACTGTTTAATTTTCCCCTGTCTTATATTCCAAAACATTGGATTGTTTCATTGGTTTTAATAATATCAAAATACCAAATTCAAACTTGATTGGAGTTTAGTATCTCAGGGCATAATTTAAACAGATTGGCCGGAATTTGAATTTGTTTTTGTCTCATAGTAACCCAGGTACTGCTACTTGCTGGAGCAAATGTTACATTGTAAATTCTCTAGCACTGTGTGCTTGCTAAGTCCTTCAACTTTCTTAAAAAGGTAGAGTACCCCTTACAATCTTCATAACATTAGATATGTGCTGTTTCACTTAGTTTTGAACAGTAAACTCAAATTTAAATACTTAGAGTAAATTTCAGCACATAGATATTTCTGCTGAGGCTAAAACTGATTCCCTTTTTTAAAAGGTCAGCAGGTATGGATTAGTGGCTGCATCATGCAGTGCTCATAGGAAGTTACATTGCACGAAAAACAGATAATGACTTATTGAAAGATCTGGTTGCATTTCAGACCTTTTAGTTGCTATTGGAAATTTTAATTGTGCTGTATTGATGGGAGAAGATTGATTTGCTTAACATTGGAATGATTAAAATGGTGAGAATTGGATGACAGATTTAAGGATAGCAAAGAATTTCATTTCAATGTAGTGTATTGGTTGATTAATACACTTTGTAGAGTAGGACATGGGAAGGGAAGTAATTTTGGAGCAGTGCACCATCTGGAAGGGAGTAAGTGGGTTTTGTGACTTAATGTGAGCATGTATTATTTACTATTTGTTCAATAGTTTCTACCAGAAGAATAATTTGAATTTGAGGCTTGAGGCTGTTGGAGGGAAGATTGAGAGGTGACTTAATTGAGACATTTAAGATAATCAGAGGGTTAGATAGGGTGGACAGTGAAAGCTTTATTCCTTGGATGGTGATGGCTAGCATGAGGGGACAAGCTTTAAATTGAGGGGTGATAGATATAGGACAGACGTCAGAGGTAGTTTCTTTACTCAGAGTAGTAGGGGCGTGGAATACACTGCCTGCAACAGTAATAGACTCACCAACTTTAAGGGCATTTAAATGGTCATTGGATAAACATATGGATGATAATGGAATAGTGTAGGTTAGATAGACTTCAGATTGGTTCCACAGATTGGCAAAACATTGAGGCCGAAGGCCAGTACTGCTCTATCATATTTTACGTTCTAACAGCAAAACAATTAAGACTATAATTTAATGGCAATAATTCTCTCTCATAATTCAAATCCTATTCACTCATATCTCAGGCTTCCAACTTTTGTGGGCGGCACGAGGGCACAGGGGTTAGCACTGCTGCCTCACAGTGCCAGAGACCTGGGTTCAATTCCCGCCTCAGGCGACTGACTGTGTGGAGTTTGCACATTCTCCCCGTGTCTGCGTGGGTTTCCTCCGGGTGCTCCGGTTTCCTCCCACAATCCAAAAATGTGCAGGTTAGGTGAATTGGCCATGCTAAATTGCCCGTAGTGTTAGGTGAAGGGGAATGGGTCTGGGTGGGTGCGCTTCGGCGGGTCGGTGTGGACTTGTTGGGCCGAAGGGCCTGTTTCCACACTAAGTAATCTAATCTAACTCTTAATTTATCCATCTGCAAGTGTTAATTGAATGTGAATTGGGTGTTTATTTTGTATTTAGTTGTTGCTATTAAATTGGTGATTCGCTTTTGCTCACATACGTAGAAGCAGGTTGTTCCTGTGTTGCATGGATTTTAACATGCACTGCTCTGCAAGCTACCACAGCCAAGTGTGATGAAGAGACAGTCTATACTCAAAGAGACACATCCTGCAGCCACCCAAGGATTCTGATCAGTTGTCCTGGCACGGCAAGAAGAATGTAGAAACAGTCTTTACTGCTCACAGTGGATTTAAGAAACACTTCAGAAACTGAGAAAAACACCAGGAGCTTTGCAGTCAAAGTTACAAATCATAAATTCATTGAAATCTGAGAGCAACTGGGTATTATTTGTTTAAAAGGCTGTTACTCTGTGGAAGGAGCTGCTATATAAGTTAATGGATATGACATGACATGGTTAAATCAATGAGCTAACGTGAAGCTTTGGCTTAACGGCAGGAGATGGAGGGGTAGTGGAGAGTTGCTTTTCGAACTATCACCAGTGGCGTTTCAGGGGGATTGGTTCTGGGTCCTCTTCTGCTTGTCAATTGTATAAAAAATGATTTGGATGAGAGTATAGAAGACATGGTTCGTAAGTTTGCAGACGACATCAAATTGATGGTATAGTAGACAGGGATCTTGATCAAATGGATCAATGGGCTGAAAAATGGCAGATGGAGTTCAATCTGGATAAATGCGAGGTCTTGTACAACAAGTAAGGGTAGGGCTTATACAATTAATGGTAAGGCCTTGGGTAGTGTTGTAGAACAGAGGGACCTGGGATGCAGGTACATAATTCTTTGAAGTTTGCGTCACATATTGACAAGATGGTTAAAAAGGTGTTTGGCATGCTTATCTTCACTGCTCAGTCCTTTGACTATTGGAGTTGGGAAGTCATGTTGAAGTTATACAAGACATTGGGGAGGCTTCTTCTGGAACACTATCCAGTTCTGGTCACCCAGCTGGAGGAAAGATACTATTAAGCTGGAGAGAGTCCAGAAGAGATTTACCAGGATGTTTCTGGGTATGCAAGGATTGAGTTATAAAGAAAGGCTGGGACATTTTTCACTGGAGTAGAAGGTTGAGAGGTGACCTTAGACAAGTTTTTAAAATAATGATGGGTATAGATAGAGTTAATGGTAGTTGTCTTTTCCATAGACTCGGGGGAATTTCAAGACTGGGGGGCACATTTTAAAAGGTGAGAGAAGAGAGATTTTAAGACGACATGAGGAGCAATTTTTTTTAAATGTAGAGAGCGGTTTGCATGTAAAGAATGAACTTCCTGAGGAAGTGATGGATGTGGGTACAATTACAATATTTAAAAGATATTTGAATAAATACATAAATAGGAAAGGTTTGGAGGGATAGAAGCCAGGAGCAGGCAGTTGGGACTAGTTTAGTTTGGGATTTTATTTGGCATGGACTGATTGGACCAAAGGGTCTGTTTTCATGCAGTATGACTCTACGACTATGACACTATTCTTATATTGAACAAGGCACTGGGCAGTTTAAGATTGTTTGAGCAAATGCAGTTGAGTACAATCCCTTCATGTAGACATATGTAACTTAGCCACCCCTAGTTAGGACAAGTTAATATACCTTTGAGATAATGTAACCTGTAGATAGTTACTGAGATGTAATAACCTGCATCTGATTATCTAAGACAAGAGTCTCTTTCTGGTACACAGTTCATCTTCCACCAGAGACTACAATCCCTTACTATAAAGAGGATTGGTGGCACAAATGTATAGTGTGTGGTTGATATCCAGAAAATGTCTCATATTATATGGTGAAAGCAATGGCCTTCTCAACTCTAACCAGTGTAATGGGTAAAAAGTACAAAAAAGGCAAGATGACATAGAGCCATAGAGATGTTTCGACCTTCAATTCAACTCATCCATGCCAACTAAATATCCTAACCTACTCTAGTCCCATTTGCCCTATATCCCTCTGAACCCTTCCTATTCATGCACCCATCCAGATGCCTTTTATATGTTGTAATTTTACCAGCCTCCAATTTTACCTTCCTCTGGCAGCTCATTCAGTACATGCACCACTCTGTGTTTAAAGTATAAATCGCCACAAAAGCAAAATTGTGTTTAGTCAATATGGGTTTTAAAAATTCATTTATCATATAAATGTTTGTAAATGTTTAATGAGTGAAACATTGATGTGTTATTCTTTCAGTTAGAAGCTTAAATCTCTACATGAATGTTATTGGTCTCTATGGTGATTATAACACAATAAATTTATGTAATAAGTATTTGGACAGGCCTTACCATTACTATATCAGGACTTGATATTAGATTGTATTAGTATATTTAATTTGCTGAAACACAGCCAAACCAGCAGAAAAGATCAAAGAACTTAAGAAGTAAATCACAAACAGTTGAAAGAGTTTCCAAGATAGGTATAAGATTATACTAGAGTAGTATTTTTAGAGCAATAAAACTATGTTATTTTCTGGGTATGCAGATCGCTTAAGGCACAGAGACAGTCTTTAGTAGAAGGATGTGCTCTTCCTGTTGGATGCGGTAGATTAGGGAGAATTTCAATTTTCTTGGAGACTATGTCTACAGAAAGTGTGTTTGGTCATGAATCCTATTGGATCGCATGGATCGGTTGGAGAAGCAGTTAAAGGCAATGAGGAATTTACAGGATCTAGAGGCTGTGGTGGATGGCGGTTTCGGGAACTTAGAAAAACTGTAGATACAGTCAGGGACATGGGCTACCTCTAGGAAAGATAGGAGATGGAGGCAGGTAGTGCAAGAGACACCTGTGATTATCTCCATCTCAAATAATGTTGTTGTTTTGGAAGATTTAAGGGGTTATGGACTCTCAGGGGAATGTAGCTCTGATTGGCTGTTCTGTAATGAGGGGTATATAAGTTTCCAAGCAATTGATTGTAATAGGGGACTTTGTAGTCAGGGGCATAGATAGACATTTCTGCTGCAAACAGTGAGACATCAGAATGATGTATTGCCTCATTGGTGCCAGGGTCAAGGGTGTCTCAGAGAGGGTGCAGAATATTCTCAAAAGGGGAGGGTGACCCACAGGAGGTTGTTGTACATGTTGGTACCACCAAAATAGGAAAAGAAAAGGATGAGGTTCGAAAGAGAGGATATAGGAAAGTAGTCATGGAGTTAAAAAATAGATTCTTGAGGGTAGTAATATTTGGATTTCTCCTGGTGTCATGTGCGAGCAAGAGTTGGAATGGAAGGATACAGCAGATGAATGTGGCTAAGGTGCTTATACAGGGTTGTGAAGAAAGCACGTGGTATGTTTGCCTTTATTGTCAGTGCATTGAGTATAGGAGTTGGGAGGTCATGTTTCAGCTGTACAGGATATTGGTTAGGCCACTTTTGAAACAGTGTGTTCAATTCTGGTCTCCCTGCCACAGGAAAGATGTTGTGAAACTTGAAAGGTTTCTGAAAAGATTTACAAGGACGTTGCTGGGGTTGGAGGGTTTTAGCTATACTGAGAGGCTGTGGCTATTTTCCCTGGAGCATCACAGGCTGAGAGGTGACCTTAGAGTTTTATTCCATCAATGATAGATGGGGATAGGGTGCATAACCAAGATCTTTCACCCATAGTAGACTAGTCCAAATCTAAAGGGCATAGGTTTGAGGTGAGAGGGAAAAGCTTTAAAAGGGACCCAAGGGGCAATATTTTCAGGAGGGTGGTGCATGTATGAAAGGAGCTGTCATAGGACCTGGTAGAGGCGAGTACAATGACAGTTAAAAGGCATCTGGATGGGTACATGAATAGAAAGGATTTAAGAGGGCAAAGGACCAAATGCTGATAAAATGGGACTAAATTAATTTAGGAGATCTGGTCAGCATGGACGAGTTTTTTCCTTGCTGAACAACCCTTTGACTCTATCTCTTGCACAGAAAAAAATTGACCCAGGTTTTAGGGGAGTCACGGAAACTTTAAGTTTTTCAAGACCCTGGATCGAAAGTCCCACTCCCATTTCTAACAAATTCTATTTTCCCATGATGCAAAATGCTTCACGACACGAATTACAAATTACAACAGGTTTATTTGGAAGCACTAGCTTTCGGAGCACTGCTCCTTCATCAGGTGGTTGTCTGGTGCTTCCAAATAAACCTGTTGGACTACAACCTGGTGTTGTGTGATTTTTAACTTTGTCCATCCCAGTCCAACACCGGCGTCTCCAAATCAAATACTGGCTAGCCAGTGACACCCACTTCTGATGCACTTACATAAAAAAATCCTTATTGGATACCTTTTGATATTCAAAAGGAGTAAGTCATTTTATGAGTTGTGATATGTTCTAACAGGGAATGTTTTGCAATTTTCCAGTCGTGCTTAGAATGCAGTCCTTGCTCATTGCATTTATGACTGCTTTAGAAACCATAGTTTGGTTTCTACCAAGGAAACCAATGACCCAACCAAAGGTTGAGAAGATATTCTTGGCAATTGAGCAAGGTAAAGTTCCACCTTTTTTTGTTCTGATGGAGAAGGACATTGATAGCAGTGCAGAGAAATCAGGTTTAACTTTTCAGGTCAAGTGATACTTCCTCAGAACTGGTTTCTCTGATTTCCCTCCACAGATGCTGCCAGACCTCGTGAGCTTTTCTAACACTTTTAAATAGTTCAGGAAGTAATAATTTAAAAACAGAGATACAGAGTTATCGTTGACTCTTATGTTGTTTGCCACTTACCAATTCTAGGGTGCCAAATGCTTCCTTGGAGATATGGTTACTGTTGCCTTAGTAATGGCAAACATTTTCCACATAAAAAATAAAAAACTGTCAACCAGCCTAGTCAACCAAAGGCAGATATTCTTTGGGGATTTAGTATTATCCCAATGTATGAGAAAAGCAGATAAAATTTATTAACAATGCACATTTATGTACAATCCATCCTTTTAACAAAAAACAGCAGCCAGCTGAAACAAAATGAACAAGGCAAAATAAATAATTACAAGTATTGCATCTTATTGATATTATGGACTAATATGAAGATTTCAGTAGTTTCTTCATGTTAAATTGTAGTTAGGTAATGAAAAGGAATATTAGGGAAAGTAAGGAATAGGTAACTAGGTGAAGACAGCCACACCAACATCCAAAACAATTTCCTTATATTCCTGTCATTAAATTTCCCCATCTGTCTATCATCCTGGTGGAAAAAGTTAAGGTTCACAGCTTTTTAAAAAATTGCTTATTGTAATGGTGCAAAATTTACAAATGCCACTCCCCGGTTCTCCTTTTAAGTTAGATGAACACTTAAAAAAGAATTTACAAGTTAGGTGTAAGATTAATCCCCAAGCCTGCTCCACCATTCAATAAGACCATCTTTTACCCCACATGGCTGCCTAACCCCTTTCATTCATAACCTTTCACCTCCGTGTTCAAAAACGTATCTACCTCCATCTTAAAAATATTCAAATACTCCGTTTCTGACACCTTTTAAGCAAAACAATTGCAAATGATAAAGACTGCCTCCAAGATTCTCACAGGAACAAACGTCCTTTCCACATTCACAAATATTCACATCCCTGAAAACACAGCTGTGCAGAGCCGCCACTCAACTACTACACTCTTGTTCACTTCTGCTGCTATCATTACTATACTGCAGTAAAGAATGTTTCTGAAGAAAAAAATACAAATATTGCTGCAAAAGGTATTCCCCAGATTATTAATCTATGTAGGCAGCCTTGATGGGGAAAGAAATAAAAAAAACGAGAAAATGTTAGACAAACAGAGCAAGTCTGTCAGCATCTGTGGAGAAAGATGGCATTTCAAGTCTAATGTGACTTCTTTTTTTGATGGGGAAGATCTTAGACATATCCAAGTCAGGTTTGCTTTAATCAAGAAAGGTTTTCAGGATTATCATTTATGAGGAAGGTGGGCCACAGCGTATGGACAGTTCTACAGTTTGTAGACACAAACTTATTGTATGGTCTTCTGTCTTATGCCTCGTAAATTGAATGTGTATGCATGTGTATCTGTCAGGTTTTCCATGTCCTGTGGGAGGCAGGATTTCAGTATTTTTTTGAAAACTGTCCATCACAAACAGGTTTTGCATTTAAATGCTGGTTTTGTTTAACTAGAATCTATTCTTAGTAAAGGACAGGTTAGAGGACTGCTTTTCCCAAGTGACTAATGTCTGACTCAACAAATCATCTGTTGTTTTAACCACTTCTTGCTTCTAGCTGAACCATGACCTGACTCAAACTTTCACTGTCAACCTCTAGAGTGGTGTGTTCTTACAGAAGAAATTGCTACATGGACCAAATAATATGTTTGAGAGTCTTAGGATCCTATAGCATGGGACAGGTCCTTCGGCCCAAATTGGTCCATGCTGACAAAAATGTCATCCATGCTAAAAGTTTCCTCCTTTCAATCATTTTTTTCTCCTCAAGCATTTAAAATCGTGTGCTTCAGATCTCATATGGTAACATGAAAACTTGGCTTTTTTTTACTCAACAGAGTGTTTTCCTGATTTTGAATTACATTCATTTCCTATTATCTGATACCCTTTTGCATGGAAGACCTGACAGATGCATATGCACACACATTCAATTTACTACACTTTACAGAAGACCACACAATAAGTTTGCGTTGCAGTATACTTGCAATATAACTTTATGGTACACTTCCTACACCATGGAGCTTCACAGATGCAGGCTGTAATTTTTTCTTCAGCCAAGTCTTTAGTCTTGGAGGACACATATCAGGCATAGAAATAGTGATGTATCAATTGACATTAATACTTTATGCCAAAATCCGGTCAGTTGAATCATCAGAATCCTGGAGGAATGTTTTGGTTTACATTTTAAAATAAGACAGTTTCTATTTCATTAACCTTTTATTACGAGTAAAGTTTTGGCTTTTTGCTGTTCTGAAACCGTGCCCAATTTCTGCACTTGACCTACAGTTTTACCGATGTAGCATTCTTTTGTCAAAGCTGGCCCTTCTTGTAGCTGTGAAGTTTTTTTTGTTCTATGACACTGAAACTGATTCTTAATATGTTCAGTTTTTGCCTACTCATTGTCTTGGCTTGTCCAGTGCGTCTGAGTGTATTTATACCTTATAAATTGGATCGATTCTGTTGTTCTCCAGTGACAAAGTTGACCTTCCCCTCTCAGGATTTCTCGCTTTGGTGTCTGCTTCCAAATATTTTTCCCAAAGTCAAGTATTCCTTGGATTGAAATAAATCTGACAAAGACTCATCAATAATTTCTACTAAAATTATGACTGAGCTTTCAAAGATCTAAAGTCACAATTGTCCACTAATCGGCAAAGGTCATTTATGAAATTCTCCGTTTCCTTGCCAGCGCAAGTACGATGGGCCAAATGGTCTTCTTCTGCACAAAAATGATTCTGTGATCTCCGGATTATGCTAGAAGCTGATGCTTTAGTTATATCTTGCTGTTTCAGGGTTTTCTTTGTTCTCAGATTGAAGTCATCATCAAAGCCTGTTGCAATGTTTTAACAAATGTGATGGAAGGTTTATCATTTCTATACTTAGTAATAGAATCTTTAGAGCCTGGATTTCAAAATGGCGGCATGTGGGTGCTATTATATTACATTAGGACTAGAAGTGAAGGTGGGCAATTCAGCCTCTCAAGTCTGCTTCACCATTTAATATGATCATGGCTGACCTCATCTTGGCCTCAGCTCCACTTTCTGCCCACTCCCTTTGACATATCACTAATTAACATCAGTCTTTTTTTTTAGATCACATTACACTGTGGAAACAGGCCCTTTCGGCCCAACAAGTCCACACCGACCCGCCGAAGCGAAACCCACCCATACCCCTACATTTACCCCTTACCTAACACTATGGGCAATTTAGTATGGCCAATTCACCTGGCCCTGCACATCTTTGTGACTGTGGGAGGAAACCGGTGCACCCGGAGGAAACCCACGCAGACACGGGGAGAACGTGCAAACTCCACACAGTCAGTCGCCTGAGGCGGGAATTGAACCCGGGTCTCTGGCGCTGTGAGGCAGCAGTGCTAACCACTGTGCCACCGTGCCACCCACAAATTTATTCAGTGTTAACTTATTAATTACGTTAACTTGTCCATCAAAATTACAAAGAGCATCAGAAACCAGTGATGGCACATATGTCTCCATTGGGACCTCATACATGATTCTCGAGCTCTCCCCTCAGCACTGAGAGATCAAATTAGGTGAAGCTTTGAGCAATCAGCAACAATAAGTCTTCCTGAGCCATTACCTTATATAACAGGTTATGCCATCATCTTCTCTTTTACAAGACCTGTGTACAAGTGGAAAACGTTAAACAGGAAAGTCAAATTTTTTACTTGAATAAAATGTGACCTTGGGGATCTTCAAGAATGAAAGAAGGAAGGAGAGCATAGTACTGACCAGATTACAATGCGGAAGAAACTAAATAGCCAGGGATATGTGGCGTTACAGAGCACAGGTGTGAAACTATGGCTAAAGATAAAGTGAGAAACGTTTACCTTAAAAGTAATTGGCCAGATGAGTTAATTAGATAAGGGAATAGTGTACTTACACATGTTTCAGACTTCCTTCTAAGTTAGTATATTAAGAAACTCAAAAAGGAGTATTTGTTATTGGATCTAACAATGGTAAATGTTCTAGAGCAGATAAGAGAAATAAAGCTAGGGCAAACATTTAAGTATGCTCTAAGAGAATAACTGATAAGTATAACAAGGTAGGTCATTTGTGACTAGAAACTGGAAAAGAACAACTTTGATTAGATTGGATTACTTAGAGTGGAAACAGGCCCTTCGGGCCAACAGGTCCACACTGACCCGCTGAAGCGCAACCCAACCAAACCCATTCCCCTACATTTACCCCTTCACCTAACACTACAGGCAATTTAGCATGGCCAATTCACCTAACCTGCACATCTTTGGACTATGGGAGGAAACCGGAGCAAACCCATGCAGACACGTGGAGATTGTGCACACTCCACACAGAGAGTTGCCCAAGGCGGGAATTGAACCCAGGTCTCTGGCACTGTGAGGCAGCAGTGCTAACCATGGTGCCGCCCGAACCTGGGAAAATTATGGAAAATGATAACGGTCAGCAATTAAATGCTGATCATCAGAGTCTTGGAAAAATGTTCAATTAAAACCAAAAATGGAATAAACACTAATGGGACACCATGGATGAATAATGACACAAGGGGAAATATTGAGGCTAAGAAAAACAGAATGGACTAAGTACAACAGTGACAAACAAGAATCTAAAGCATTTAGGAGAGATGTCAAAAAACAGTGGGCAAAAAGTGAAAATTAAATCATCAAAAAACATAAACTGAAATGGTCAAATATTCTACTGGCATGTAAACAAAACAAAGGAAACTTGGAATGGGAGTAGAACCAGCAATGGATGAGCACGATAACATTTGAGGAAGGGAAGAAATATGAAAAGATTGCTTCACTTCAGTATTTACCAGGAAGACAGGTTGTTGGCTCCAGCTTCAAAACATTAGATTAGAAATTATCTAACTACATTTCAAACAAGTTAAAAGGAAGAAATATTAAATAAAATGAAATCAACTTCAACATGAATTCTCACCATTTTTTAAAAAATGTCAAATAGTGTGGATCGGGGAGGATGGGGGAAATCATTGCAGAAGGTAGCCCTGTACCCAGAAGGCCTGTTATCCTCCTGCCCACCTGGGTGCCTGCCTCAGGATAGCTGAAATGTCCTCCATCAAATTGGGAAAGTGAACACTGACAGGAAAACTTCTCTTGGCCTCCTTTAACGGTGATTTTTTAAAATAAGGTACGATATGGCCCTTGTAAGACCACAGCTGGAACACCGAACAGTTTTGGACCTTACATAAAGAAACATATACTGGCATTGGAGGCAGTCGAGAGAAGGTTCATGAGGGCTGAGACAAAGTATCAGGCGGGATGGTCTTACAAGGAGATGTTCAGTAGATTGAGCCTTTACACATTAGAATATAGAAGAATGGGAAGCAATCTTACTGAAACATGTAGAATTCTTACAAAACTTGACAGGGTTGATGCTGGAAGGTAGATTCATTTTGTGGGAGAGTCTAGGACCAGACGGTATAAATCACAGAATAAGGGGTGGCACATTTAAGACAGAGATAAGGAGGAATTTCTTTATCTCAGAGGATTGTAAATCAATGGAATTCTTTACTGCAGAGAGTTACGGAGGCATTAATTATACTCATGACTGAGATAGACAGATTGTGAATGAGTAAGGGAATGATGGGTTATGAGGAAAAACAAGAAAGTGATGTGAGGATCATCAGATTAGCCATGAAAGGCGGAACAGATTTTATGGGCTGAATGCCTGACAAATGCCCCCACATCTTAAGGTCTCAAGGTTTCCTACCTTGGGTGGCAGGAAGCCTTGCCAGCTCTGAAACCCTTGGTATTGGAAATAGAGAGAAACTGGAATACTAGCCAGTGCCAGCTTTTTCAATCCCCGACTGCATTTGTTCCCAATCTCAGAGCATGCATATCATGCATTGAATTGAGAGAGGGTGATCATCAAAACTGTTCAGAACTGCAATAATTACAAGAACCCATTAACAAATGCGTAGAATAGACAACAAATAATTTCAAAATGACTGACATTTTCATGGTTACAATATTTGGAAAATAATTTTAAAAAGTGTATTAGGTGTCTTTTTAGATTCTTGTCTTTAAATCTGTGGACTGCAATGAAAAATGACTTTTTAAATAACATGAATTTACTACATTGGCTGCATAATTTCACAGAAAGGAGTCTAATATGTATTGTGAACACTTTTTTTCATGGCTGGGGTTCCTGCAATGTGCAGATGACCAGGAGCTGAGGAGTTGTTTACAAGTGAAACAAATTAGGTCTCAGCTAACTAATCAGGCTGGAACTAGAAATGGGTTCAAGACACAGTGAGAAAGACAGATATGTGTGCTTTTGTTCACCCCAGCAGAAGCTGCCCATTCTCTGCAGTAATAGTCGAGGAGAAAGTGAGGACTGCAGATGCTGGAGATCAGAGCTGAAAATGTGTTGCTGGAAAAGCGCAGCAGGTCAGGCAGCATCCAAGGAGCAGGAGAATCCTGAAGAAGGGCTCATGCCCGAAACATTGATTCTCCTGCTCCTTGGATGCTGCCTGACCTGCTGCGCTTTTCCAGCAACACATTTTTCAGCTCTGCAGTAATAGTCTCAGTTTAAATTTGAAGAAAACCAATTACCTTACCTGCGGCAATTGCTGTGAGCTGTGACTTTTGAAGTGATAAATTAGAGACATTTTTCAATTGCATCAGCTACTCTGTACTTTATAAACCAGAGAATGACATTTGAACACCAAAGCCAAAGAAAGATCATAGCAACATTGAAACTGGAAAGCAAAGATCATTAAACTGACCTTAATTTTTGTATCTTTGCCAATAATCTACTTTCCCTCTCTGCATGCACATCATGTGTGTGTGTAAGTGGGGTTTAGAAAGGAGGACTAAGGTTTGAGTTAGTATTATATACTATTGCTTTATATCTATTTATATGTAGCTATGGTCTAAATACTTATAATAATTATTCTTGGTTAGTACACAGATATCAACTTGGTCTGAAAGTCAGATAAAATTACTCCAAAAATGCCTTTAATGTTAGGTATAACTCCTGAAAAATAGTAGTGTTTGATTTACAATCAAGTGGGTGGTGCTGGAAAAGCACAGCAGGTCAAGCAGCATCCGATGAGCAAGAGATTCAACGTTTCGGGCATTCCTGAAGGGCTTCTGCCTGAAACGTTGATTCTCCCGCTCCTTGGATGCTGCCTGACCTGCTGCACTTTTCCAGCACCACACTCTTGACTCTGATCTCCAGCATCTGCAGTCCTCACTTTCTCCCAGTGTTCAATTTACAGCACATTGTCTACTGAAGAACCCTCTAGGGCAAAGGGAGAAAGGAGTTGTGGAATAAACTTGTGCAAAACGACGACAAATTCCAAAACAGGTTAAAGGTCACAAAAAAGTCAAACCAAGTACAAGGGGCTATTTATAGAGGTATAGAATTGAAAAATGGAGCATTTATGTTGAACCTGTATTTAATGCTTTGCTAATTCACACATGGTCTATGTACTATTGGTAAGTACTTCATGAAAAAGTAGTTGGAGGCTCTGGATAGGGTGCAAATGGATGGATGTGGAAATGCATTATTTTTAATGTACAGCTGAGTAAATAAGTTAGGTCTCTTTCTTAGACAAAGAAGGCCTAGGGGAACCTAACAGTGTTTGGGTGGAATTATTTGTTCCCCTGCATTGGCAGGGAGGTTGGAGGGGAGTAGGGTACTTAATGTAGTGTTGCATTTAAACACCATGGCCTCCACCAGAATTAGGTTCTGGGAATCAAAGGTCAACCTCCCCACCTTGTCACCAATTGAGACCCTTATGTGACCACTTAATGACCACATTTGGATCTCATCCTGCTGCTACCAGTAATAACTCAGCTGTGGGTGGGTCTGTCATTTTCCAATGCTTCTGATAACTTGTAAAACTCAGACATCATGTTCTTTTCACGGTTAGAGGGAGCATCCCTCCATCAATGGAAATCCATGTCTGATTGTGGAATCAAACATCAAACAGGGGATTCCTGCTTGGATTAAACATTCTGCACTTGGTCCCAACACTGTCTTCTTATGACAACACAGCACCTGCCACCACATTACTTTCCTTTATATTAGGTCCTCCATGATCCTGAATCCCTCTTCCACCAGCAGTCAGGGTGAACCCAGTGACGCTGCTGAGTGCAAAGACTGCTGGTCTCTGCTTTGTTGGCAGTCCTGTTAAGGAAGGGCATCTACTTCCAGAGACCTGACTACACGGGGAGGCCCCCTAGTGGCCTTGCCAGAGCCTGACTACTGTGTGATTCTGCAGGCCTTTCCTGGAAGAAGTTGTGTGAGCCTCTCACCAGCTCCCAGCCCACAGCACCTCAAGATTCACCCTTTCACATTTTGAAAGGCTTTGATAGAGTAGGCCCAGATGGAGTCGACACCAGCAGTTCCCCGTCATGACAGGAAAAACAGAGGTGATAAATACAAGAGTCTCCAATAAGTTAAATAGGGAATTCAGATTAAACTTCTTTACATGATATGACGAGTATTTGGAGTAAAAGGTGAATAAGGGATACACATTCAGAGCCGAATTAAAAAAAGAGGGAGAAGAGACGAGAGGGTCATGCTAACGGAAGGTATCAATGAAAAGTACTGCTAAAAGCCAAAAATGTGACAGATGAGGATGATCTGCTGTTTGTAGGAAATAGATCAAATTCACAGATAATTCCTGACTCACTCAGTACCAGTAAAAGTGGTTCCCACGTGCAGCAGCCCTCTACCCTCTGCAATCAGGATATGCTCAATATTCAATGGGAGATGGGAACAGAGACTGCTGCTGGAAATAGCAAGCAGCTGTTCATCGTGACTGGCAATAATCACCCATTCCTGAAGCGATATTTTAAAGGAAGTGAGTGCTTTTTGTCAACACCACTCACTGACCACAACTGTTATTCTGCTGGAATCTGAATGAGGGTCAGCAGCTACGAATGAAGATTGAGTTAAAGGAAACAGTTATAGTGCAAGTTCCTAAAATCTTTTTTTTAAGATTCCCTACAGTGTGGGAACAGGCACTTCGGCCCAACCAGTCCACACAGACCCTCCGAAGAGTGACCCACCCAGACCCATTTCCCCTCTAACTAATGCACCTAACATTTTGGACAATTTAGCACGGCCAATTCACCTGACTTGCACATCTTTGGACTGTGGGAAGAAATCTTTGAGGAGAAAGTGAGGACGCCCCCACCCCCACTCCGGCCTGTCACCCTCACCTTGACCTCCTTCCACCTATCGCATTTCCAACGCCCATCCCCCAAGTCCCTCCTCCCTACCTTTTATCTTAGCCCGCTGGACACACTTTCCTCATTCCTGAAGAAGGGCTCATGCCGGAAACATCGATTCTCCTGCTCCTTGGATGCTGCCTGACCTGCTGCGCTTTTCCAGCAACATATTTTCAGCACTGTGGGAATAAACCAGAGCACCCAGAGGAAACCCACTCAGACACAGGGAGAACGTGCAAACTCCACACAGACAGACAGTCGCCCGAGGCTGGAATCGAACCTGGAACCCTAGTGCTGTGAGGCACAGTGCCACCCACTGAGCCACCGTGCCACCCACTGAGCCAAATGCATACCTATGTAAACCTTTACTTTAACAGAGTCTTTCTACTTAAGCTTTTCCTGTGCCTTCTGGGTGCTATTATTGGAAAATTTCAGTTCTTTAAAATAAGATGAGGAAAGGCAGGAGGAAATTTGAGTGCAGCATAAGCATGGAGGTGGACTGGTTTGGTTAATTGTCTGTTTCTGTGCTGCGTAACCTTTAGAATTCAGTGTTCCTTGACCAAGTAAAATAGGTTTTGCACCTGATCTTTGATGGGGCTACAACAGACATCACTTTATATTCAGGAGCTTCCCATTCATTTTCAGAAGTCAATTTTATCAGTGTTGCCCACCCAGCAACACCCCCGGAGAAATCAATCATGTACCAGCTCTGGAACAATGAAAGAACATGCAAAACACTGGGCACAATTCTCAAAAAGATTCACAATTCCCAGAGGTCACAGCAGTTCCCAGTTTAAAATTAAAAATCACACAACACCAGGTTATAGTCCAACAGGTTTAATTGGAAGCACACTAGCTTTCGGAGCGACGCTCCTTCATCAGGTGATTGTGGAGGGCTTGATCGTAACACAGAATTTATAGCAAAAATTTGCAGTGTGATGTAACTGAAATTATACATTGAAAAATTGATTGTCTGTTAAGCCTTTCATCTGTTAGAATACAGTGATAGTTTCACTTCTTTCATGTGTAAATCACAAAACCCTTTTACGTTGCAGGCAAGGATGCCCGGAGGCATGGTACATTGGGGAAA
>NC_057710.1:73214934-73220256 GCF_004010195.1 Chiloscyllium plagiosum
AACATATTGTCTAGCTGTCACCATTGTTAACAGCTAACCCGAGAATGCAACTTTTAAAAAAAGTGTTTTGTGATTTACACATGAAAGAAGTGAAACTATCACTGTATTCTAACAGATGAAAGGCTTAACAGACAATCAATTCTTCAATGTATAATTTCAGTTACATCACACTGCAAATTTTTGCTATAAATTCTGTGTTACGATCGAGCCCTCCACAATCACCTGATGAAGGTGCGTTGTTCCGAAAGCTAGTGTGCTTCCAATTAAACCTGTTGGACTATAACCTGTTGTTGTGTGATTTTTAACTTTGTACACCCCAGTCCAACACCGGCATTTCCAAATCATGAGTAACAACAGTGCCATCCATTGTCACCTTCCACAATAACTGACTGTCTTTCATTTTTTCCCACCCATTATGAGGATAAGACTCTGACTGACTGCCACAAGCAGGGTCTGACCGGTATCAGAGGTTTGACTTCCTGCACCAGAGCCCCCAAGCAAAGGCCTGCCGACAAGGATCCTGGTCTTCTGACAAGGCAAGAGACCAGTACTACGAGCCAGTATCTTTGGCTGAGGGGGCAAAGTGCATAGGTAAGGCGATTCAAGGCATGGATGTTGTGAGCAACCTGGTCCAGACTACAAGTGAGGTGCATGTCCCTGAGCATGCAGTATTCGTACTGCACAATGTTAGTACAATGTTAGCCATTGATGTGGTCCATGATACAGCATTGAAATCCAGAAGTGAATTACAAACGAATGGGTGATGCGGTATGAGGGGTTCTTAGAGGTTGGCACACGTCAGTGCCAGTATCAGAGGGTGGGTGGTACGTGACCTGTGCACAAACACTTGAGATATTGTTGGCCACTGTGCAGCATCGATGACGTTTGGAGCAAATGGTGAGCTGAATCTTCCAGGTAAATGCTCTAGTTCCTGAGCTTTCCCAACATCTAACTTATTTAGCCAAGATGGGAGCGAGAATATGAATGAGGTATGTTGGGCTGTTAAAGTGTTTAACAAGCAATAATGACCATCAATAGCCTTTTGTTGCTGCCTACTGGATCTCTCTATACCATTTGGGAAATACCTAATAGATTAAGTGATATCATGATGACACTGATGGGTTTTACCGTACATGTCACCTAATTTTGCCACATATCTTACCAAAAGGTCACACCACTCAGATTCTGCCCTAAATGTTTCAACCTACTTTTTTTCCTAATCAACCTGTTCAGAGATGTTATTACATATCTCTACACTGGTGGGACCTGAACGCAGGCCTCCACAGTCCGCAGTACGGACACCGCCACAACACGACAAGAGCTCTATCAAGTTGGCTCTTGTTTTCAGCTGCAGCAAATATTGATTTAGCCTGTCGAAGCTTTCCTCATGACAAAACCTGGTCATTCCAGCTATTAGATTATTGGAATGCCTCCAGACTAAGTACAGTACATCTCCAGGTCCCCTTCATCCACAGAAATATGATGATTTCACAAACACCACAACATTTACATATTTCACAAAACCACATTGAACTTATCCAAGAGCCTTCTTATAACTTTTATTAATAGGTTCTAGTATTTTCTTTAGGACAGATGTCATGGCCTGTAGTTTTCTGTTTTATGTCCCACCCTTTTTGAATAAAGGAATTATATTCATTTGCTTCAAATCAAATGGGACCTTCCCCTAATGTAGGGAGTTTTGAAAATTTAAAACCAAATCAAATATCTTACGAGCTACTTTCAATCAAGACACGGATGCTCGTCAGCCTGCGGTTCTGATCATTCACTCAATACCATTTCTCTGTTGAAGATGATTTTCATGGGTTCCTACCTCTTTTCTGTGGCCTGTTTTATCACTATTGCTGGAATGTTGTTTGTATTCTTTATTGTGAAAACTGATCCAAAATATCAATTTGTCTGCCATCATTTTATTTTCCATTATTAAATCTCCAGATTTTTGTTAGGATCAATGTTCATTTTGTTTACACTTTACTGTTTTAAATATTTATAGAAACTCTACTATCCATTTTTATATTTCTGGCTAGCTTTCTCTTATACTCTAATTTTTCCATTATTAATCTGTTTGCTTATTCTTTGTTGATGTTACTTTTTGTATTCTGTCCAAACTTCTGGCCTGCCACCTGTCTGTGTACGGAATACACTTTAAATGATTAGAAATAGATGGTTGGGAGAGTTAATGAAACTTTTTTTTTGCGATTCCACTCTGTTTACATAATCCTGAGGATTTCCATTATTGGATTAGTGCTGCATTACTGATATCACAACCATCTATCATAATAGACTGGCCTGTTACTGCGGTAGGTCTTCCACACAGTCTGCATTGGCAACCAGCCTGGAAACCTCTGCTGCCGCATTTTGAGGTTCACCTGGTCTTGCACACAAAAAAATCCACTTCCAGAGCACTTTGCCCTGGACTGGAAAACCACTGAACCCACACTCCCAACTCAGGAACAAAAGTCCAGATCACACTGTTTTCTTTCAGTCGTACTCAACCCTTTTCTTTCCCCCTCCCACCCCACTTTTACTGATAGGATTCACATGAAAATAAAACCCAAAAACCTAAAGCAATTAAATTCTAGACTTCAACATCTATTAGTATGTAGCAACATATTAAAATGTAATTATATAGCTAATAGATCTGTCTCATTCAACATTACCATAAATTTGGTATCACTCCTGTAACTTAAAATGTAACACAATGAGAAAATATAAAAGGCCACTTTTCAAACATAATGCATTTCAACTAGAGAACTGATCATTGCTTTCCCCAACTTGTAACAGTTCCAAACTCAAGATACACGGACATTTATGTGATCCTTTTGAAGCCACACACAGACACGTGAAGAAATCCATGCACCTTCCTCTGTTAGTCGTTCACATTGACTCCATCTGAAATCAGGACTGTATGATGCATGTACCATCTTGCTCAGAAAGTATTGTAATACAACTGCTTGACTATGCATTTATTCAAGATGACAGCAGAGGGCCTCAGTGTTGCTTACTTTAAATCAAAATAAAGCTTGGCCAAGCTAATATTTTAAAATTGAAGTATAAATATCAAGTTAAAAAATTTTTAAAAAGCAAATATGTTGATTTAATCTATCAATTTGTTTTTGTCTTCAGAGGCATAGAATGAAGCCAAAGAGTAAATTACTGCTCAAGTCTAATTATATTCTGTTGTAACTCTCCCAAAAAATTCCATGTTTTGATATCCAGTTCAATAAAGTTCACATTCTATTCCTAAAATACTATCCCATCGGAGGAAAACTGAGTTAAATAACATGGAAATTCCAAACAAACCAACAGAACAATGGAAGATAGAGCTACAAAAAGCAACATACACCTAAAAAACTGTCCTTGTTCACTTCAAATGGGGAAAGATTGCACATTGAAATTCAGATGCATATGAGAAACAAGGGCTTATTATAATGGGGAATTATAATTATAATAGGGAAATATTATTCAATTCATTACAGAAAATTGACCTAGACATCAAGACTAAAAATAGTCTCATTTCCAATGGATGAGCAATAAAATCCAGTAAACAAAAATTTAGGAGAGCTGAAAATGTGTTGCTGGTAAAGCGCAGCAGGTCAGGTAGCATCCAAGGAGCAGGAGAATTGACGTTTCGGGCATGAGCCGTTCTTCAAAAATTTAGGAGACCCAACAATTGACCATTCATTTACAATGCTAACTTCATATTAGTACATCGTCACTTGGACTTCACAGACTAAACTGTTAGTTTAATTCAGAGTCAGGTCTTGGTATGTTTTGCAACACAGTTGCACATCACTTCAGCTTTGGCAATGCAAGAAGTATAAATCCAGAAGAGCTATTAATCTCTTTCAAGAGATTTATGGATACATAATAATACATACGTAAGTCCAAGTTCTGGACAATTTCCTTTCTCTTGTTTTCTAATCATTTACTTTTTAAGAACCCTATTGGATGGAAATTCTTAAAAACATACCAATGTAGAATAGGTGCAGGAGTGTGCTATTCAACTCATTGAGCATGGTGCGCCATTCACCTGGGCCATGGTCGTTTCTCAGTCTCAGCCCCATGCTCCTACCTTCTCTACATTTGATAAAATCCCACATGGCAGATTGGTACAAAAAACTAAAAATCACTTGGAATTTGGGGTGGGCTTGTTAGATGGATATAAAACTGTCATGGTCATAGAAGACAGAGAGTAAGTGGTGGAAAGGTGTTTTTCCAGAAAGTAGACTGACAACTAGAGGTGTTCCACAGGGATCAATCTTACGTCCTCTGTTGTTTGTAGTATATATAAATGACCGAGGAAAATGTGGGTGATCTGATTACTAAGTTTACAGACGACTACCTGGACACAAATGGCAGATGGAGTTTAATCCAGACAAATGCAAGTTGATGCATTTTGGAGGATCAAATTTAGGTGTGAATTACACTGTAAATGGCAGAACCCTTAGGAATATTAACGTACAGGCAGATCTGGGCATGCAGGTCCACAGTTCCCTAAAGGTGGTAACACAGGTGGCCAAGGTGATTAAGGTGGCATAGGGCATGCTTGCCTTCATTGGTCGGGGCATGGAGTACAAGAATTGGTAAACCATATTGCAGCTCAATAAAACTGTCATTAGGCTGCATTGGGAGTATTTTGTGCAGTTTTGATTGCCACATGACCAGAAGGATGTGGAAACTTTGGAGAGAGAGTGCAGAGAAGCTTCACCAGGATGTTGCCTGGTCTCGGGTTTTGAGGAAAAGTTAAACAGACTAAGATTGTTCCACTGAAAAGACAGCGGCTGAGAGGAGACCTGATTGAGGTCTACAAAATTATGAGAGGTGTAGATAAGGTGGATCGTCAAAGGCCTTTCCCCAAAGTTGAAGTTTCAATTACAAGGGGACACAGGTTCAAGGTGAGAGGGGGAAAGTTTAAGAGAGATGTGCAAGGGAATTTTTCATGCAGAGTGTGGTAGGATCCTGGAAGTCACTGCCAGAAGAGGTATGGAAGTAGGCACGTTGATGACATTTAAGAGGCATCTGGTGGTCACATGAATAGGGAGGCATTAGAGGGATATGGACTGAATAAGCGCAGAAGGTTTGTTTTTAGTTAGGACATGATGATCAGCACAGGCTCGGAAGGCCAAAGGGCTTGTTCCTGTGCTGTACTTCTGTTTTGTTCTTTTTATATCCTTTGACCATTTTAGCTTTTTAACACTGAGTCCGGTTCACATTATTTTGCACTCTGGCCCTTAAATTCTCTACGTATCACTTTTGTTACTTCCCATCCTGGTTTAGATTAGATTAGATTAGATTACTTAC
>NC_057710.1:73220354-73249757 GCF_004010195.1 Chiloscyllium plagiosum
ACGTGCAAACTCCACACAGTCAGTCGCCTGAGGCGGGAATTGAACCCGGGTCTCTAGCGCTGTGAGGCAGCAGTGCTAACCACTGTGCCACCGTGCCGCCCACTAATTCTAGTTCTTACTCTAGTTTCTCTCTCTTCCGTCACTCTGTTCAAATATGTCCCAATCACAGGCTGGTTTTCTGCGTCTACGGTTGATCAGGTCAATATGATCCCATCAGTACAACTGGGCCAACAAAAAAAAAAGTCAATCTGCAATTAGAGGAAAACTCCTCACTGGTCCCATCCACACTATTTACGGGGACAACTTTTCACCAATTGGTTGCCCTGTTGAGTGAATTGGTGAAGCTAGTTTGGAGATTTTGGATGAATTGACCTGCTGCCCCCATATTGTTTAATCATTGGTTACAGACAGAATGAGATTGTTTGGCCTCATGTCCATGCTTGCTTTCTGCAAATACACCACAGCCAATGAAATTCCCTGGTCTTCACCCTGTAATATTATTCTCCTCAGACAATAACTTAATGCATTGTTCAAAGTCCTGGTTGAATCTCAAACCATCAGGCAATGCATTCCAGCTCCTAACCACTCACTACACTAAAATCTATTCCTCATGGCAACTTTGGTTCTTTTGTCCTTCACCTGTAAATCAGTAATGTCTGGTTCTCAATCCTTCCATGAATGGGAAATATTTCTCCCTACTTACTCTGTACCGATCACCCTTTATTGTGAACACCCGTATCTATTATGCCCTCTTAATCTCCTCATCTCTATAATCGAGTCAATGTTAACACTGGACAAGTAAGATCTCAGACTGAAATCAGGCTGGTTAGATTACATTTTAATCTCAGTGAAAACTAAAATATAATGTTTCAGATTTGGAACAAAACATGTGATAGAATCCATACCTCAAAATGCAAAAGCTTATCCTAGGCACAAGAAAATTCAAGTATACCCATCCTTTCTTTGAGGTATTATTTAGCTGCTCCCATGGTGTCATGCAAATAAGCCACCTTTGCCCTGGCAAATTCATTCTTAGCAGATTGGCCTTTTGTATCAAGCCAGTTCAGTCAAGTGATGTAAGTGTTCTTTTCAGGATTAACTAATAACTACAAAATGATTGATATAAACAATTCAGTTGCAGTGTCTTTCAATTAGTTTGTAATGATAAAGTCTAAAGTCTATCAGCTTTTGTAACACTGGATAATGTGTTCTGAAGCAGGGTCATGGATTCAAAATGTTGACTCCGCTTTCCCTCCACAAATGCTGCCAGACTTGTTGAGTCTCCCACAATTTCTGTTTTGGTTCCAGCTGCTATGACTTGGTTTAATAATGTCATACTCTATCATAAATTTATTCTCTTCTCTCACTTGTGGTAATCTCTCTGGATTGAGCCTGCAAGGGTGTTGTTTTACAGGTAACATATCCCCAATATTACCATGAACATCCAAAATACTTGTCTTGGCCATTTCCACAAATTGTAATAGCCTTCAGAAGTTACAGAGTCAGATAGTCATACAGAGTCATACCGAATTGAACAGACCTTTCGGTCCAACCGTCCATGCCAATATAATCCCAAAATAAACTACGCTGAACTGCTTTCTCCTGGCCTATATCCCTCCAACTCTTCCTATTCATGTACTTATCCAAATTACCTTTAATCTTGTATTTGTACCGAAATCCATCATTTCCTCAGGAAAATTATTCCACACACAAACTATCCTCTGTATAAGAAATTTGCCCCTCATATCCTTTTTAAATCTGTCCTCTCACCTTAAAAATGTGTCCCCTCGCCTTAAAATCCCCCATCCTAGGTAAAAGACAACTACCATTAACCCTACCTATACCCCTCTATTTGATGAACCTCTATCAGCCTCCTACTCTCCAGTGAAAAACGTTTCAGCCTATCCAGCTTTTTATAACTAAAAGCTTCCATATCCAGAAACTTTATGATAATTCTCTTCTGAACCCTCTCCACCTTAATAATATCCTTCCTATAACTGGGTGACAATATTCCAGAAAGGCCTTACGTATGTCTTGTACAATCTCGACATGACTTCCTAACTCCTATACTCAAAATGACTGGAAGTTAACTTCTGAAGCATCTGTGGTGTTTTCCAATCTGATTGAATTAAAATTCAGAAGTTGAATTGACATTCTCCAATTGTTCTGATAATTCTGTTTCACTCCCTACCTCTTTCACTATTGTAAATTTTTGCTGTCATAATATCTTTACAATAGGACAACATGACACACTGGCTGATTTTCCTATCTGGAGTACTTACTACATAAATTTACATCGTCAAGTTTGTTTGAGTTGATAAGGTCCTGTTCATCTTGGTTTTCAGGAGTCCCCAGAGACAATATGAAGTCTTTGTCACCTGTAATAAAACTTCAAACAATGTTTTTTTTAAATCAGTGATAGTTTGCAATGCTCGTTGGAGTACCCTTCAAATACATTTTAATTAATTATATGTTCTATAATGGTTAGTCTCTCCCAGAAACTCAAAACATAAGCTGGCCACATTATTTGATTTATTTAGTTCATTGGATGTAGGCAGCACTGGCTAGGCCAGCATTTATTGCCCTTCCCTAATTACCCAGAGGGCAGTTAAGAGTCAGAGTCAATCATTGCTGTGGGTCTGGAGTAACATGTATGCTAGTTTTCGTTCCTGAAAATGGATATTAGTAAACCAGATAGGTTTTCCCAGCAATTGGCAATGGATCCATAGTCATTATTAGACTCCAGAGTGTTTTACAGAATTCAAATTCCATCATCTGCCATAGTGGGATTTGAACCCAGGTCCACAGAACATGACCTAGGTCTCTGGAATAGCAGTCCAGCAATAATACCACGAGGACGAGGACATCTCCCACTGTGCTTTGGCTTGTTAATTTTGACTTAATATTACAGTGATCCTCTCTCTTCATGTCAATATATTAGTTCAAATGGATTGAGTGCCATGGGCACATTAAGAACATTCCGAAAGATGAACAGTAATAGAAACTTCCTTATCCCAATCATCAGAACATTCTTGACAGTAACCTCTAAACATGGTCATCTTTAAAGATTAATGTCATCTTTCCAACACACCTCAAGACTGAGAGAGAGTGATAAAAAGATCTGAATTGTTTTGTTCCTGAACTAGCCACTATATCATCATCATTCAAATCTTTCAACATTTGTGATATAAAATTTGAACAGTGATTTTTTTTAGGATAATCCATATCACGTAAAAGAATTAAACTAAAGTTTTCTGCTACGGCTGTTGAGGAAAAGGTACTGCTTCGAGGACCCTTGTGGAAACATCGATAAATCATTAATAAGGCATGGATTCCCATTCCCAGAGTTTAGGTAGGGGTGAGATGACTTTCTGATAGACCAAGAAACAAGTTAGTGAATGCTGATCATCTATTTTGTTGAGTTCAAAGAGAGACAGAACGTGTACGTCATTTCTGCCTGCAAACCAATCCCTGCACTGACCCCTCACAGTCAACCATTCTAGTTTGAAGTCTAAACAAACAGCCTATACTTGTTTGAATAGAAGATACAAACTCTAACAGAAATTGACCAAATTAAATAGAAGTGTTGGCTTGTGGTGGATACTATCAGCACCAAGCTAAATTATACTCCATCTGCCACTTCTCAGCCTATTGGCCCATCTGATCAAAATCCTGAGGCAACCTTTTTCACCGTCTACTCCACCTGCATTACAGAGCGGCCTGCAGTGGTTTGGAGAGCTACTTGGAGGATCATCAGGGATTGGTAAGTGTTGGATGCCAGTGTCTGTGGATAAGAGAGAGTGCGCGGTTGGTGCCAAGTCTTGAGATGCTGTTTGATAGTGGGCAACATGGAGTCTCCTCACTGCCAGCCGGACTTTGAAATCAACAGGTACCTACCTCCAAGTCCACAGGAGATATGCACCAAATAAGTTTGCCAAAGTAAAATGGGAAGCTGAATATTAAAATGAGGTGAGTTACAGTGTCAATCATGCATTTAACAAGCAACAACTCCCCCAAAGTTGGCAACTCACCACTATCTAGTAAGAAAGTTGCCTTGCTGTTCAGCAAAAGTATAAAAGAGAAAGCAAGTTGCTCCCAATGTCCAGATGATTCTCATTGGACTTCATTCGGTTCTGCTATAAATCTCATCATAGCCCATATCCCTCAGCTCCCTTTAAAAAGGTTCCACCCATTAACTGTTTCTCTCTCTACATATACTGCCAGAGCTATGAAGTTTCTCCAGTACTTTCTGGTTTCATTCTATGAATGAGATGTTGAAAGTGAGGCCCAGCACTCGACCAGTGAGTACCCCCATGTGGGAGGAGAGGTTTGATGTAAAGGTAGGGCAGGGCCCGAAGGCAGGAGGTTTGCAGCTGGCTGTGAATACACACCATCACTTGATTTCACTCCCTAAACAGGAGACTTGGGATCCTCGCAACCATCTAATACTGTGTTTGGTCTTAAAAATGGGCAATGAGCTTCTTCTAGGTCTTAGTAACACAGTCTGGAAGAGGGATCAAAATGACCAACTGGTACCACAATAGTCTGGAAGTGAATTAGGTCATCATCTGTGGTCCCTTACAGAGGAGGAGGACTCTCCACTCCTTGGGTGAGCCCGTAGGTGGCTATGCAGACAGACATGGCGACTGCAGACACTGTCACATGTGGGGCAAGTGGTGGCCATGGGAAGGGGTAGGTGGGGCTCCTCTCGCTTTTTACGCCTAGCTTCCACTTTCTCCCACAACATGTCTCCAGGTGCTCGACACCTTCCCAGATGCTCCTCCTCCACTTTGGATGGTCTTGGACCAGTATTTCCCGGATGTTTGTGGGAATGCTACGCATCACCAGTGAGGCCGCGAGGGTATCACTGAAGCATTTCCTCTGTCTACCTGGGGCTCGCCTAATGTTTCGGAGCTGGGAACAAAGCACCTGCTTAGGGAAGCTCGTGTTGGTCATGCAGATGACAAGCCCAGCTCATCATGGCTGATGTAGGCTAGCACTCAGCTGTGACCTTGGAGAGTGGTGACTTTAAGCATCTAACTCTTGCCAGTTTTAACTGGGATCTTAGAAAAGGGCAAAATGGACTCACTCAGTTGATGAAGGGGCTATGCTCCAAAAGTCTGTGATTTCAAATAAACCTGTTGGATTTTAACCTGGTGTCATGTGACTTCTGACTTTGTCTACCCCAGCCAAACACCAACATCTCCCCATTTTGACAAGGTCTCACATGAAAGACTGACTAAAGGAAGATATGAATATAGCTAGAGGTTGGCTAAATGAACAGATCAGTGACAGATGGAATTCAACTCTGAAAAAGTGTTATTTATTCCAAAGTGCATCACCTCATAAAATGAGGTGAGTACTCAAATGAATGGCAGGACACTCGGATGCTCAGATGAACAGAGGGATCTTGGGGTGCTTTTCCACAGATTCCAAAATACAGAAAAACAGGTTAACAGAATGGTTATGGCGGCAAATGCATCGCTTGCTTTTATCAGTTGTGGTATTGATTATGTGAGCAGGGTGGTTATATTAGAGGAACTCAGCTACTGAGAACTTGGATTAGACCCCACCTAGTGTACTGCATGCAAGTTTGGTCATCTCACTATAGGAAGGACGTGATTGTACTGGGAGGGAGATTCACCTGGTTGTTGCCTGGGATGGAAGTAGTTTAGCTCGAAGAAAGGCTGGATAGGTTTGAATTGTTTTCGTTGGAACAGAGAAGGTTGAGGGGGTACTGGATTGGTATTGAGGGACATGGACAGGGTGGATAGCTGTTAAGACCATAAGACATAGGAGCGGAAGTAAGGCCATTCGGCCCATCGACTCCACTCCGCCATTCAATTCAATCATGGCTGATGGGCATTTCAACTCCACTTACCCGCATTCTCCCCGTAGCCCTAAATTCTTGATGTCACAAGGAATTAATCAATTTATGCCTTGAAGACATTTAGCGTCCCAGCCTCCACTGCACTCTGTGGCAATGAATTCCACAGGCCCACCACTCACTGGCTGAAGAAATGTCTCTGCATTTCTGTTCTGAATTTACCCCCTCTAATTCTAAGGCTGTGTCCACAGGTCCTAGTCTCCTCGCCTAACGGAAACAATTTCCTAGTGTCCACCCTTTCCAAGCCATGTATTATCTTGTAAGTTTCTATTAGATCTCCCCTTAATCTTCTAAACTCCAATGAATACAATCCCAGGATCCTCAGCTGTTTCTCGTATGTTAGACCTACCATTCCAGGGATCATCCGTGTGAATCTCTGCTGGACACGCTCCAGTGCCAATATGTCCTTCCTGAGGTGTGGGGACCAAAACTGGACACAGTACTCCAAATGGGGTCTAACCAGAGCTTTATAAAGTCTCAGTAGCACAACAGTGCTTTTATATTCCAACCCTCTTGAGATAATTGACAACATTGCATTCGCTTTCTTAATCACGGACTCAACCTGCATGTTTACCGTTAGAGAATCCTCAACTAGCACTCCCAAATCCCTCTGTACTTTGGCTTTACGAATTTTCTCACCGTTTAGAAAGTAATCCATGATTCTTTTTTTTTCCCCAAAGTGCAAGACCTTGCATTTGCTCACATTGAATTCCATCAACCATTTCCTGGACCACTCCTCCAAACTGTCTAGATCCTTCTGCAGCCTCCCCACTTCCATAGTACTACCTGCCTGTCCACCTAACTTTGTATCGTCGGCAAACTTCGCGAGAATGCCCCCAGTCCCTTCATCCAGAACTGTTGATCCCCTTAGTTGAAGGATCAATACTGAGGGGACATAATTTTTAAAAAAAAGGGCAAAAGATTCAGAGGAGATTGAAAGAAAAAGACTTTTTTCAGCCACAAGATGCTAAAATCTGCAATGTACTTCCTGGGAGGAGAGTAAAAGTGGGAAACGTCAACCTTAAAAGATGTCAGAGTCATAGAGATGTACAGCATGGAAACATGTTGTACATCTTCAGTCCAACCCGTCCATGCCGGCCAGATATCCCAACCCAATCCAGTCCCACCTGCCAGCACCCGGCCCATATCCATCCAAACCCTTCCCATTCATATACACATCCAAACGCCTCTTAAATGTTGCAATTGTACCAGCCTCCACCACTTCCTCTGGCAGCTCATTCCATACACGTACCACCCTCTGCATGAAAAAGTTGCCCCTTAGGTCTCTTTTATATCTTTCCCCTCTCACCCTATACCTATGCCCTGTAGTTCTGGGCTCCCCCACCCCAGGGAAAAGACTTGGTCAATTTACCCTATCCATGCCCCTCATGATTTTATAAACCGTCTTCCTCTTCTAGCTCCTTGTCTGGTACATGTGGAGGAGAGAAGAGCAGCTAGACTGCTTAGGGCAGCATTCACATTGGGCTTTCAAAGACAGGGATGACAGGAAGGTGAGCTGATGAAATGGAGTCGAGTCAATGTGGATGAGCACTTGAAATGTCAGAACATTTAATTAGATTACTTACAGTGTGGAAACAGGCCCAACAAGTCCACACCGACCCGCCGAAGCATATACCACTCAGACCCATACTCTTACATTTACCCCTTCACCTAACACTATGGGCAATTTAGCATGGCCAATTCACCTAACCTGCACATTTTTGGATTGTGGGAGGAAACCGGAGGAAACCCACGCAGACACGGGGAGAATGTGTAAACTCCACACAGAGTCGCCTGAGGCGGGAATTGAACCCGGGTCTCTGGCGCTGTGAGGCAGCAGTGCTAACCACTGGGCCACCATGCCACCCATCATTTAAGGTCATGGCCAAGTGCTGACGCGTGCGATTAATGTAAATAAGTCAGCACAGACTCAGCCTGAAGGGCTTCAGAGCTCTATGATTGAATCTGATGGTCTCTCTCCATGCATTGATCCTCACCCTCTTCCTAGGTCTATTCTAGTTAGCATAAGGCACTGGCTAGAATCCTGAGACTACTATACTAGAGGGCTGACTTTTTAATTTCTTCTGTTCTGGACTAAGCCAGACTACTCAAAACATTCTTAAGCAGATAGCTCAGACTATAACTTTGCAATTTATTTCGGTAAGTGTGCAGTGAAAATTACCTGGATTAAGTTAGCTAGACTGACTATTAGATTTTAAAACAGACAAAAATTCACAAAATTACAATGAAACACAAAGAAGAGAATAAAGAACCTTTATAGAACTCAGCCTATCCAACTAGACTCAAGTATGCTACTCTGAATATACACAACAGTCCAATAAGCAAACTCCCTTTCAAACCCAGTATAAATGGAACACATGCTTACAGGTCGAAATTAAAGGACACAGACAGACAAAGAGACAAACAAAAAAAAAAATCAAGGACAGAATCTCCTTGAGCTAAGGAACAGCTTTTTGAAAAAAAAAGGACTAGCTTTGTGACACCTCCCTCCTTAAAAAAGTGAACCATCAATACCAAAAGATGGCTTCATTTTTAACCCTTCAAAACCCAGTTAGTAGTCTAAACACACATACACACTACATGAACTATAAACATGCAAACATGCACAACCACATGCAAATTCAGGCCGTGGTACACCCACCACCGAACACCTCTGTATCTCATTCGAATGTCGATAACGCATCAGCAATCACATCTTTTGCGACCTGCCACATGCACAATTGTCACATTGAATAGCTGCAACAAGCTCCATCTAAACACTCTGGCATTTTTGTCCTCAAATTTTTCCACAAATGTCAATGGGTTATGATCAGTGTATATGATTGTCTCAGATACATTACTGGTAATATAAACAGTGAAATGTTGTAATGCTAACACCAAGCTCAAAGTTTCTCTCCACCATTGAATATTTCTGTTGATGAACATTCAACTTCCTGGAAAAATACCTGATGGGTCTTTCTATTCACTAGTCACCCTCCTGCAGGAGCCCCACACCGACACCCACATCACTGGCATCGATAGCCACCTTGAAAGGCTTTAATTAATCTGGTGTGACTAATACTGGGCAGTGATTAACAGTTTGTAGGGTGTCAAATGCCTTTTGACAGTCCGCTGTCCACTGAAACTTCTTGCCCTTTAACAATTTGGTGAGTGGAGCAGCCACACTGCTGAAGTTTGGCACAAAGTTGCGGTAAAACCCATTCACCCCAGGAAATATAGTACTGCTTTTTTTGTCATCAGTGTGGGAAATTTCCCAATTACTTTTGTTTGGCATCCCATGGAGCTATTTGTCTATGATCAATAACATGGCCCAGGAAGGTGACTTGGGCTTTGGCAAATTCACTTTTAGCTAGGCTTACCACCAAACCTGCCTTCCGAAGTCGATTGAACAAGTCTGATAAATGTTCCTTCCAAGGTGCATCTCTGGTTGCAAAAAGTACAAACGGACCTTCCTTATCCCAATCATCTGGAGAATCCTGACCATAAGCTCTCAACATGGTCTTTAATGTTTGATGCCATCTCTCTAGTGCTCCCTGCAATTCCGGAGAGGACACAATAGATTTGAATTGCTTTATTCCCAAGTTATCCATAACTTCCTTGAATAGTTTGGATGTGACATTTGATCTGACAGGGTCTCTACTGGCAGTCTGTATCTAGTAAAAAATTTAAGTAATTCTTCTACATCCCTTGTAGCTGTGATGTTGCGTAAGGGGAAATCTAGACACATCTATAGAGTGCAAGAGCGAAAGCGAATGCAGCTCACTGTTGAACCCCCAATCGGTTCAAGTTTGAATTCAAACTGCACAGCTAGAGAGCTGACCACTCTCCTTTCATTATACAGGTCACTTCTTAAACAGGACCACTTTGGCCTGAAGTCTCATCTGTTTACATATAAACAAAAGGCCTCTTAGAGATGAAAAGGATTCTATGCCAAACCAGACTGATTGGAGCCCAGCCTATTACCCCTTCTGGAAAAAAAATTTAAGTACAGAGTCTCCTTGAGCCAAGGAACAGCTTTTAGGCACAAAAAAAAGGACTAGCTTTGTGACAATTCCTTGCTGTTTAGAAATGTGATGCAGGATTTTGTTATCTGCCCTCTCTCTAATCATTTGTACTGTCATGTACCACAACTTCTAGTGTACTTTGACCCACTGGAAGAATATTCTCTACTGACACGTTCTTTACTCTGGCACCAAGGAGGCAACACACCATTGGGAAATCAGTGTAATTACAGAAATGTCTGTCTGTTCTTTGACTATTGAAGCCCCTCTAATGACTGGCTCCATTTCCCTCCATTGCAATCCCTTGTCCATTGACATCATGGTCTGCACTGCACACCTTTATGGTGTCAGCTCTCTAATACGGTCAGTATGGTGTCAATTTGTGTTTTAGAAGAAAGAAAGAGGACTCTAACTAGCTCTTATTCAGGCCTCACCATCACAATTAGCCTTTGCCCTCCAGTGTAGTTCTGGCACATGGAAACAGAGTGCTGCAGTAAGTTATACCTATCCTGTCATGTCTGTTATCTGCATTTGAACTCAGACTAGATTTAGAGGGATAATGATTAATAGGAGACTCTAACATTTGCAAAATAAAATACATTTTAAGATTCTTTGCACAATTTGTTGTACATGCAACATCTAAAATACAAAACTGACCAGAAATTGGTAATTCTGCTGCCAATGTAACTGACAAAGACTATAAAGGCATTAACAACTATGAGGAAACAGAAAATGCTCACAAATGCAGGAAGGAACTAATACAGTGATCATGTTTAAACAGTACCATTCTCAAAAAGAGGTCAATGCAAATTCTCCCAAACAGAGGGGAGACAGGTTTGCATGTATGCAGGGAGCTAAGTCCTCTGCAATTGTCAGTCATGATCCTGATATTAATCTGGCCTCTGAGGTTTTCAGGTATTGTGAGGCAATATTGAAGGCAAAAGGGGAACCCCATTTGGGTCAGCCTGATATGTAATGGAGGTAATTCATATCCAATTACGCACTGATTTAACCCTCAGTGGCAATTCTCCCAGCTCGGGCTCCTGTTTCATGTCCTATCAGCAATGTGTCACTGAAAGTAATGCACAGTGTGTGTGGAACTTCTATGACTGAGCTTGTGAAGACTTTGATCAGTTCACTGAAGATCTCCAGTCTTTGCACCAATTCATGTCTGCTGTAGCAGAGGCAAGCTTAGGTTCCTGACAGCACCAGTGTCTGGTGCAGATTCATGGGGGCCATGGCCGAGAAGAGTTTGGGCCCAGTAGGAGACTTGGCTACATTAGCAATGGCTGCATCGGTGTGGTGGGCCTGAAATGGACTCATGATGGCTGTAGAGTTTGGGCCAGTGCTGTGACCAACAGCATTTGACCTGGCAATGTCTAGAGAGAGACTCAGTGGTGAAGGTGCTGATGGAGGCAAAATGGCACTGAACATGGCGACATTCATTCCAGTGGTGCAGCGAAGGGTGCTCCTGACTGGCTGCTAGGCCCATTGGCCCGTGACAGAGCACTTAAGAACTGCAAAAGCGAAACACTTCCTTTATTTCTTCATTTTTCTGCCGTTACATTTTATATTTTGGTTTACTTTTCTTGTTTTAACGTGGCCCCAGAAAATGGCACCATTATTCAACACATTTCACTGCATTTTGTAACAAACTACATTGACAATACATTAAAAAAATGAAATCATTACACTAATTGCACTTTGAGTGACTTCCAACTGGTCCTTTGTAGTTTATTTCATATATTCGCATTTCAATCACACTTGAGTGTCCTATTCTGGGAACACACACACACAAAATTCACATCTTCATTTGCAAAACATAACTTTGCTATAAAATGATGTTCTAAGCTCTGAATTCCTGCCACATCTAGGAGTGAGTGATGGTGGAAAATTAAGTGACCAATTGAAGGAGAGTCCACAAATACCCTCAGAGATGGGGGAAGCCCAGCCGATTAGTGCAAAAGTTAAGGCTGAAGCAATAACAACAATTTTCAGCCCTAAGTGTGAGTGGATGATCCATTAATTCACTCCACATGATAATCAAGAAGTGTGTGGAGACACTGCATACTGCAACATTTTGGCATTCTGGCAATATTACTAAAGACTTGTACTCCAGATTTTGCACATACCTAGCCAAACAAACAAACATTCAGTACAACTACGACACCAGCAACTACCTGACAACAATTGGAACCACAATTATTTACAATTTGTATTGATGATTTGGAGTGGAGGACCACGTGTACAGCAACAAAATTTGCCGATGACTCTAAGATGAGTGGCAGAGCAAATTGTGCAGAGGACTGTGAAACTTTGCAGAGGAACATAGATACATTGAGCGAGTGGGCAAACGAATACAATGTTAGTAAATGTGAAGTCATACATTCTGGTAGGAGTAACAGCAAAATAGATTACTTGAATGGTAAAAAGTTGCAACATGCTGATTTGCAGAGGGACGTGGGTGTCCTTGTGCATGAAATCACGGAAGGTTGGTCTGCAGGAAAGCAAATGGAATTTTGTCCTTCATTGCAAAAGGGATGGAGTTTAAAAGCAGGGAGGTCATGTTGCAGCTGTATAGGGTGCTGGTGAGGTTACACCTGGAGTACTGTGTGCAGTTTTGGTTTCCTTACTTGAGGAAGCATGTACTGGCACTGGAGGATCACTAGGTTGATTCCAGAGTTCGGGAGGGGGGCGGGTGCATGGCTTATGAGGAGAGGCTGAGTAGATTGGAATTATATTCATTGGAATTCAGAAAAATGAGGGGGGAGTCTGATAGAAACATATAAAATTATGAAGGAAATAGAATCTGGTAGGTGAGACTAGGACAAGAGGGCATGGCCTCAATGTTAGAGGAATCAGGTTTAGAACTGAACTGAGAAGGAACTTCTTCACCCAGAGGGTTGTTAATTTATGGAATTCCTTGCCCAGGGAAGCAGTTGATGCTACTTCAGTAAATCGCTTTTAAAGCTAAGGTAGATACTTTTTTGGAAAATAAAGCAATTCAGGGATATGGTGAAAATGTGGGCAAGTGGAGCTGAGCCCACAAAAAGATTAGCCATGAGCTTATTGAGAGATGGAGCTTCCTCCTGCTCCTAGTTCTTACCGAAGATGGAAAGTTGCCCAGGTATGTCCTGTGCACACAAAACAGAATGAACATAACCTTGCCAGTTATCACCACATTAGTCTACTCCGGATCATCAGTAAAGTGATGGAAGGGGTTATCAACAGTGCTATCAAGCAATACCTAACATGCTCACTGATGCTCGGTTTGGATGCCTCTAGGACAAGATTTTGGCTTTATTGATTCAAGCTTAGACAAATGAACTGAACTCAAGTCAGTGGTAGTGTGCTGACTGCCCTTCGCATCAAGGCCACATTTGACTGAGTCGTAACAAAAAACTGAACTCAGTGGGAATCAAGAGGAAACCATTGAATTGGTTGGAGTCATACTTGACAAAGAAGAAGATGGTTGTAGTTATTAAATGTCAGTCATCCCATCTCCAAGAATTCTCCACAGGTGCTCCTCAGGGTAGTGACCTAGATCCAACTATCTTCAGCTACTTCATCAATGACCTTCCCTCCATCATAAGGTCAGGATTCAGGATGTTCACTGATAATAACACAGTATGCAGCACCATTCATGACTCCCCAGCCACCAAAACAGTCCATGTAGCAACACAATTGTTTAAGATGATAAATGAAGAGTACGGCATGCTTGTCTCTGGCAGAGCATGGAGTATAAAAGTGGGCAAGTCATGCTGCAGTTGTACAAGAAGTTGTGCTGCAGTTAGTCAAATTGAGAATTGTGTGCAGTCTGATTGCCACACTATAGAAAGGTGGTGGGGGCTTTGTAGAGACAGCAAAAGAGATTTGTCTGGATGTTTCCTGATTTGGAGCATATTAGCTGGAAGGAGATGGTGGTGATTGTAAAGGGATCAGCCAGGTGGACCTCAATTCCCCAATTGAACCAGATTAACCATCCCAAATCAGGGAGCCCTGGCTAACAGATAAAAAGAGGAGCGTCAGATATTATGATACTTAAAGCTGGCTGAAGGAGCTGGATCAGTCTCAAGGACTTTCCATGTGTAAATAAAGGGTGACTTGGTGATGGGATACCAGCCTATGTGGAGTTATTTCAGTGGCGATGAGAGTAAAGTACGTTCCTGAAGAAACTCACTCGCAACAGTTGTCTATGAGCTGCGGTAAGCATTTCTGGGCGTGCTGGTATTTGGGAAGATGGACTCATTTGGCCTTGCTGTCAAAGACAAGACCCTGTATGTGAGAAGAAAACATTTCTTTTCAGGGCAAATGACATAGGGGAGAGGGTGGGGAAAGAGATGCATTGCAACAAGTATGTCTGTTAACTCAGGTGCCTCAGGGAAATTTTGGCTCCTAATAGCCGCAGCTTTTTTTGGTTGTCAGGTGAATTAGTGAAGGATTATTACAAACTGTTCCCCCCTGCCACCAGCCTTCTTGAATTATGAGATGCAATTGATTTTACTCAGCAATTCAAGAACCAGGGGTAACCATTGGGATTTTTGACAAGGTTAAAACTGACTAGCAGAGGCATGTGACTTTGGTTTAACCCTTAATGAGATGCTGAGACACTGTGGGATGAACAATGGTTACATTAAGATGAAGGTGAGCCTTTTCCGTTAATTAAACCAAAGCCCAGAAAAGCTTGCCTCTCCGCAACCTGTTAAAAGATGACTGACAGAACTCCTAAACTCAACTGTTTAAAGAAATCATCCATTTATTCTCTTACTCTAAAAGGGAACATTAAACAAAAAACCTATTCACAAATCTAAGCACCTCCCTCTTTCTCTTAACAGTTTACTCTATGATTCCAACTCTAACAATATGCTATTCCCATAAGACAATTAGAACTACATTAGCTTAATCTCAAAAATCATAGAGCCTTTGTCTTCTCCAAGTCTTCAATTTTCCAGCTGATCTCCCTGAGTAGTTTTTTTTTAAACTGCAAGTATGTTTCACATGAAAAGGTACCTTTGATAGAGAGGGTTTTCTAATTTCTTTGAGTGCAAGATGTTAGATTGGCAGTTAGCCCTCCAGCAGTTTCTCTTTCACAATTGCTCTCCGACCAATTTTCAAAATGTCCACATTTTTACACCCCTCATCAGATCGTCTCATTGTTTTGCCAACAACAAACCAATCAATTCAAACTTAATTGGGCAGAAATCAGGAGGCGGAGTAGTGAAGGAATCAAACTAGTCCAGTCTGCAGAATAAGCGGCACCAATTTTACTGAGTGTGAAGCCTGACAGGTCAGCTTGCCTTTGTGGAGACTTTAAACAAACGGCAAACTGCTTTTCACAGCTGGATAAATACCCAATCCCTCGCACAGTGGATTTATATGCAAAGCTGGCAGATGGTTGCGGTCCTTCATGAAACTGATGTGAGCCAGGGTACTTGCAAATGTGGTTAGATGAGGATTCCCAGAAGTATACTACAATTAATACCTATAAACATTTATACCAATATACAAGACTGCTATTTGAGGAATTAGCCGATGCAAGCTTTCAGCAGATGGAGAACATTTTACAAGGTCTACCCCAGGTTGCTATTTATCTCAGTGTTGTGCTAATAACAGGGAAGAGCAATAAGGAGCTCATAGAGGTAGTCCTCAGACATTTGTTCCAGGCAGGCGTACGCCCAAGGAGGGAAAAATGTGTTCCAGGCATGTAGAGTGAACTCCGTGGGCAACAGGGTCAACAAAACTGGGTTACACTTGTTGGAAAATAAAACAAGGGCACTCAAAAAGTGCCCTGGCTCCCACGTCTGTACCGAAGTTAGATCTTTCCTTGTGCTAGTGAATTATTACAGAAAGTTCATGCATAACCTGACCTCCGTCCTGGAACCTTTTGATCAACTCCTAATAAAGGATTAGCCTTGGAAATGATCACATAGCCAAACCACAGCCTTCAAGGAAATGAAAACGCAGTTATTATTTTCTAAGGTGTTGGCACATTATAATGCCAAGTGAAATCTGGTATTGGCATGCAAAGCCTCCTTGTATGGCATCAGGCTGGTATTAGCTCATAAGTCGCATAAATGAGAGGAATGCCCAATAGCATATGCACCCAGGACATTAGTCATCATGTTTGGAGTCAGGATGTTCCACCAATACCTTTATGGGCATCAATCTGTAATAACAAACCACAAACCCCTGACTTGTCTACTTAGAGGTCAAGGCAGTGCCACTCAGCTTCAGGCCAAATTCAGCATTTGACTCTAAAATTAATCTCTGTATAATTACAAGTTCAAACACTGTCCAGGAGACCAAGTGGCAAAGTGGATGCATTGAACTGCCTCCCACTGGCAGATACACCACTGGTGATACTGCCACTGGTGGAGTTCATACATGGTTTTAAATTTTCTGGACATACATCCAGTCACAGCCAATAATATCAGCCTATGGACACAAAGATTTGGTCAAGGCAAAACTGAAACAGTTAGCAATGACAGGGAAACCAAGGGGCCATCACCACCAGAATTGAAAACTTTTATGGATCTGGAGAGACCAGATCACAGTAGAGGGCGCACATTATTATGGGGAGCAAGTGTGATTGTCCCAAGCAAAGATCACTGCCAGATACTGGCTGAACACCACCAGGAATCTCCAAAATGAAGATGTTGGAGAGAAGTTGTGTCTGGTGGCAATGATTGGATGCAGACATAGCAGTGTTGGAGGGCAGTGTCCAGAGTGCCCACAAAGGATAAAAATTGCTACCAGCAGTTCTCCTACAGTTGAGCTCCTGTGCATTACGCCTTGACTGTATCTAATGCAGAGTCGGAGGAAGCTGACCCAATGCTAAAATGTCCCAGGAGGTGTTACAAGATAAAGAACTTGTCTAGGTCCTCAGACTCCAAAGGGGAGCTGATGTAGTGATTGTAAAAAGGTCAGCCAGGTGGACTTCATAGAATCGGAGTTCCCTGATTGGGCCATATTAACAGCCCCGATCAGGGATTCCTGGCCTGGCAGAGAAGAACAGGAGTATCAGGCATTGACACTCTGAGCAGAAGGAAACTGTCAAGGACTTTCCACGTATAAATACAGGGTGATTTGATGACAGGATACCAGCCTCAGGAGTTATTAGAGATTGGACAAACTTAATTTGTTTTTACTACAGCATCAGGGGCCAATGGGTGACTTGATAGATGTTTATAAAATAATGAGTGCCATGGATATGGTGGACAGTTGGAACTGTTTTCCCTAGGGCAAAAATGTCAAATACTCGGGCATAGTTCATTGAAGTTCATAAAATCCCTGCAGAAGCAGGCCATTCATCCCATTGACTCTGCACCAACCCTCCAAAGAGCATCCCACCTAGACACATTCCCCTCTTTCCATAACCCTGTATTTACCACAGCTAACCCACCTACCCTGCGCATCCCTGGACACTATGGGCCAATTTAGCACACCTTTGGACTGTGAAAGGAAATTGGAGTACCCAGCAGACGCTTGCCAGATTTAAGGCAATAGAGGAAAAGTTTAAGGAGATGTGCAAGGCAAGTTTTGTTTTTAAAAACAGAGCTAAGTAGATGCCTGGAATGCGCTGCCATGGGAAGTGGTAGAATCAAATACAATAGGAAAAGTTTAAGAGGCATTTAGATAGATAGATGAACAGGCAGATAATAAAAACATACAGACCATGTGCAGACAGAAAGGATTAGTTAAGAATAGCATCATGGTCAACATAGGCATGTTCTTGCTCTATTCTATGTTCTATGTCCAAAATCTGGACAATAACCAGAGTTGGGCTGAAAAGCAGCAAGTAACATTTTGTGCCACACAAATGCCAGGCAATGATCAGCTGCAAAAAAAAAACTGAAACTTTTTTTTGACATTCAATGGCATTACAATTTCGGATTTCCTCATTATTAATAAAGTTTCTCAAAGGACTAAAGAAACAGTTACTGGCTAGGAATCTTTCAGTGAATAACTCACATCCTGATTCCACAAAGCCTGTCCATTATCTACAAGGAACAATGAGAGAACAAGAGCAAGAGTGACTCTCCAACAACATTCAAGAAGCTTGACACCATCCAGAACAAAGCAGTCTACTTGATTTGTGCCATATCCACAAGCATCCATTTCCTCCACACCTGAAATGCAGCAACTACCAGACACAATACCAAGTGTTCTCAATAAGGCAACAATGTAACACTGGGTCGAACAACTCAATTAGTTCATTGCCTGGAGACAAAAACAAATTTGAATTCGGCCAGTTTAAATTATAATACCCCCCTAAAAAAAAAAAAATTCCAATCATGTTAGAATTGGGTATATTGACAATCTTAAAAGCCAGTGACACAATCTGATTCCCTGGGGTCTAAGACCAGGGGGAAATTGTACAGTTGAGAGGAGAACTTCCAAGTCCTAGCATGACTGCTTGAAAAAAGTCTCTTAAAAAACACCTTTTTGATCAGTAACCTGTGACACAGAAATTCTTAACAAGGACAAAAGACAACATAGGAAGATCGGAAGACAAGAACCCACAGCTGCCTGGTTTTGAAATAAGAAATGTTGTTTTGTAAATCTTAATTGGGAGTTTTAGCAGACTAGTATTATAGAAGAGAAAGTAACAGATAGGCTAGAGAAAAGAGTCGTAAATAGTGGTTAGTTAATTATTCTAGGTTATACTTTACGAAATAAAGTTGGTAATTTTTACTTTACATCGGTTGTTGGCCAGTTGAATTTTTACAGATTACTGCACAGAATAAGTCTTGTGTTGAGGATTTTAAATTAAACTGGAGAGTTTACCCCATGTCATAACAGTACCCATCTACAAAAGGTGCACTGCAGAGATTCATGAAGGCTGTTTAGACAGCACTTTCCAGACTCAAGACCACTACCATCCAGAACAGCAAAAGAAATAAATTCGAACTAAGGGGGTGCGGATAAGATTAATATGGAGGCCTCTTGAGTCAGAAAGTTTACCCACCTAAAAATGATGAGTTACCAGCTATGGAAGGTAAATGGCTTCTCAAGATCTATTGTTAGAGGGCTCTCTAAAGTATTGGGTCTTCGGCCAACTACCTGGAGTCAAGCTTCCAGTTACAGATAGAGGGACAAGTTATCTGAGCTGACTTTGAGGCCCTCCTGCCTGTCTGATCAGAGCTGTGGCTGCCAGCCACTGTCTGGATGGTTTCTTCCTCCAGTGGTCAACCTGCTGTTGATTATACCTTTGATGGAAAAAAAGCTAAAAGTCATAGAGTAACCTCACATGTTGCTAAACAGTTGGACTTTGCCCCTGCAACATGGATGGACATTCTGTTGGCCTTTGAGCTCGGAGGTTACCCATCATCTTTAACTAGGCAACAAGGCTGCCTCTGATTGGAAATTGACCAATTCAAAATGAAACTCACTGCCTGATGACAGTTCCCCACACAGTGTGGCTTTATGGCTCCTATTGACCCCAACATTTTGGGTCTGATCCATAAATCTATCCTGGATCACAGATGTGAAGGTCAAATAGCCAAACTTCTGACTCTGGAGTTTCTCAATTAATCACATTAATAATTATATTATAAATTAAACAATTAATGCTACATCCTTTTCTTACTATTTATATTCTAATAATATTGGTACCCTTTGTTTAGACTGAACAATCTATAAACTTAGTTAATTCTAGTGCTTGTGTACTATAGCATGATCCTCCATAATTATAAAAACAAATTAGACTGCAATATCAGTTACACAATACAGTCAAACACTGCAAATGTTGATGCCGCTCCTACACTGCATTCACCTTCCCAACAGTAAGGACAAATTTATGCTGAAGAAACAAATCTTTGAATAACAAAATATTCACCATTATTAGCAGCTGCAAATGCCTCTAGGTTCTCCAAAGTGACATCTTCCAACAAACATTTCCCTGAGACCAATCCTGTCTCCATTTATTACAGTTAACAAGCTGCTGCATTCCTTTACTAATCGCTTTCACAGGCCAGTACCTGCACTCCCTTGAGAAAAGCCAACAACAGTAAAACACTCAATACAAGTTAAAGTCTAGATTATTCAAATATCTGGTCTGGAATGGATAGTAATTCTATCTTGGATGCAGCTGATGTTCATAAACTTCATGATATTTTTCTGATACATTATGACCTCTCCGGTTTTGATTTAAAAAAAAATAATTTATAGTTCGATCCTAATGCCTTTGTCCAAACAAGCAGAGCATGAAAGAATCTGAACACTTTAGATGGTCATATGCTGTAGATATTGTATATAACACTTAGCCAATAACAAGGAACTGTAATTTACTTCTGTACATTACGCATGTACTCTGGCAAGAGATACATTGAAAAAGCGGTTTAGCTAAATTTGGAATTGTTAGTAGTGGAATCATTATCACAATTCTATCCCAACAATCTGGTACATTTACGCAATTTCAAACAGGAGTTTTGTTCTTTTACAAACATAATTTCACTGTCTCTAATCTATCTGTCCTTCATTCTCATTAGATGTGTTAGCACATGACTTGCAAATGGAGCAAAGCTACTGGTAAACAATAGAGATATGATCATTTTATATTACTCCCACAAATTGATGAAACAAAATGGAAAGCTGTAGGTACGGATTGAATGAGGAAAGTTATATGTCTAAAATTAGCAAAGTCGGAGGAGAAACATTCAAAAGCAAGATTCTAAGGTCACAATGTAATCACATTCTCACAAAAGAACAGGGGGTATTGTCAAATCTCAGATCCATACAGAGGAAGATAAAGCAGAAAATTGAGCTTATAAGTAATACTTTAAGAAGATTACAGAAGCATCAAAGTAGAGAGGTGAAGTGAAAAAAGGAATATAGGAAAGAGAAGATACAGAAATTGACCAGTGAAATTAAGGAAAATTCAAAGGTGTTGTGAAGATGTTGGTGTACTGTACCTTTAAATTAAAAGCTAACAGAACGACCTATTGGAACCAAGTGTTCTGAACAAGATATAATGTAACCTTTTGGTCCAGCAGCTTGAGTAACTGGTTGCCTGGAGACAAAAACAAACTTGAATTAAGCCAATCCATTTAAATTATACCCCAAAAAATACCAAACTTCAAACAAGTTTGAATTGAATATATTGACATTATTAAAAGCCAATGACACAATCTGATACTTTGGTGGTATAAGACCAGAGAAAACTGAACAGGTGGGGGAGAACTGCCAAGCCACCAGCATGTACAGATTGCTCAAAACACAGCTCTCTTAAAAAGGTGCATTTATCTATCAACAACCTGTGAGAGAGAAATCCTAAGAAGAAAATCTCCAGAGAAAGATACAAAAGATGATTCAAACAGCTACCTGGTTTTGAATTTTTGGTAAATCAAAATTAGGAGTTTTAATCAGACTAATATTATGGAAGTGAAAGTAAACAATAGGTTAGAGGAAGGAGTTGTAAATAGTTGTTCATTAATTAATCTGTTATTCTTTAAGAAATAAAAGTTGTCAATTTTTACTTTAAATAGTTCTTGGTCTCTTGAATTTTCACAGATTACTGCACAGGGTAAATCTTTTCTGTTGCTGATTTAAAATTAGCAGGAGGGGTTTAACCAGAGTTGCAACAATTAGTATGTTAAGGACAAGAGGATGACTAAGTAGATTTAGGTATATTAAAGGTATATATGGTAACTTACGTACATAGCAAAAATGCAGAGTTCATAAGAGGACATTTTGTCTCTTTCTTCACAAAAGAGAGCGATCATGCAGATATTCTAGTTCTAGAGGAGGAGTGTGAAATATTAGTAGATGAAGTAAAAATAATGAGAATTACTGGAGAGACTGAATTCCTTGAAGGTAGATAAATCACCCGAGTTGGCCAATTTGTATCAGAGTCTTTTAAATGAAGACAAGGAAGAAATAACAGATGTTCTGTGGATAATTTTCTAACCCTCACTCAATGTAGACAAATTATCGCAGAATCAGATATCCATGAATGCTTTACCATCATTCAAAAGACATGCAAGAGTTAGGCCAAATAATTATAAACAGGTCAATCTAACTTTAGTTGGAAAATTATTAGAATCAATATTGAAGGATAGGAGTAACTGTTACTTATAAAAAAGGTACGGATTAATCCGGGATAGTCTGTTTTGTTTTGGAAAAAAAATTGAGCCTAACTCAATTGACGTTTTTGAGGAAGCAGTAAAGAGCATGGATGATGTCTACATGGATTTTAGTGAGGCATTTCACAAGATGCCATCTGGAAAACTGTTCAAGAAAATTAAAGTTTGAGAGGTAGAGGGGCATGTGGCAAGTTGGATCCAAAATAGGTTCAGTGACAAGCAGCAAAGGATCATGGTCAAATGGATGCTCGTGACTGGTCTCAGTGTTGGGTCCCTTGCTGGCTCTGATATCTATTGATGATTTGGACTTAAATATGGGGGCCATCATTGGGATATTTACATAATCTGTGTAGTTGGTGAATTGGATGGCTGTATGATGGTACCAATGGTTTAGCTGAGTGAGCCAAAATGGAAGAAGGATTAGAGGAGAGTTAAGAAAAATCCTTTTCGGCAAGAGGGTGCTAGGTGTCTGTCCAATTTGCTGGTTGAGGCAAAACCCTCAACTCATTTAAAAAAAAATAACCTGAATCTGCACCTGCAATATTATGGACTAAGTAATGGAAAATGGATTAGAAAGGGCAGCTAGTTTATTCAGTGGCACAGACACAATGGGATGAATGGCCTCTTCCTGCACACTAACATTTTGATGGATCCAAAATTCTAATAAATCTCAGAATCTGATGCTGCAGAATTTCTTTTAATCAGGTATTACTGGCCCAGCATTTATTGCTCCTAATGGCCCTGACGTGGTGAGATGCCTTCTTGAACTACTTCAACCCATGAAATATAGGTACTCCCACAATATTGTTAGAGAGAGCACTCTCGGATTTTGACCCTGTGACAGTGCAAGGAACAGCAATATGCTTCCAAAGTTAGGACAGTGTTTAGTTTGAGGGGAACTTGCAGGTGATGTGGTTCTCAGATATCTGCTGGCTTTACCCTTCCAAGTAGTTGCATTACAGGTTTGAAATATGCGGTCTATTGGTCTTGGCAAGTTACTCATGCATTCTTTATAATGGTAGACTGTACATTCCCTTCACCACTGGCAGCAATGTATTAAAGATGGCTGATGGGATGCCAGTTTAGTAAGCTCTTAAATATTGTTGAGTTCCATACACCCATCCAAGCAAGTGGACAGAATTCCACCTCACTCTTGACTATAAAATTGTCTAACTATAGATCATTGCATAATTGTATAATAAGGATATGAAGGATGTGCAGGAAGTATGAAAGGAAATTTTTTTATTGTAAGTACTTGATGCAATTTTATTAGTTAGCTGAAACAGGTTTATCACAAAGAATAAACATTTGAAATGATCAATCTTAGACATGATTGAGGAGCCGGTGTTGGACTGGTGTGGACAAAGTTAAAAAAAAAAAATCACAACACCAGGTTATAGTCCAACAGATTTATTTGGAAGCACTAGCTTTCGAAGCACTGCTTCTTCTTCAGGTGATGGGGAGCATAATGATAAGACACAATTTATAGCAACAGGATTGCAGTGTCATGGAATGTAATATTAAACAAATTTAGCGCAAGTCTTTCATCTTTTAGAATAACCATGTTAGCTTCAGTTTTTTCAGATGCAAGTCTCAGAACTTTTTAATGTTACATTCTCAAGATAGCTTTTAACAATAGGTGCCATCTCAGCTCAGATAATACATTGAAGGTGTGAAGTTAAAGTCTGTGTCCTAATGTTAGGTCTGACTGATTCTATTTCTCAAGTGGGATTTAGAGAATCTTGCATGGATTTATACAGTTTTTGAGCAAAATAAAATAATTCTGCAAGTACAAATTCACCTCACAGCTTGTGCGCACACATGCAGGGGAGATAGAGTAAATGCATGTTGGTGTGTGAAGGGGATGGGGTGCAAGTGCCTGTGAGAAAGCATGTGTGCGTGCATAATGGGGTACAGGTCAGTGAGAGGTTGCATGTGTGGGTGAGTGTGTGGTGGAGCAGTTTGTGTATGAGAGAACCTGCATGAGAATGTAAATTTAAAGTTTTGGGATTTACATAAGGAACTAAAACTAACAGTCATTCTAAAAGATGAAAGATTTAAGCTAAATTTGTTTAATATTACATTCCATGACACTGCAATTCTGTTGCTATAAATTCTGTGTTTTATCATTCTGCTCCACAACCACCTGAAGAGGCAGTGCTTCAAAAGCTAGTGCTTCCCAAAAAAATCCCTGTTGGACGATAACCTGGTGTTGTGTGATTTTTAACAATGTTAAACATGACAGCCAATAATATACAGAATTATAAGCTGCACCAAAATGAGACCATTGGACCTTTGTTAACACTGCAGAAACAACCCTGCCAGTTCCATTCACCTGCCCTTTCCCAATGGCAATTTTTCCTTCAAGGGATTATATAATTTTCTTTTCAAAGCCATGACAGAATCTGCACACTGCTACTGCACTCTAAGACAGTCAATTCCAGATCTTAACCACATGTTAATTGCAAATAATTGATAATGTCTATTAAAAATAAACTACAGAATCATTTGTTTAATAAATCTGCGCTATAAATTTTCTTGGTGAATGAACTAGATATCAACTGGCACCTTTGAACTTTACAAAGTGAAATTTCTAGCACCTCGTTGCAGGCAGAGGTAAAAAATGTCCAAGATTTTATTTTGTGCTGACTATAACTTGGACTGAGGTTGGTCAATCTCTGACCTCAGTTTAGCTAAATGCTCACAAATTCAGTAAACTGCACAAACTGCCAAAAACTCACTTCATAATGCATCTACCCAATTTGTAACATCTGATTGAATAAGGTGTTGAATTAAAAGGTACATTTGGTGTTGATTTGCAAGAATATCAGAAAAAAGCAACTGGAATGGGACAAATCTAAACCCCTTTCAAATTAATTCTTGGAATGAGTAAGTGCACTGGTAAACCTTGTATTTACTACCATTTCCAAGGCAATCTGTTCAATTCGGCAAGACTGTGTACAGAGACCAAACCGTAAAATATCTTAGTGAGCTCCAATGGCTGAGAAAATGGTGCTGCTATCCCCTACTGAAGCCCACCTGCAACAGCTTGTAGGTGGTTCACCTAGACCTTCAGCATTAGGAAGACTAAAGTTTCAAACATAACAGAGGTTCCACCTCCATGAACATGGAAGCTTCTCAGACCTTGGATCAACAATTACTAGTCCCTTGTTGCCAGAATCAAGACCAAGCTTGCCAAGACCACTGTTGATACACCAAAAAGTTGAAAAGTCAAGTGTGATCCAATAGCAAAGTAATCGAAAATACGATGCTCTGTCTGCATCAGATTAATGTTCTTGGCACCTTATTTTACAGAAGTGTCTGGAAGTGATTTGTAAGTTGTCAGCAGGGACCACCAGAATGTCTAATATTTGAAGGATATCTACAAATGAGATTTCAAAAGTTGACCAAGGTCAAAGTCAACACATTGGAAGTTCTTACTGCTAATTTGAGTGTCTGGGAGACAATCAAGATCAGGTAAAGAGATCAAATAAAAGAAATGAAAGACCAATGGAAGGGCCTCAGGCTCATGCCCTTCAGGCGTACTAGCTGTGAATGGAACTGCCACAAAGTAATTACCACCTACAGATATAAAAGATGACATTTAATCCAGAAGTGGCTCATACTGGGTATAGATTCCCAAGACAGTTGAGTGCTATCTCAGCTAGGTAGTCTAGAACCAGGGGCTCTCAGCCTCAGGATACAGGGCAAGACAAGGAAAAATGACTTCTCTAAAAACTTAATGAACCTGTGGAATTCGCAACCTGAATATCCAAAAATAAAATTCCCTTAGGATTTTATAAACATCAAGGGGTGAGGGAAGAAAGTGGGAATATGGCATTGAAATAAAAAGAACAACCATGATCATATTGTGAAGAAGCTGGTATTGAACTGAGATAGACAAAGTTAGAAGTCACACAACACTTCACTTGACGCAGGAGCAGTGCTCTGAAAGCTTATAATTTCAAATAAACCTGTTGGACTATAACCTGGTGTTGTGGAGCTTCTGACATGATCATGTGGAATGGTGGAGCAGCCTTGAAGAACTGGACGGCTTGCTCCTGGTTTCTATGCTTCTCTATCTGCCCAATATATATGGCTGTAGATCCACAGTAATGTGGTTGACTTTTAACTACTCTCTAATGGGTTAGCATGAGGGCCGAATGCAGGCCTTGCCCATTACATTCACATCCCTTAAAAGACGGAACCAGGAAGTAAAAGCAGGAGGAAAAAAAAGGACTACTTAAGTGCTAACCATGAATGAGGATTAGAGAAGTAAAAGAACAAACAGTTGCCAGAGAGTGCCTTCCACTTGAAGTCTATTCAATTAGGCTCAGCGTGAGAGAGAGTGTAGGGAAAATGTGGAAAGGATGATTCACCCTGGCGGATCAGGGAGAATAGCTCACATGAAAGATGCAAAGAACACGGGGCATGAAACTGAAGACTAGAGGTGGAACTTCCCAAGTCCTGGACAATTATGGTGAAACATTTGGGAGAATATCATGAGACGTCAAGAAAGTCTTGATGTCAGGAGCAACAATTTGCATTTTCCAATCAGGTTCTGCATGTCAAGACAAAATACTTGCGAGTGAGCAGCAGATAGTCTATTATGGAAGTTATTGCTCATCGCTTATTATTTCATCATCTCCTAAATATGCACTCTCCTACTCTACCAGCCAGATTTAAACTGGATGCCAAGAATTTCCAACAGCAAAGTCAGACTGGGTACCTAGAGAATCCAGCTTGCCATTAACTCTGCTGAACCTCCATGTGGGACACCCCCTGACATACCCTGGCATTGGACTTGTAGCAGCTCCTCCATATGGTGGCACAGCTCCAAACCACTTCTAGTACTTCTCTGTACTGCATTTTTGGGATGGACTGGCAATGAATAATGAAAGGCTGCTGCATGGACACTGCACAGGGATGGCATCCAGCTTCTGTAGTCGGATTCATTGAGGCAGTTTGAGTTATTACTCAGGAGGTGAAAGGTATCAGAACACGACCGAAATCTCAGATTTTAAAAAATAAATCTGAAAGATGTGACTAAAACCAGTCATTGGCAGAATTCATATTCTAATTGGAAGGAATTGGAGATGACCCAGACAGCAATTTTAACTTGAGCAGAATAGCCCCTGTGTCAGTGTGGGCAGAATTGCTCCTCTGGGCCCTACAGAGAATATTTGAGTACTGAGCGCGAGAGTTCCTGCCATTTGTGTCACAACTCCCTTCTCCTACATGAACTTTAATGCATATGAACAACAGAAGGTTGCCAGGCATGTTTGATTTTGAATGTGAAAATGGACCTGAGGTAGATCAATGAGGCCCTTTATTTTAAAATCACTGTTCCAATGGTGGGGTAATATGGAGGACACTGGGCCACCCACTGGAAACCACAGTAGCAGATGCATGGGAACAATCAACATCTTCAGGCATATGTCTGAGGTTGTGAACAATCCTGAACCCGAGTCACCATACCTTCATGAACGAATTAATATCTATAGAAATCCCTACCTAACATTATGGAGTATATTCTCCTTAGTGGGCTGCAGCAATTTAAGAATATCAAATCAGTCTCAGGACTGTTAGGGGTAAGGAATAAATAGAGAGAGTGCAAGTAATATTCACAGCTGGAAAATAAATTTTAAAAAACTCCTCAATTCAGTTAGGAAACCTAGAATACTGAGATGCCAGGATAGTGTGGATGTAGAGATGACTAGTAGGAGAATGGAGGACCGGACAGCACAGCGTCAGGGTAAAGGGATTCTTTCAAAACAGAGATGAGAAAGAATTTCTTCAGCCAGAGTGCCATGACTCTGTGGAACGTATTGCTGCAGAGTGCTGTGGAGGCCAAATCATTGAAATGGCTTTTTAAGACAGATAGACATGTAAGAGGCTGGAAAAACACAGTAATCCAAGCAGCATCCAGAGGTGAAGAAGTTGACATTTTGGGTCTAACCCTTCTTCAGGAGGGGAAGTGGGTGTAAGGTGTTGAGGTGGGGATAAGTGAACACAGGTAGAGGGTATGTGTTCGTTGGTTGGTGGATTGGTTGATTGTAGGAATGAATCAGGTTGGTGGCTGGAAGGCTGAATGGAAGGGAGGTTTTGAAAAGCGGAGAACCCAATGCTAAGTCCTCTGGGCTGTAGGCTGCCCAGGTGGACAATGAGGTGTTGTTCTTCCAACTTGCAGTTTGATTTGTTGTGGCAGTCACAGAGGCCAAGGATGGTCATGTCAGAAAGAGTGGGAAGAGAAATTAAGATGGGCAGGTCAACTCCTGCAGGCCTGGAAAACTACAGCCCAGAGGACTCAACATGGTGTTCTCCAATTTCAAATAATCTCCCTTCTATTCCTCTGACTGCCCCTTCCTTCATGCTACCAACTAGATTCATTCCTCCCATTGCCCAACCAGGTTGTAGCCTCTTTTTGTGTTCATCTATCCGCACTTCACCCCTGAGCCCCTTTATCTGCAGCTTCCCCTATACTCATGTCCATTCCTGAAGGGTCACATCTGCAACATTGACTTCACCTCCTGCTGCTGCCTGGCTTGCTGTGTTCTTTCAGCCTCCTGCTAGTCTACCTTGGAATCCAGCATCTGCAGTTTGAGTCTTTAAGATAGTTAGCTTTTGGTCAGTCAGGGAATCAAGGGTTACAGGTAGAAGGCAGGAGAATGGAGTTGATAAACGTATTGGCTATGTTTGAATAGCAGAGTAGATTTAATGGGATGAATGGACTAATTCTGCTTCTATATAGATATGGTCTCCGAGTATCATCCTCTTATCTTTTAGAAGGTTATTCACCACAAAATTGGCTGCTTCATATGTAGAACAAGGAGTTAGAACATAGAAGAATACAGCGCAGTACAGGCCCTTTGGCCCTCGATGTTGCGCCGATCCAAGCCCACCTAACCTATACTAACCCACTATCCTCCATATACCTATCCAATGCCCGCTTAAATGCCCATAAAGAGGGAGAGTCCACCACTGCTACTGGCAGGGCATTCCATGAACTCACGACTCGCTGAGTGAAGAACCTACCCCTAACTTCAGTCCTATATCTACCCCCCCTTACTTGTAATACCCGACTCCATACACGGGAAAAGGTTCACACTGTCAACCCTATATAACCCCCTAATCATCTTGTACACCTCAATCAAGTCACCCCTAAACCTTCTTTTCTCTAATGAAAACAGCCCCAAGTGTCTCAGTCTATCCTCATACGATCTTCCTTCCATACCAGGCAACATCCTGGTAAACCTCCTCTGCACCCGTTCCAGTGCCTCCACATCCTTCCTATAGTATGGCAACCAAAACTGCACACAATATTCCAGATGCAGCCGCACCAGAGTCTTATACAACTGCATCATGACCTCAGGACTCCCGAACTCAATTCCTCTACCAATAAAAGCCAGGA
>NC_057710.1:73252368-73273450 GCF_004010195.1 Chiloscyllium plagiosum
CCTGTAGCTACAATCTGGGTTCCCATGCCCCTGCAGAGTTAGTTTAAACCCCCCGCAAGAGCACTAGCAAACCTCCCCCCAAGGATACTGGTGCCCCTCAGGTTCAGGTGTAGACCATTCTGTTTATAGAGGTCCCACCGTCCCCAGAAGGAACCCCAGTTATCCAAAAACCGGAATCCCTCCCTCCTGCACCATCCCTGTTGCCACGCATTTAAGTGTTCTCTTTCCCTATTCCTTGAATCTCTATCACGTGGCACGGGTAACAAACCAGAGACAACAACTGTGTTCGTTCTAACTCTGAGCTTCCAACCTAGCTCCCTGAAAGCCTGTCTAACATCCTCGGCACTCCTCCTACCTATGTCGTTGGTGCCAATATGGACCACGACTTCGGGCTGCTCCCCCTCCCCCTCCAGGACCCGGAAAACACGATCAGAGACATCACGTACCCTTGCACCTGGGAGGCAACATACCAAACGTGAGTCTCTCTCATTCCCACAAAACCGCCTATCTGTGCCCCGAACTATCGAGTCCCCAATTACTACTGCTCTGCTCTTCTTCACCCTTCCCTTCTGAGTAACGGGGACAGGCTCCGTGCCAGAGTCCTGAGCCCCGTTACTTACCCCTGGTAAGTCATCTGAAAAACATCTGCTTCAGTGTGGGGGTAGCTGGATAGTTGACTGCAGCAAGAACCAAGGATATGTAGTTTTTGCCAAATTAAAACAAAAAAGGTGCTTTTGATCTTCATCCTCAGTAAAGGAACTCTGGATCATCCATGACTTCATATTGGTTTGATAGCTGATGCCAGCAAGTACTGGAACAATTATTGTACAACCTCCTCCCATTACATCTGATACATAAAAGGCTTGAAAAATTCAGAAGGTTAACAGAAAATTATTCATATTAATAGCTGTAAATTCATTAAAATCATTGAGATGCATACAAACAAAGATTCAGGTTGGAAAAAGCTGAGTTAACGTTTTGAGTCTCTTCAGGACCCCAACATCTACAGTTTTTAGTTTTATTTCTATCCTCCTTTCTGCCAGGTATGACTAACTAGAGAATTCTGTGCTTCCCCCGATTATGTACTCCAGCTTTGGCAGGGCTCCTTGATGTCACACTCCGTCAAATGCAGCCTGATGTCAAGGACAATCATTCTTACCTGACGAGCTCAGCTTTTTTGTTCATGTTTGGATCAAGACGAAGTGCAGCAGCTGAGTGATCTGTTGGAACCCAAACTGAGCATCAAATCAATCAAGTTATTTCTTTGCAAGCATCACTTGATAGGAATGTCAACATTTTCTGGCATTGCGCCGATTGAGAATAGGTTGATGGGTCAGTATTTAGTCAGGTTGGATTTGCGCTGCTTTGTGATTTTCTGCTTTTTCTTCATATTGTTGGATAGATGCCAGTTTTGCAGATGCACTGGAACAGCATAGCTATTTCTACAGCAATAGTTTTTGGTACTACTGTTGCAATTTTGGGAGGACGTAGAGCCTTACGTTAGCATGGATTTTCAGCCATTTATTGGATTGCTGACATATTGGTCTCTCCTTTCATGGAGGATCAGGTGGTATGAAGACTCTTTCTCCTGATACCTGTTTAATTATCCAACACCATTTACAATTGGATGTGACAGAACTGCAGAGCTCAGATTTGGTCCACTAAATGTTGGATCATTTATTGCATACTACTTGGCATTTGAGTAGTCTAGTTTGTAACTTCACCAGGCTGGCACCATGTGTATGTGTGTTGCTGCTCCTGTCCTTTTGCACTATTTATTGTATCAGAGCTGATCCCTGGTTTTATGGTAATACGAGAGAGTGAGGGTTGTCTCAGGCACTGAGGTTACAGGCTGTGGTTGAATACAGTTCTGCTGTTGATAGCCCTCATGGATGCCCAGTTGTTAGATCTGTTTGAAGTCTGTTCTGGTGGCACTAAACAATGAGAGGCAATTCTCAATGTGAAGATGGGACTTCATCTCCACAAATGCTGGATGGCAGTCACATCTACTATAACAGGTATGAACAGATGCATCTGTGACATGTAGCTGTTTCCTCCTGGTTGATTCCCTCACCTTACCAGTCTAGCTCAGTCATAATAATGCTACTGAGCCACGAGTGGTGAAGATTGAAATGCCCCATTCAGATTACATTTGTGACTTAGACTATAAGGATTTCTTCCAAAAATGGTGAATAGAAAGGAACTGACTGATCATTTATGGGGTGATACTAAGTGGTAAATCAGCATGTTGTTTCCTGGCTTAAGCTTGACCCATTGCCATCAGACTTCATGGGATCCAGAATTAGTGTTGAGTACTCCCAAGGCAGCTTCCTCCTGACTGTACATCACTGAGCAGCAATTTTGATGGGTCTGACCTGCCAGTTATTCAGGACTGTCATGAAGGTCAATCAGAGCACCAAAAGACAAAAAGAACTTAATTCCAACAACACCTGCTCATTTAACTGAGTTTCTTCAGCAATCGATACTTTAATTTCTGATCTCCAGCATTCACAATACAATCACTATTTTAATTCAGACATGTTTCTTTGTTTAAAAGAGGACAGTTACAGCTAAAAGCTGAAAATGGATATAAATTCAGTGATACTCAGGACTACACCAGTCAATGGAATGTCTTACCTGTTCCTAGTCAGGGGAACAGGAAACAAAGACTCCCAAAACAAAAAAGGGAGCGATAACAAGAAGTTAACCACCAAGTACCTTTCCAGCAGAACATACAAACCAGTGACACTCAGGTTTGAGTGCATGACACCCATAACAGTAATGTTTTGTTAAAGTCACAGCTTGGGAGCAGGTACCAAACACCCCATGCACTTCAGGTAACTAAAGGAAAAACAGACAGTACAGTAGTCCCCCATATCCATGGGGATACATTCCAGAACTTATCGTGAAAGCCTGAAAGTCCAGATAGGAATGAACTCTTCACTTAACTGGGAAACATCTTCCCAGCAGTCTCCTGGTCCCTGGTTCTGGAACATTCCCTATAATGTTTGGCTGTGGTAAACTGCAGGTAACTGAAACCATGAAAACCAGACCTGTGGATATGGGGTTACCCTGTAACTCACTGTTCCTGTTTTAATGGTGACTGACTCAGTGCTCAAAAAGAGAAGAAACCTGAATAGCCAAGAAGCAAAGCTGACAGATTAAAACCACTAGTACCACTCAACATAAAGCTGCAACATTGTACTAGTCAACTCATGAATGGAGTTTTCTTCCAATCAGCATCAAAACCTATTTTATTATTAACTCAAGAAAGTCCAAATGAGTTGGGTCCTTTTTGAAATTCTGTTAGAGACAAAAAAAGTTTCAACAAGGGAAAGGAAACTTCCTAAATTAACCTCATTGCAACCAAGGGGGCAGGCACATAAATAAAGGTAGCCAAACCATCTTTTTTACCCAGGAGCTTAGCTTCAATGGCTGGGTGTATAACAGTTATACCAACAGCCTGGATTCAATTCCTGATCTGGCTGAAGTTACTATGAAGGTCCCACATTCTTGACCTCGCCCATGTGAGGATACTCAGTTTAAAGTCATCACCAATCATGCTATATAATGAGAAGTGAGATGATGGTTACTTTAGCTGTCTGCAACAGTAGTGAATTGGGGAATGTTGTTCTCACTCACTGAGTGTAGCATATTGGAAACCAAGCCTCGAATTTTCTGAAGTCACCACAAAAAGTGAAAGATTTTAAACAGTTTGTAAAGTTTCCCAAATTATCTAAGTTCAGACCCAGACAGATGGAAAGCTTGAACCAAGTTTACTGAACAAACCACCTCAAGCAGGGGGAAATAAGTGGGTAATACTACTCCATAAAAGTACTCCATAAAAGTACTCCATAATACTCTATCCCCTTATACACTTCCCTTGGATAAAAACAGGCAGGTGAGATTAGATAAAAGCAGAAGAAAGTTACTGGCAATGCTGGAAATCGAAATACTGGAGAAACTCAGCATCTGTTTTAAAAGGAGAGCAACAGTTAATTCTTTGCTACAGAAAATGTGTGAGGCCAAAACATTGAACATTTTCAAAGAGGAATTAGATCTCATTCTTTAGGGTTAAAAGGGATCAGAGGATGTGGGGAGAAAGCCAAAACAGCGTACTGAGCATGATGGTCAGCATGATCAGAGTGCATGACTGAGTAGGTTCAGAGGGCTGAACAGCCTACTCCTGCTCGGATTTTCCAGATTTCAATCAGCTTTTTCAGACTCTTGCACTGATTGCTCAGAGACAGATGGCAAGTGGCTCCCTTACAAAAGGGACTGACTTATCGGTCAGGAGTTAACAACAATGTACAGAGTATGTGAATATTTAGGTTCTCTTCAGGTTTACCGTGAATTGTGACTGCAGAGAACAAGCTAATGAGCTTGGAAGAACTGAGCATTTATCTTTCTCTATAACTTGCCCCCAGCTGAGCTGTTCAGTTACTTAAGAACCAGTCATTGTTGGCAAGCAAAAAAGGTCTGATCATTGATAACTGGTCACAGTTAATCAATTTCTGGTTGCCAGCTAGTTCTGCATCTGTACATGCCCTTTGACCCAAGGTATCTGCAGTCCAACTTTAATGATTTGTTTGTTCAAAACTTGTTTACATGATGGCAAAAATGGGTGTTAAGTTACTTGCTTTTCAAAACCACAGCTACCTTTTCCAAACACTGGCTTTAAAAAAAGTTCACTTAAGCCCACACAAAGAAAGAAACTCTAAAGATAATTCCTGATGAAGGCCTTATACTGGAAACATTTATTCTCCTGCTCCTTAGATGCTGCCTAACCTGCTGGGCTTTTCCAGCACCACACTGATCTCCAGCATCTATAGTCCTCATTTTCTCCCAGCTGGACACTTCAGACTCATACCTTACAAATGTCAAGCAAACAGCAGGAAAAATGACTAGTTTGTGGGACAGCTCTCTACATTTGTCAAACAGTAAGCCAGAAGGACTTTGACAGGGCTAGGTAGTGTCATTTCAGATGGCTTGATCAATGCAAGAGATCTATTTTCTTTCATTGGCTTTTCTGTAGTGATTTGCTTGGCTGCTTCAAAAGGAGAGTTAAGAGACAACCATATTGCTGTGAGGCTGGACTACATCCATCTTGGTCATAATTAAGATGTTATAATCACATCACTGTGCAGAATTTGACATTTAAAAGAGAGCTCCAGTGTGAGCTGTATTTTAAGTTGTAATCTCTCAGTTCTTGTCTTTGCTTTTCTTGCACTTCCTCCAATGTCATGGAGGCTCAGTGGTTAGCACTGCTGCCTCAGCACCAGGGACCTGGGTCCGATTCCCACTTGGGCAACTGTGTTGAGTTTGCACATTCTCAATGTGTGTAGCTTTCCTCTGGGTGATCTGGTTTCTTCCCACAATCCAAAGACATGCAGGTCAGGTGACTTGGCCATGCTACATTGCCCATCGTGCTAGGTGCATTAGTCAGGGGTAAATGTAGAGGAATGAGTCTGGTGGGTGGGTTCCTCTGAGGAAGAGAGTGCGGACTTGTTGGGCCAAATGTCCCATTTCCATAGTGTAGTTAAATCTAATCTGAACCTATCCTTCATGAAAGTGGAGACTTGAACTATGCCCAATGTTTACTGAAGATCTTGTATGCTTTTGAATTGTAGATATCTAAATCCCTGTGTTCTGTTGGCAATTTATGACTGTTTTCATCTGCACTGCCACTTTTAATGAGTTGTGAATTTAGGTTCCCTTGTGCTTGACAAACTGATTAAGTGAGCTTGTCTCTTGACTGCCTTCTGAAGTGGTCAGCTAAATCAGTTCAAGAGCACTTAGAGATAGACAAATGTTGGTCTTGCCAGTAATGCCCACATCCCTTAGAATAAAAGTTGAGCAGCTTCCTTAATTTTCCTGTCAAAATGTTGCATATTGATTTCATTTGCAGTCACATCCTTTATAAAAGTTCAACTCCTTCTAGTTGATTGTAGTTCCTCAGTATTAACTAATGGTTCAAAATTGAAGACATCCACAAATTAAACACGAAGGGCAAAAGATTTCTTGACATTGCTTTTGTATTTAAATTTGGATACAAAAGCATGATACAGAAACTAAGTGCTGGGGAACACCACTTGCAGTAGTTCTGTTCTCTGTCATTCCTAAATCAACAAAAATGCTGATTAGAATAATTGAGACCAACTTTCAAAAAACTATTTCTAAGCTATCATGACAACTAGTGAAATTCCCTGCTGGAAAACGGAAAGTGATAATGACAATTGCCAATTCTTTAAAGAATTACATTAACATGAAATTTCTAATCAAGAAACCAAGCACTGAGCAAGATGCTGAATCAATTGAAAGTCTGTCTTCAGTACACTGCAGTCATTAAGTGGCAGATACATCAGAATTACCTCAACTTGTGGTAATTGCACAATTGCAAAATGCACCTATGTGTTAGGTCTTCCATTGTAGAATAGATAGCTCAGTGACACGAGTCCAGGCCTCATTGTAGATGCCTTACATAGGAGTGCAACAGTTACACCATTTAACCATATCTACAAATTAACCTTGCCCAAACTCTCTCAACTTGCATTTCCATATTCATTTGTAAACACATTATTTATTGCCATTTTATTCTCGGCTTGTTATTTGTGATGTGAAAAATGAACACTAATTATAAAGTATTAACAAATACAGGCAGCTATTGCCTTGATTATTTGATATACAATTGTTTTAGCTTGTGTTGGCACAGAAGGTGACCCATGGTGCTTGTGCTTTATTTCAAACATTTGACATTTAGCATACCATCCCTTCTTTGGCTACATGTAACAGCTGTTAACATGAAATAATTATTATAAGAACAGCAGAAAATATGTAAGAACACTAAAAACAATTTGTAATGAATAAATGTAGGTGGAAGGAATCACTTAACAATGTGAGGATGTAGTTTGCGGTCATTCACAGAGATGGCTATGTATGGCTCAGAAAGCTGATCCAGTTTTTGACCATACCAAATTTGTATATTACCTCCATATTATGTACAGCTAAAAAAATTCTCCATCAAGCTTGGGGGAAGATCAATTAATGTTGATTTTGGATAATAGCATAATGAGTAATATATTGTATGCATCCAAATTGTTATTTCCATTGATATTTATTCTAACTTCTCCCATAATAATGGCTTAAATTTAGTGACCTTTTGTTACTGACTCCCAACCAAGTGGGTAACTTTCCTTACCTTATAAAAATCCTTTCGTATGAAACATTTAAAGTCTCCTCAAATCTGACCTTGTTCCACTATCCCCATTCTTGCCTTGAAAATAATAAGACAATTAAGTCCACCCCTTCCATGGGCTCCAACAATGTCTTTTGACCCACACTCCCAACCCAGTGTGGATCAAGTAACACCTCTTATATCGAGTATTTAAACAAATGTGCCAAGCTACCACTTGCACACTCACAAGCACACGACTGACATTAAAATGTATTTGTGGAATGTTGACAATATTTCCAAGGCCAGTACTATTGTCCATCCTCAATTACCTTCAGGAAGTGCCTGGTGGGCAGCCATTTTAACAACTGACTGACTTTAGAGGCTATTTCAGGGAATAGTTCAGCTGAAATCTTTTGCTCAATTGCTCAATTGGCAAGAATGGCAGATTTCTTTCAATGACATGAGTGAACTAGATTTATTTATAAGTCAGTCTAATATTTGCAAACCCACCATTACTAATATCAGCTTAATATTCCATATTTAATTAATCTCAATTCCCAACTGGAGTGGAATTATTTCCTCTTTTGGATCATGAGCACAGTCTGGTCAAATAGCCATTAGAATATAAAGAGCAGAATTAGGCCATTTGACCCATTAGATCTGCTCTGCCAATTTGATTGTGACTGATGTTTTTCAATCCTATTCTCCCCATAACATGATCTCCTTATGAATCAAGAACCCGTCTGTCTTAAATACAGAATGATTGGGTTTCACCACCTTGTGGGGAAGAGAATGCCACAGATTCACCACCCTCTGGTGGAAGAAATTCCTCCTCACCTCAACTCTAGAGGGGTTATTCCTTCACTAAGGCTGTGCCCTCATGTCCTTGTCTCTCCTACCATCTTCTCCATGTCCACACTATCTAGGCTTCAGTATTCTGAAGCTTTCAAATTCCCCTCATCCTTCTAAACTCCAGAGACCCAGTGTCCTCAACCAACCATTCATGACAAGCCCTTCATCCCCAGGATCATTCTTGTAAGCCTCCTTTGGAGCCCTTCAAGGCCAGCAGATTCTCTCTGATACAGGGCCCAAAACTGCTCATGATATTCTCACATGCTGTTTGACCAAAGCCTTGTACTGTTGAGACTGTATATCTCTAATTTTGTATTCTAGTCCTCTTGAATAGAATAGTAATAGTTAGCTTTTCTAACAGCCAACTGAACCTGCAAGTTAACCTTGAGAATCCTAAACAAGGACTCCATCTCTTTGTTCTTCAGATTTCAAAAGCCTTTTCCCCATTTTGAAATAGTCTCTGCTCTATTCTTTGAGAAATATATAACATCACTTTCCCACATGGTAGTCCATCTGCTACTTCTTTGTTCCATTCTCCTAGTGTATCCAAATCCTCTACAGCCTCTCCCTCTCCCTCTCTGCAACATTACCTGTCCCACCACTTGTCTTTGTCATTTGCAATCATAGCAACAATGCCCTCAGTTCCTTAGCGTAGAACATGAATTGATGCTTTCCTAACACTGACCCCTGTGGAACCCCAGTAGTCACCAGCTCTATCCTGGAAAGGATCCATTTCTCACTGTCTATCTTCTGCTAGTCAGTCAATCCTCAATACATTCCAGTATCTTACTCATTCCTGATGCAGGGAATATGCCCAAAATATCCATTCTCCTGCTCCCCAGATGCTGCCTGATCTGCTGTGCTTTTCCAGCAGCACATATTTGATTTGCAGTCCTCACTTTCTCCACAACACCATGAATTCACTAACACCATGGACTCTTAGCTTAATAAGCAGCTTCCTATGCAGCACTTTGCCAAAAGCCTTCTGGAAATCCAAGTGGTTTACATTCATTGGTTCTCCTTTATCGAACTTGTTCATTCCCTCAAAGGATTCTAACAAATTTGTCAGGAATGATTTCCCCTTGAAGAAACTATGCTGAATCCATTCTATTTTACCAGGTACTTCCAAGTACCCACAATTTCATCTTTAATGAACTCTTAAAATCTTACCAGCAACCAAGGTCAGGATAAACTGTCTATAGTTCCTTATCTTCTGCCTGAAAAAAGAGGAGTGTTACATTTGCCATTTCCAGTCCTGAGACCTTCCCTCACTCAAGTGGCTCCTGAAAGATCATCAATGCCTCTACAATCTCCTCAACTACCTCCTTCGGAATCTTGAGAGACAGTCCAGATGTTTGATCTGCTTTAGAGACCTTTTAGCTTCCCCAGCACTTTGTCCTTAGTGATGGCCACTACACTCACTTTTGCCACCTGACTAAGAGTTTGGTATGCTACTGGATGTCCTCTACTGTGAGGTCTGATACAAAACTACTTTTCAATTCCGCCACCATTTCTTTGTTCCCCACTACTACTCCAGCCTCATTTCCCAGCTACAAGCTGCAATAGGGTCCACCAGATCACATCCCACATCAGACAATTGCAATGCATCACCTGGCCCAGCACCTCTATTGATTTACTAAGTTCTTCGTTTGATTTTTCCAAAGCTTCTTAATGGCCTTTTAGTTTACATTTTGTGAACATTTCTTCTAGTTACCTTCAACAGGAAGTAGCCTATAATGCAGTCAGGTTAGTAACTATTACCAACCAACGAATTTACAGTTTTCCAATTAAGTCACTTTTGTGCTGGGCCCTCAATCCTGAGCATCAATTTATCCTTATCCTAAAAACCAATCTTATAACTATGATCTTTTTAAAAAGAGCCTTCCCCTTTGCACCAAATTCATACCCTCTCTAAATTCCCCAAATTGTATATTCACTCAAGAAAAGGTCTCTCCTTCTTGTCCATACAAAGCTTACTGATCATGTACTTCCAACACACTGTCTCTTAAATCGAGCTGAGATGACTCACATCAGTTAAGTTTCTTTCATAATCAACACCTATTAAGGCCCTATTCAGGTTTCAGGTGATTGGCTGATAACTATCCCTCGGTCAGCTGAATCACCTACTTTATTGCTCTTCTCATGAGATGACTAAATTTTAAACTTTTAAAATGGAGAAAGAAAAGAAAGATTTACTACTTCTATTCGCATACTGCCTGCAAAGTCCCCAAAGAAGAAACTTACTCATGCAGCATCTCACTCTGAATGTGATCACACCTTCCTAAGTATGCAAAGCTCACTGTGGGGATATCATTAACATTCTCCTGTCGATATCGAGTAAGTATCCAATTATGTACCATATCATGGCTTAACATATCTGCTTAGGTCTTTCTGCCAAAGTTAAATGGGGCTCTATTCAGTTATCAGACCCGCCTGGTGCATCAAATATATGTTAATATATTTCCACACAATTAGAGTCATAGAGATGTACAGCATGGTCCAACTTGTCCATGCCAACCAGATATTCCAATCTAATCTAGTCCCATTTGCCAGCACTTGGCCCATGTCCCTCTAAATCCTTCCTATTCATATACCGATCCAAATGCCTTCTAAATGTTAAAATTGTACTAACTTCCTCTGGCAGCTCATTCCATACACGCAGCATTCTCTAGGTGAAAACATTGCCCCTTAGGAGCCTTTTATGTCTTTCCCCTCTCACCCTAAACCTATGCCTTCTAGTTCTGAACTCGCCCACCACTGGGAAAGGACTATTTAACCTATCCATTCCCCTCATGACTTTATAAACCTCTATGAGGTGACCCCTCAGCCTCCGACACTCCAGGGAAAACAGTCCAAGCCTATTCAGCCTCTCCTTATAGCTCAAACCCTCCAACCCTGGCAACATCCTTATAAATCTTTTCTGAACCATATCAAGTTTCATAAGATCCTTCCAATAGGAAGGAGACCAGAATTGCATGCAATATTCCAACAGTGGCCTAACCAATGTCCTGTACAGCTGCAACATGTCCTCCCAACTCCAATACTCAATACTCTGACCAATAAAGGAAAGCATACCAAATGCCTTCTTCACTTCTAAGGGACACTCCAAGTTCTCTTTGTTCAGCAACACTCCCAAGGACCTTACAATAAGTGCATAAGTCCTGCTAAGATTTGCTTTCCCAAAATGCAGCACCTCGCTTTATCTAAATTAAACTCCATCTGCCATCCCTCAGCCCATTGGCCCATTTGATCAAGAGCTGAAAATGTGTTGCTGGAACAGCGCAGCAGGTCAGGCAGCATCCAGGGAACAGGAGAATTGACGTTTCGGGCATAAGCCCTTCTTCAGGAAGGTCTCTTCCAGTATGCGAATAGAAGTAGTAAATCTTTCTTTTCTTTCTCCATTTTAAAAGTTTAAAATTTAGTCATCTCATGAGAAGGGCAATAAAGTCGGTGATTCAGCTGACTGAGGGATAGTTATCAGCCAATCACCTGAAACCTGAATAGGGCCTTAATAGGTGTTGATTACGAAAGAAACTTAACTGATGTGAGTCATCTCAGCTCGATTTAAGAGACAGTGTGTTGGAAGTACATGATCAGTAAGCTTTGTATGGACAAGAAGGAGAGACCTTTTATGCCCGAAACGTCGATTCTCCTGTTCCCTGGATGCTGCCTGACCTGCTGCGCTGTTCCAGCAACACATTTTCAGCTCTGATCTCCAGCATCTGCAGACCTCACTTTCTCCATCTGATCAAGATCCCATTGTCCACTACACCTCCAATTCTGGTGTCATCTGCAAACTTACTAACTATAGCTCGTGTGCTCACATCCAAATCATTTATGTAAATGACAAAAAGTAGGGGACCCAGCACCGATCCTTGTGGCACTCCACTGGTCACAGGCCTTCAGTCTGAAAAACAACGCTCCACCACCACCCTCTGTCTTCTACCTTTGAGCCAGTTCTGTACCGAAATGGCTAGCTCTCCCTGTATTCCATGAGATCTAACCTTGCTAACCAGTTTCCCATGGGGAATCATGTTGAACGCCTTACTGAAATTCATATAAATCACGTCCACCACTCTTCCCTCATTAATCCTCTTTGTTACTTCTTCAAAAAACTCAATTAAGTTTGTGAGACATGATTTCTCATGCAAAAAGCCATGATCACTATCCCTAATCAATCCTTGCTTTTCCAAATACATGTACATCCTGTCCCTCAGGATTCCCTCCAACAACTTGCCCACCACTGCGTCAGGCTTTTTGGTCTATAGTTCCCTGGCTTGTCCTTACCACCTTTCTTTAATAGTGGTATCATGTTTGCTAACCTCCAGTCTTCCGGCACCTCACCTGCAACTATCAATGATACAACTATCTCAGCAAGGAGACCAGCAATCACTTCTCTAGCTTCCCACAGAGTTCTAGGGTACACCTGATCAGGTCCTGGGGATTTATTCACCTTTATGCATTTCAAGACATCCAGCACTTCCTCCTCTGTAATACGGACATTTTTCAAAATTTCACCATCTATTTCCCTCCATTCCATATCTTCCAAGTCCTTCTTCACAGTAAACACTGATGCAAAATACTCGTTTAGTATATCCCCTTGTCATGCGGCTCCACAAAAAGGCTGCCTTGCTGATCTTTGAGGGGCCCTATTCTCTCCCTCATTACCCTTTTGTCCTTAATGTGTTTGAAAAATCCTTTGGATTCTCCTTAACTCTATTTACCAAAACTATCTCATGTCCCCTTTTTGTCCTCCTGATTTCCCTCTTAAGTATACTCCTATTGCCTTTATACTCTTCTAAGGATTCACTCGATCTATCCTGTCTATACCTTACATATGCTTTCTTCTCTTTCTGAACCAAACCCTCAATTTCTTTAGTCATCCAGCATTCCCTATGCCTACAAGGCTTTCCTTTCTCCCGAACAAGAATATACTGTCTCTGGACTCTTGATATCTAATTTCTGAAGGCTTCCCATTTTCAAGCGGTCCCATTACCTGCAAAGCCCCCAATCAGCTTTTGAAAGCTCTTGCCTAATACCATCAAAATTAGCCTTTCTCCAATTTGGAACTTCAGCTTTTAGGTCTGGTCTATCATTTCCATTATTATTTTAAAACTAATAGAATTATGGTCGCTGGCACAAAGTGCTCCCCTTAACATTATGGCAGTCCCAGTCTATGTTTGCAAAATTAAAATCCCCTACCATAACCATCCTATTATTCTTACAGATAACTGAAATCTCCTTAGAAATTGTTTCTCAATTTCCCGCTGACTCTTTGGGGGTCTATAATACAATTCTAATAAGGTGATTGTCCCTTTCCTATTTCTCAGTTTCACCTAAATAACTTCTCTGGATGTACTTCAGGGAATATCCTCCCTAAGTACAGCTATAACACCATCCTTATTCAAAAATGCCACTCCCCTTCCTCTTTGCCTCCCTTTCTATCCTACCCATAGCATTTGTATCCTGGAACATTGGACTGCCAGTCCTGTCCATCCTTGAGCCATGTTTCTGTAATTGCTATGATATCCCAGTCTCATGTTCCTAACCATGTCTTGAGTTTCTCTGCCTTCCCTCTTGCATTGAAATAAATGCAGTTTAATTTATCGGTCATACCTTGTTCTCTACTTTGTCCCTGCCTGCCCTGACTGTTGGACTCGCTTCTTTTCTCTACTGTACCAGTCTCAGATTAATCTCTTTCCTCACTATCTCCCTGGATCCCCACCTGCCCCCCCCCCCCCCCCGATCTTACTAGTTTAAATCCTCCTGAGCAGCTCGAACAAATTTCCTAGCCAGTATATTAGTCCCTTTCCAATTCCGGTGCAATCCATCCTTGTACAAGTTGCTTCTATCCCCAAAGAGCTTCCAATGATCCAAAAATTTGAATCCTTCTCCTATACACCAGCTAATCATTTGGAACCCGACATACCCCTCAACACATTAGAGCCTGTCTTGATTTCAGAAACTTGGCTGTTCGTGCTACATTCCATTGAGAATCTGTTACCCCCGACATTTTCCAAAACAGCATACTTGTTTGAAATGGGGACAGCCACAGAAGATTCCAGCACTATCTGCCTTCCTCTCTTACCTTTCCTGGAGTTAACCCATCTATGTGACTGTATCTGTGACTTTTCTCCCTTCCTATTATTGCCATCCATCACAACCCCTAGCTCTTATAAATTCTTCACTGCCTCTAACTGTCGCTCCAACTGATCCATTCGATATGATAGGATTTGCAACCAACGACATTTATTGCAGATATAATCCTCAGTAATACATAAACTCTCTTGAAACTCCCACATCCAACAACAGGAGCATATCACTCTACTAAAAGCCATTTTTGCTACTTTCAATCGACAGACACAGAAAATAACACTGTCTTATTCCTCTACAAAATACTGCTCCAGGCTAACTTAATACTTATGGCTTATATTTTTTAAAATTTAATCAAGAGACAGATCTCCATAAAACATATAATCAAGAAAGAACCCATTCTACTCACTATTGTAACTTTACAGCAAGACTACACAAATAAGTATTCACTTCTCTGTTTCTGTGCTGTGACCTCTCCCAAACAGGTTCCTCCAAGATCAGTTGTGAATTTTGCTGTTTGGTAAGTTTTCCTAGGCACACTCCGATGTCCAGCAATGCATGAATTCAAAGAGCAAAGACAGTAACTGCGCAGATTCACTGCTGTGTCAGTTAGCAGTGTGGGTTTCTTAAAATTACACAACACAAAGTTATAGACAACAGGTTTATTCAGAAGCACTATCTTTTGGAGCGCTGCTCCTTTATCAGGTGGATGTGGAGCATAAGACCATAAGACATAGAATTTACAGCAAAAGATTACAGTGTCATGCAACTGAAATGATATATTGAACAAAACTGGATTGTTATTAACTGTTTCATCTTTTAATATGTAAATCCCAGAACTTCTTTTAAGTCACCTTCTCAAGGTAACTTAAGGTTTTGTAACAAAAGGAAACATCTGATCTCAGACAAAACATTAAAGATGTGAGTTTAGAGTCTGTCTGTAACCCAATCTTGATTCAAACTGCTTATATTTCCAAAGTGGAATTTACAAAATATTACATATATTGACTGCTTGCATTGATTGCCTGCAGATTGTGCATTTTTTGAGAAAAATAGGTTGTATCTGTAAATAGAATTCTGCAAATACAAATTCACCCCATAGACATATGTGTGTGCATGTGCATAAGAGAGAGAGCGAGAGAGTGAGTGTGTGCATGTGAGTGCCTGTGAGAGAGAGTGTGTTTGCTTGTGTGAAAGCTTGGTAAAGTGTGTCGGTGGGTGTGATGGAGTATAACTCTGTGAGAAGGTGGGTGTGAGTGTGGGCGGTGTATGTGTGTATATAAGAGAGAGCATGTGTATGAGAGAGGGTCTACATAAATGTGTGAGTGTACAAGAGTGTGTGTTGTACGTGAGTGTGTACAGTGCAGTGGGGTCATCTGTCGTGTGACATGAACCCAAGGTCCCAGCTGAGGCCATCCCCTTGGGTACTGAACGTGGCTATCAACCTCTGCTCAGTCACTCTGCGTTGTTGCCTATCCTGAAGTCCGCCTTGGAGGATGGTCAGCAGAAGATCCGAGGCTGAATGTCTCTGACCGCTGAAGGGTTCCCTGACTGGGAGGGGAGAGGAACATGCAGACCATTTTTCATATGCACACTCTCTCTCATACACACACACACACACACACACACACCCTCTTACAGGCTTATAATCCATCACACACACAAAACACACATTCACACACACACACACACAAACACACACACTTTACCAAGCTTTCACACATGTAACATACTCTCTCACATGCACTCACATGTACACATTTACCCTCTCTCTCTCATGCACATGCACACACGTAAGTCTATGGGGTGAATTTGTATTTGCTGAGTTATATTTGCAGATAGATCCTATTTTGCTCAAAACATGCACAATCTGCAGGCAGTCGTTGGAGACAGTGGGTGCAGGCAGTTAATCCATGTAATATTTTGTAAATTCCACTTTGGAAATATAACCAGTCTGACTCCAGATTGGGATACAGACAGACTCTAACCTCACACCTTTAATGCATTGCCTGAGCTAAGATATCATTTCAGTGGGATGTCGAAATCCTCAGTGCAGTTTCAATGGACGCAAAGAGCTGCAAATGAAAATATCAGCTATAGATTTAAATAATTTTCTCTATTTTAAAAAAAAAATCAGATCCTTCCATTTGGAAAAATTTGATTTAGTTCTTACTTATGAAATGCTTATGCCCGAAACATGATGGATTACAGATGACGGGCTTATGCCCGAAATGTCGATTCTCCTACTCATCGGATGCTGCCTGACCTGCTGTGTTTTTCCAGTGTCACACTCTCGACACCAACTTCTTACTTAATACTGTGTCATTGGAATAAACAGCATAGCTCAAATTTCCTTTGAAATTATCCCTGGCTCCTGCTTTATCTTCAGGAAGACCTCCCGTCACCTGATGTGATCCAGTCAGCTTTAACATTGATGGATACCTTGAGATTCATCTACAAAATGAACACCTCTGTAGCAGCGTGAGAAATTTAATCAGCATTTACACAGACAATGTGCACCTTTGCAGAGATTGGTGAAATCATTTTGAATATGATGTGAAGGTGCCGGTGTTGGACTGGGGTTGACAAACTTAAAGATCACACAACACCAGGTTATAGTTCAACAGGTTTATTTGGAAGTACGAGCTTTCAGAGCACTGCTCCTTCATCAGGTAACTAGTGAGGCAGGATCATAGGACACAGAATTGATAGCAGAGGATCACAGTGTCATGCAATTAAAATTATATATTGAACAAACCTAGAATCCCACTGCCCTGTGGCTGAAACTCTTCCTCCCACTCCACCAAGGACATGCAAGTCTCCTCCATCGCCAAACCATAACCACCCAACACCTGGAGGAAGAACACCTCATCTTCCACCTTGGGACCCTCCAACCACACAGGATCAATGTGGATTTCACCAGGTTCCCCATTTCCTCTCCCCCCACCTTACCGCATTACCAACCTTTCCACTCGTCACCCGCCTTTTGAATGTTCCTACCTGTCCATCTTCCTTCCCACCTGTCTGCCCCACCCTCTTCTCCAACCTATCACTTTCACTCCCACCTTCATCTACCTATCACTTTTCCAGCCCCAGCCCCACACCTCCCCTCCCATTTATCTCTCAGCCCCTTTGGCCCATAAGCCTCATTCCTGGTGAAGGGCTTACTCCTTGACTCTTATTGGATACTGTCTGACCTGCTGTGCTTTTCTAGCACCACACTCTTCGACACTGATTTCCAGCATCTGCAGTCCTCACTTTCTCCTTATGATTCTAGTTACCTGATGAAGAAACAGTGCTCTGAAAGCTAGTCTTTCCAAATAAACCTGTTGGGCTATAACCTGGTGTTGTGTGATTTTTAACTTCATTTTAAATAAAGCAGGAATTCGCTATCTTCTAATCTAATGGGATACTGTGGATCAAAAGAAACTATTGCATCAATTACCTCATTAGCCATTTCTGTTTAAACCCCAGAATTACGTCCATTAGGACCCAGGCACTTGTCAGCCTACAACTCCAATATTTTGTGCAGTATCACCTCTCTGGTGACTGATTTTTCTGAATTCTTTCCTCCTTTCCATTTCCCGATATCTTGCTGCTCCTGAGCTATTCCTTGTATACTCCAAAGTGAAGACTAATGTAAAATACCTTTTCATTTCATTACCATTTCCTTATTTTCCATTATTCACTGTCCAGTATCACTTTCTATAAGAGCAATGCACACTTTATTTCCTCTTTCTTCCTTAAATATTTATGGAAAATCTAACAATCTGTTTTTATATTTCTAGATATTTTTCTCTCATACTCTCATTTTTTGCTTCTTATGGGGGTGCTCCTTCCCTAACAGTACTCTGGGTGTAGCTACAGTATTTCAAGAAGGCAGCTCACACCGTCTTCTCAAGGGCAATTGGGAGGGATAATAAATGTTGGCCCAGCCATTGATGCTCATATCCTGTGACTGAGTAAAAAAGGTCTACCTCTCCCTGAGTGCCATGATGTTTCAAGTGTTGGTGATGCTGCCAAATACCATGCAAGTGACTACATGCAAGAGAATCTTGATAGCTGGCAAACATGAACATGCTGACCAAGGCCAATTGTTTTCAGACTGCCACATTAATTGGAGAAAAGTTTTGCCTTGGCCGTCTCACTCCTTACTAAAGAGCAGTAAAGTGCTGTCCAGCTATTGGCTTCGAGGTAAATGTAAGTAGACTTGAGACAGAAGATTGAGAAAGGGCAAATGGAATTGAGGGCACTTCACAAGGTGCTCCCACTTTTCAACTTTGACCTCTCCATCTATCTCTAGACAGAGCTGCAAATGCTGCTTCCTCCTCTCTCAACTTGGAGAATGTTCCCCTGAGTCCCAAAGCCAAAAGACTGCTGGCCATGAGGGCCTTAACTGTCAGAGCATGAAAATGAGCAAGCTGCCTCACGTTTTATTGAAGCCACATGTAGTCACTCTATGTATGAGTGATAGAAATGGAGAGGAAGATGTTTAGTTGCCGAAGAGTTTGGGTGTTTGCAACCATATCAATATCATTATGTCTGTAGAAACTTTAATGAATAGAGACATTTTTTAAAAAATTTCCATTGCCTGGCTATCTACATTGTTGCTTCCCAAATTCCAAATGGACTTTAGTCTTCAGATATGACTCCAGTGTAGATAAGTGAAGACTAAGCATTTGATGGAAGAATCCACAACTGTGGACATGAATTGTGTCATTGTGCAAGTGAAAGGTAGGGCCAGAGGGTTCAACATTGTTGTGCCAGAGGATTTCATTCACTCAGTTTACTGAGCCTTGTCAAAATGAGGCCAACAGCGACTTCTCTGGCTGCCAGGCTCCTCCTCCTTCTCTTCCTCATTGAGCACAGAGTGTCATCAGTTTCCTCCAGCTTCACTCCTCTCTGTTTTGCTACATTGTGCAAGGAACAGGAGACTTCAGCCAGGCTGGACACCCATGGTAATGCATGCTGAAAGGCATTCCCGGTTTAGCTCAGGCACCTGTTGCAACTTCAGCAACCCATCGGCTTTCTTATCAATTGCCATGGTGGCTCCTGTTGCATCTTTCCTTTACATCAACATGAAAACCCCTCTCAAGTATCATCAGCTGCATCCTCAGATGGTGGGTTCATGTCCACCCAGAGTTTTGAGTCATAGTGGTCCTTCCACCATTTTGAAGGTGAGGGCTGGTTAAGTTGAGGTTGTAATGACTGGATTATCCCCAAGCAGAAATTTCCTTTTTGCAGGAAATGCTAAAATCCTGACTTATGGCCATGCATGGAATGACACAGACAGAATCCACCTCAACAATGCTTACATGCTGCAGCACGTACACTTCAACAACAATGAAACCGGGGATTGCTAGTTAATCTGCTTCAAGCCTTGATTGTGGGCTCATGCCAACATTTCCAGTATCTGTGCCACTCAGTTTTTATGTCATTTTCTGCCTTTTTAGCCTTAGCATAGGCTTCTGATAGTTTGAATGCCCTTTTAGGTTCCCTAAATATGCTCTGAACATCTATCCTGTGAATTTGACTGTCGCTTTTTCGATATCCCTGCCCATTTAAATTTGATTTCTTCTTCCTCCATATTTAATATTCTTGTTAGAGCAATCTGGATCTGTCCTGCTGTCGGATCATATGTAAACTCAGATTATCAGGACAATCTAATTTGTATAAAGCTTTGCAAATTATGTTATCCTTCTAATTTGAATATGGTACATATTTGACCATGGAGTTCAGGCAGCATCCGAGGAGCAGGAAAATCGATGTTTCAGGCAAAAGCCCTTCATCAGAAATAGAGGCAGGTGCCTGCAGAGTGGAGAGATAAATGAGGGGATGTGGGGGTGGGGAGAAAATAACATAGAGTAGTTGCAGAGGGAGAGGGATTCCCTGAGATTCTTGTAGAGAGAGGAAGAAAACTTCTTCAAGGCAGGCGTCCTTGCAAGAGGATTCGCAGTAGGGTTAAAATCAACGAGGTAAAAACAATGACTGCAGATGCTGGAAACCAGATTCTGGATTAAAGTGGTGCTGGAAAAGCACAGCAGTTCAGGCAGCATCTGGTTTCTGGTTTCCAGCATCTGCAGTCATTGTTTTTACCTCGTTGATTTTAACCCTACTGCGAATCCTCTTGCAAGGAGGCCTGCCTTGAAGAAATTTTCCTCCTCTCTCTACAAGGATCTCAGGGAATTCCTCTCCCACTGCAACTCCCAGGTCATTTCCGCTGCTCTGAAGCTACTCTATGCTATTTTCTCCCCACCCCCACCCTCCTCTCATTTATCTCTCCACCCTTCAGGCACTCTGCCTCTATTCCTGATGAAGGGCTTTTGCCCGAAACGTCGATTTTCCTGCTCCTCGGATGCTGCCTGTTTCCAGCACCACTCTAATCCAGAATCTGGTTTCCAGCATCTGCAGTCATTGTTTTTACCAACATATTTGACCATATTTGTATGGCACAATTTTGATAGCACTTTAATCGGTTAGTTCTGACTGGAAACAAAAATTGGTTGCTATGTCTCTGCATCCACCTTCTCATCCAATTCCCACTCCCCTGAGCCTTTTAACATCTCCAAATCTTTAAGCATCCCACTGTTTTCTTAGCCCTACAGAAACGTTTCACTCATCTCTGTGCACCTGAGTTGTCCCTTCACTCCCACATCTAAAAATCTTTTATCCTCTTATATGCTCTGTCTGGCTTTAAAACTTACTCAAAGTTTGGGTGAAGATTTGTAGCTCGGGTGCTCGTTGTTATGGTTCTGTTCGCCGAGCTGGAAATTTTTGTTGCAAACGTTTCGTCCCCTGTCTAGGTGACATCCTCAGTGCTTGGGAGCCTCCTGTGAAGCGCTTCTGTGGTGTTTCCTCCGGCATTTATAGTGGCCTGTCCCTGCCGCTTCCGGTTGTCAGTTTCAGCTGTCCGCTGTAGTGGCCGGTATATTGGGTCCAGATCGATGTGTTTGTTGATAGAGT
>NC_057710.1:73274313-73304524 GCF_004010195.1 Chiloscyllium plagiosum
CAGCAGGTTGGTTATTGTTTCTCTGGCTAGGGTTTTGTCAATAGAGGTGAACAGTGCCGTTACGTCGAATGAAACCATAGTTTCTTCCTTGTCTATGTGTATATTTCTGATGATGTCCAAGAATTCCTGTGTTGACTGTATAGAGTGTCTGGATCCACTGATCAGGTGTTTCAGTTTCTGCTGTAGTTCTTTAGCCAGTTTGTGTGATGGTGTCCCTGGTAGTGATACTATGGGTCTGAGTGGGATGTCTGGTTTGTGCACTTTAGGTAGTCCATAGAATCTGGGGGTGTTGTTGCTTTCAGGTTTCATTCTTACTTTAAAACTTACTCTTTTTTAAAAAATTTAGTTGGCCCCACATACACTCCACAATCAAATTAGTAAGAGTGAAAAGGATGACTATTTTAACATTCAAAAGCTATTTCAAGGAAGATATAGATTTTTACACGATAAACTAATTTGTTTTGTGGCTTTTTTGGAAATTATTATGCAGGCTGCTTGCATGAAATCTTATTGCCATCTCACAATAAATGAGCAAATCTCTTCTGGGCAAAAGTGAGGACTGTAGATGCTGGAGATTAGAGTTAAGAGTGTTGTGCTGAAAAAGCACAGCAGGTCAGGCAGCATTCTAGGAGCAGGAGAGTTGACGCTTTGGGCAAAAGCCCTTCATCAGAAATGATGAAGGACTTTTGCCCGAAACGTTGACTCTCCAGCTCCTCGGAAGCTGCCTGATTTGCTGTGCTTTTTCAGCACCACACTCTGCAAATCTCTTCTGCTGACATCATAAATCTTAGTAATGCTCTTAGTAATGATCTTTTGACCTTGGAAGTTGAGGAAAAGTTACACCTGCACTCATGACATTGTTTTTCTGATCATAAACGTTCAGAGATAAATATAAAATAGCCTCAATTCATCCATTTGCATCATCTCATAAACAGGATTTATGTAGTCTCTTTAATGTCTGTAATCAGTCTGTTTTGTTTGGAAAGATGTGTTCATTTCTTTCCTTTGGAGTAAGCATTCCAATTAAATAGTTCAGCAGCAGCTTTTATGAGTTTAATAATAACAAATCTTATTTATTCTCACACACTTACTCTGAAATAAAGCATACTGAATCTGAAGCTCTTTAGCAGCATTGCTGATATTCGTGTCTTCAAGTATTTAGACAGACAGATTGTCATCTGAGATTATATTATTTCTTTATAGGAAACACAGAACTAAGCATTTTTAAAAAGTGCAAGAAGTAACAGAATCAGCTATTGCTCAGGCGAAGTTTTTAAAAAAGCAATGACCCATTGCCAGCTTTGAATTAATCTGACAGATCTATTTCACTCCTTCTTCAACTTGAAGCTATGGAGGAATTCCATGCAGGCATTCACTCCATTACAATAACTGTTGCTGTAAGATCAGAAGCAAGAGGTGTAGGAGGAGGCTGATCAACCCCACAAGCCTGCTCCACCATTCAATAGGATCATGATTGATCCAACATTCCTTACATTCATATTCCTGCCTTTTCCCAGGAATCCTTGTTTCCCCTACTAATCCAAAATCTATCTATCTCAGCCTTAAATATACACAAGGACTCTGTTCCCACAGCTCTCTGTGGCAAGGATTTCCAAATACTCACAAACCTCAGAGAGAACAAATTTTTCCCTCTTTCAGCCTTAAATTGATGCCCCTTAATTCTGAGACAATGCTGTCTGGTTCTAGACTCTCCCATTACAATAAACATCATATGCTATGTCATTTGGTTTTATGAAAAGCAGACTGAAGTACTGGAACATTTCACGAAGATCTTACTATCTCTACGAACGTATAAGTGAATTCCACTACACTGTAAATTTTCACAATCATTAAAGTTGTCATTCATTGTCCCTGAGAATATAGGTACTCCTGTTCAACAACAGTGCTGTGAGGTTCCAGGATTTTAATGTAGCAAACAGCTAATCAGCAATGAAGTTGATAAGATGTCACATGACTTTGAGGGGACAATCAGTAGTGTTGCACGAGTGACAATTAAACATGGCACTTAATCTAATAGCTAAAAACAAAAGTTACCAACATCTTCTCATTGATATTATTTGATGATATTTTCATTTTCAAAAATTCTTTAATGGGAATTGGACATCAATTGCCTATCTCTAGTTGCCCTAATGATGGCATGACCCCAACTGCAGTCCATTTGTTGTCGGTGCACCCATAGCAGTGAATTCCTTGATTTTGACCCACAACAGTAAAGGAACAGCAATATGTTTCCAAGTCAGGATGGTTGTGACTTGGAGGGGAATTTGCAGGTGATGCCTTTATCCTTCAAGGTGTTTGAGGACACTGTCAAAGGAATCTTGGTGAGTGGCCACAGAGCATTTGTAGATTGTGCAGACTGCTGCCACTGCACATCTGAGGTAGAGAGTGTGAATGTTTAGCTTGGTGAATGGGTGCCAAACAGGCATGGTGTTGTGGAGGTTCTTAAATGTTGTTTGGTCCACACTCAATTCATTACTCTCCCAACTTGAGCTTTGTAAACATTGGACAAGCTTTGGGATGAGATGAGTTACACATCTCAGAATTCCCATCCTCTGACCTTAACCACAGAATGTATATAGCTAGTCCAGTTCAGGTTCTGGTCAATGGTAACTGGCAGCATGTTGATTGTTGAGAACTCAGTGATGGCACTGCCATTGAATGTCAAAGTCGGCTCTTTGTTGGATGTTAAGAAAAAGATAATTATAAACTGAGTGAGATTATATTGTACTTTCTCTCCTGCTCAGAATCTATTGAAACAAGTAATACAGAATTTGTTCTGGCTGAACTCACTTTTGTATTGAACATCTTTTCCTTTGGCTCCTCTCTCTTATGCAAATAAAATATTTTGTTAAATTTCTAAAAGACTTTGCTAAGTATCTGTCTGGGTCTATATAGGAAATGTTATAAGAACATATATAGCTACCTTTCATGGGATGCATAGGCTGCTTTATCTTGACTTTTTTTAACTTCATTGGCGACAGTAAGAATATGAGAAATGGGAGCAGGAGGATCCTGGTGGGTGCCTAGAATGTGTTGCCAGCTTTGATTTGGCAGTGGAGGAGTCCCAAGACTTGCATGTCCTTGGCACAGTGGGAGAGGGGATTGAAGTGTTCAGCCACAGGACGGTGGGGTTGTTTTGTGCATGTGTCCCAGAGATGTTCCCTGAAATGTTCCATGAGTTGGCGTCTTGTCTCCCCAATAAAGAGGAAACCACATCAAGAGCAACAGACAGTAAATGAGTTATTTGGATGTGCAGGAGAATCTCTGCCAAATCCAAGTCACCCAACACCTGGAGGAAGAATGCCTCATCTTCCACCTTAGGACCCTTCAATCACAAAATCAATGTTGACTTCACCAGTTTCCTCATCTCTCCTCCACCCACCTCATTACAGATCCAACTCTCCAACTCAGCACTCCTTCTTGAGCTGTCCTACCCGTTCATCTTCCTTCTCACTGATCTGCTTTATCTTCCCAATTGACCTATCACTATCACCCCTTACCTGCATCTACCTATTGCTTTCCCAGCTTCATCAACGCCGATGTTGCCTGGCCTGCTGTGCATTTCCAGCACCATACATTTCGACTCTGATCTCTAGCACCTGCAGTCCTCACTTTCTCTTAATCTTTTGGCCTTGACTGCTTTCTGTGGTAGTGAATTTCACAGGGTGCCCCCTCTCTGGTGAGAAGAAATATTTGTTCATCTCAGTCCGATATGGTCTACTGTGTATCATTAGACTGTAACCACTGGTTCTGGACTCTCCCACCATCGGGATCATCCTTTTTGCATCTACTCTATCTCATCTTTAGAATTTCATATGTTTCAATGAGATGTCCTCACACATTCTTCTGAACTCCAGTGAATTATTATTAACCAATTCAATCTCTCCTCATATGTCAGACCTGCCATCCCAGGAATCAGTCTGGTAAATCTTCACTCCACTCCCTCATGAGCAAGAACATCCTTCTTCAGATAAGGTGACCAAAACTGTGCACACTGTTCCAGGTATGCAGCAAGACTTTCCTTCTTTGATACTCAAATTTTCTCGATATGAAGGCCAACATACCATTTGTCTTATTTACCTCCTGCTGCATCTCTATCCTTACCTTCAGTGACTGGTGTACATGGATACCCTGGTCTGATTGTATATTTGTCTCTCAATCCATCACCATTCAGATAATAATCTTCCTTCCTGTTCTTGCTCCGAAGTGGATAACCTCACATTTAACCACATTATTCAACATCTGCCATGCATGTGCACAAACATACAGCTTGTCTAAATCACATTGAAGCATTTCTACATCCTTCTCACATCTTGCTTGGGGTCATCTGCATCTAGATCTCTCAACTAAATCTTTAATATATGCTGGGAATAGTTACAATGCTAGCACTCATCATTGTGAAGCCCTATTAGTCACTGCCTGCCATTTGGAAAATAAACCTGCTTATTCCTACTCTTTGTTTCCTGACCGCCAATCAGTTTTCTATCCATCTCAATATAGAGTGGTGCGGTGGCTCAGTGGTCAGCACTGCTGCCTCACAGAGCCAGGGACCCAAGTTCAAATTCCAGCCTCGGGTGACTGTCATGTGGAGTTGGCACGTTCTTCCTATGTCTGCGTGGGTTTGCTCTGGTTTCCCCCCACAATCCAAAGATATGTAAGTTAGGTGAGTTGGCCATACTAAATTGCCCATAGTGATCAAGGATGTATAGGTTAGGTACATTAGTCAGGGGAAATGTAAAGTAATAGTGTAGGGGAATGGACATGGGTGGGGTACTCTTCAGAGTGTCAGTGTGGACTTCTTGGTCCAAATGACCTGTTTCCACACTATAGGGATTCTATGAAATATTACCCTCAATCCCATGTACTTCAATTTTACATGGTAAACTCTTATATGACACATTGTTGAAAGTCTTCAGAAAGTCCAAAAAACCACATTCCCCTCAACAACTGTACTAGTTACATCCTTGAAGAATTCCAGTAGGTTTCTCAAGCATGATTTCTTTTTCATTAATCCATGCTGACTGTGTCTAATCCTGCCATTGTTTTCCAAATGCTCAGTTATTAAATCTTAGATAATGGACTCCAGCACTTTTCCCACGATGACATCAGGCTGACTGGTCTTTTATTCCCAGTTTTCTCTCTACCTCCCTTTAAATGTTGATTGTACTGTACAATGTAATTATAATGGATGCTAATGTAATCAATATTGTTGACTATTAAATTTGCCTTTCAGATCTGAGATGCTGGCCAGCCAACAACGCCCGCATCCCAGAAAATGAATAAATAAAAAAGAGGTAACTACTGAATAACCAGTGAATGTTCTAACCTTGTATATATGTAATGAAAATGCATTAGCTATGACCTTACCAAACTGTGGAATATGTGTTTAGAGAGTTTTTTTTGCATACTCACATTTATTTTGAAAAAAACCTATTTTTTAAATTAAGGTGTGTTTCTTATCTTGTGCCAATTTAAATATTAGGTGGTCCAGGAAATTACTTTTTTTCTGTGTTATAATTTTAGCTTTAATAGTTGGTCAATAGTTGAGAATATTGATGAATCTTTCCAATTATGCCTTGCTGTGAGTCCAAACACACCATACGCCAACTCAAATACATATGGTATTGTCATCCTATATCGCTTCATAAATGAGTTTGTGAAAGCCAAAAGGAAAAACTCAAAATCAAGAAATATCCTCCAGAGGTTATGTAGAATGCCTTGAGAAAATCTTAAGAAGAACATGCAAAACAAAAATTTGACAGAGGACCAGGTTCAAAGGAACAATGCTGGTAACATAATATGAATGACCAAGTTGTGTGTACTTGTCTGACAAAGCTATGGTTGTCAAGTAAAATATAGTACAAAATCCAAGAGGTTTCGTTAAAATTGCTCATGGCTCAGGTCCTCACACAGAGATTATTACTTTTCTGTCTGCCTTTCAATTTAGATTTCAGCTGCTTTCCTCCTTCAGTAGAAACTCTTTCTTAGCACAACCTACGTCAATTGTATCTATATGAAAAACTGGATCCTTTCACCTCCCACTCCAAGTTCCTCCCCATTCCCAAGAACTTCACCCTGGCACAGGTCAAGCAACACAGCCTTTGGACTTCATTGAGAGAACGGTCTCTATCCTCCTAACTGTGTTTGATGTTCTAATACTGTATTTCTTTAACAACCCCAGCTTGAATGGTCCCTTCATCACAGTGCTGCAATCATTGCTGTCAAACACAAAACTACAAGAATATTAAATCTATTGGACAAATGCAAGGGTTGAAGCTCCTTCACTTTTGCATTCTCCATGTCTATGCCTGCGAACTTACGGTCACACCTATCTGACAGTGATTATGCAACAAATCTGAAGAACCTAATATAAGGGATTCAACTGTCTCCTGCAGCAAAGTATCCAGATAACATCCACCTTCCTCAAGCATCGCCATGTCTGAAACTTAGATTCTCATTTATCAGCTTTGAGCTGAAGTTCCACAAGGTGCATATATTTAATGCAAATGTAACCACTATGGATCTCACAGTACCCCCTAATTGTTACAACTGAAACATATCACTGCTCTCTTATCTCCCATTGACCTCCCTCTGACTACTGCTTCCATTCTTCTATGCTCCCTGGTGGTTTCATTTTATTCTGGTATTGATGCCACTTCCTGTTTCAAATTTTCACCCTTCGCCTACTTTAAATTCTCTATGTTCATTTCTGAGTATGACTGTCAACTGCAATCTACTTTAAACACATTGGAAGGAAATGAAATTAAAGGCCCTGTACATGAATACACACTAATTCACTAAAAAGTGATGAATAGATGACACATATAGACTTAATTACATATGGTTGATAGCTATTTCAGAGAAACAGTTGGAAGAGGACAAATGCTGAGAACATAATATTCAAGACTATGTTTTGTAGCCATGTGGGCTTCAATGGCTGGGCCAGAATTTATTGGCCTGCCTTATTTGTCCTTGAGAAAGTGGTAGTGAGCTGTGTTCCTGAACCTCTCAGCAACAGTGAAGGAACAGTGATATATTTCCAAGTCAGGATGGTGAGTGGCTTAAAGGTGTTGATGTTGCTATGTATCTGCTGTCTTTGCCCTTCCAGATGGACGTGGTTGTGTGTTTGGAAGGTGATGTGTAAGGAACCTTGGTGAATTTCTGCAGCACATTTCAAGTGTCAGTGGTGGATAGAGTGGGTGTGGTAGAACACAGAAAAGGTGGATTTACTGCATAGATTAGATTAGATTCCCTACAGTATGGAGTACAGTACAGTATAGGAGCAGCAGTGAGACTGCTCTCTTCACCTATGAACCAAATGCCTGATTAATCAATATTTTAAGTGTCTAAATACCTTTAAGGTTAAGAAGAAACAAATGGTGGCTATTAGTTGACTGAGCACATACATATGGTGAGCATCTGTTAACACTGAGTGTGAAATGGGAGGGCTAAGGCTGAGAAAGTTACAAAACTCTCCATAAAGACAATATACATGTATCTTCATTTGAATCTCCCCAAGTAGGTTGAATTCTTTTGACATTGCAAATTGAATCACGTATAACATTTGGGAAATGTTGTTACAGTTGCACTGGGTTTGGTGAGATTACATTTAGTGTACTATGCCACAGTTTTGGTTTTCTGACTTAAAATAGAATATAATTGCTTAAGAAGCTGTTCAGAGAAGATTCATTTGATGAGTTGCTGGGAGGAAGGGTTAGCCTATGAGGAAAGGTTGTGCAAAATTAGGACAATACCTATTAGAGCTTAGAAAGATGAGAGATGATTTTATTGAAACATTATAGAATCCTAAGAAAATTTGTCTGGTGTATGCTGAGAGGAAGTTTCTCCTTGTGAAGTAGTCTAGCTTTAGGGACCAAGTTTAAAAATTGGTGGTCTCCCATTTAAGATTGAGATGGTCAGAATGGTTTCTCTCAATGTGTTGTTTAGTCTGTAGAATTTTTTTCACAGAGAGCAGTAGAGGTTAAGTCAATAAATATATTCAAAGTGGAGTTAGCCAGATTGTGGTTGACAAAAGGGTTTGGGAGATGATCGGAAACTAGAGGTGAAGCCACAATTCAGATCAGCATACTCTGACTGAATGGCAGAGTCCACCTGAGAGGCCAAGTGGCCTAATCTTGGCGATAATAATCTTGGCGATAATTTTACAGTATTTTTTCCCACATTGCTTCTTGTTCAGGCTTTATTCCATTATCCTATTTTTATCATTCTGTCACATCAGGTCTGACATTGCAACCTTTCATATCAGGGCTTCCAACATTGGAAAGACTAAACATTGATTCCTTTGCTCAGTTCAATTCACAAAGATGATCCTGAGCTTACACTCACTTGTTGATTTGATTTTTTTTTCAACACCTACTCTGGCCTTTCTAACATGGGCATCCCAGCCTACTTCAATGAAGTTTAATATAAACTCAAAGAATAGCACCTCATCTTTGTTAGGATAATTGACTACCATCTAGACTTAACATCAAGTTCCACAATTTCAGATCATAAATCCTACTTAAACAGTACCTGTCAATAATGATTAAGCTGTTGCTATTCACACCTCCTCTAGACGCATCTTAGCTTTTCTATTTATTCTCCATTATTTTCTATTTCTCTCTTTGTTCCATTGTTATTCCCCTTTTCCTTCCAAAATCTTTCCTTTTGTCACTTAATGAATCCTGCCTCGCCTTCTATTTTCTTCCACACGGAGAAGGGCTTATGCCCGAAACGTCGATTCTCCTGTTCCCTGGATGCTGCTTGACCTGCTGCGCTTTTCCAGCAACACATTTTCAGCATTTTCTTCCACACCTCCATCAGTACACTATTATTTTGCTGTCTGGCCATGCTTGCTTACATTTTCTAGATCTGATCAAAAGTCATCAGCCTGCAACATTAACCATTTCATTCTCCACAGAAATTCCCCAACCAGATGACAATGGTAGATTTCCTTCCTTGTGAACATGATGGGTTTTTTTCTGGCAATTGACAATGATTTTCCTGGTCATCAGTGGATGCTTTATTCCAGATTTGTTTTATTGAATTCAGATTCTAACATCTGCTGCGGTTGGATTTGAACCTGGGTCCACAGAATATTAGTTGAATTCTGGATTAATAGAATCCTGGCCATTGCCTTCCCTTAATTTTGTTATATATTTTGCTGAATATTAATATCGTTAAATTGAAACAACGTAAAAAAGTGTGGTACTGGAAAAACTCAGCCAGTCAGGCAACATCTGTGGAGCAGGAGAATCGATGTTTTGAGCAAAAGATCTTCATCAGAAATTCCTGACCGGCTGTGTTTTTCCAGCATCACACTTATTGACTTCGAAACAAAGTAAACCTAGTCTGTTTTATACTTTCATTTAAAAAAGCTATCAGGCTACATGTATGGTTTAAGCTGAGCTGACCTATTTATAAAATAATTTGTACAGTGTATTTTCACTGACAGCTTTCTTTATCTTCTGAATTAGCAGGGAAACATTTTGACTGCCATTTCTTGAAATGTATTATGCAAAACACAAACTGGTGCTGAATGACAAGAGCAATAAATTATTTTCCACAATTCTAACATCGCAACAAACAAAATAATTCAAACCTTACTATGTTTCCATGTGAGTGTTGAAAGGGTAAAAAAGGTAAAAACAATCCCAGAGTTTCCAAAACCTCAGATGTAGAAGAAACAATACATTGCATAGACTTTTTAAGTAGTATTTCAGATTCAATTTTCATCAGGCTGGAAAAAAAATGAAAATCACTTAAACCAGCTAAGACCCAGAGATAATTTTCTGTTGGAAGTTAATCAGTAGATTCATGCCAAATCTAATGATTCATTATGCACTCTTGCAACGTAGTGGGCAACATTTTGTTTTCAATAGAATGAGTGGAAAATTACAGAGACAGGTTGCTAAAGTGTCATTAACCAAGTGGTGTAAGATCTAAATGGGAATATATAAAAGACAAGCCAGCAATGAACAGTTCAAAGTTCAAGGGAAGACACTTTAAAAGTGTTGTATTGTGGAATGTAAATTAGATTTTGAATCTAATAACTTGTAAATTTCAATTACTAGTTTGAATTGTAAAATGTTACATCAGTATTATAAGAAACAACATACACAATGCTTTTTCAGTAATCATTTTAAGTTTCATTATTATAACATCAGTCCATTATTGAATCAGCGTAGGTGAGACACCCACTCAATGTTTTGAACATGCCTAAACACAAACACAGAGTGCATGATAAATTAATGTACTTTCACTTAAGTGTGATTCCTGAATGAGAAAAGTAACAACTTACTGCTTTCTGCCCAAGGGAGCTGCTGTCATCAATCGATTTAGAACAGAAAATCCAAAGCTGTGGTACAGAAAACTAATAAAGAGTAAATAAGCAAGAAGCCAGACTCTCTCAGGCCTCTGGGCTGCCTTCAACTATGAGAAATTCATGCTCATACACGCTTGCCTAGATTTTAGGAACCTAGTTAAGATTCCAGCCAATCACTGTATTTCATATAACACGTCTAACTGGCTGTGTCAAGCTCAGAAAGCTGCTATGGAAATAATGCCCAGAGAGATTTCACCTAACTCATTTTTTTTCATTGTGCACAGTGGTGAAACCTGAACACTTCCTTTTGTTATACTTACTTGTATTTTAAAAGGCACAGTGCCTTTGTCACTAATTGTAATCTTTGTATGTTTGTTGGACATTTTCCAACATGATAGACTGTGCCCCATCCAAACAATCTATTAGGAAAATTATGTAATGAAACACCCTCTTTCAAAATAATGTTGACATGAGCCTGCTCCAACTTCTATGTTGAACAACACCTGTCAGGTTAATATCACCCAATTCTGGTCCACTTTTGATAGTGTTGCTTACTCCCATGTTTTTGGTCTAAACCACAGTTACAATATAGCTGAGATTTCAATCTCATTGTCTAGTCACGGTGTTGAGTGAAAGATTGTAGAACCAAAGCAGGTATTCCAAACCCAGTCTCCTCATGAGCTCCACAACATCTCACAAAATACATTACAAACCTGAGCGCCATGCGAAAAGGCCAAAATCCTGGCAGCATAAATGAGGGAGTTGGATGTGCATTTTGGAAAGTACAGAAGCTTGCAGGTCAGGCTTTCTTGAATACGCAAACATTCAGTATCACGGGTTGAAATTCTGCCAGTGAGGTTGGGAATCAGGAACAGTACCTTCTCCAGGTCCTGAACCTGCTCGTGGAGGGAAAATAATTGCTGACCAGAGATTGTGATGGGATTGTCCATTAATTGTCATGGATATGACTTCTTTGTCCATTTAAAGTGAATGGGGAGGTTTCAAAGCTAGAGGACTGTCAGCAACCATCTCATCTAACAAGAACAGCTGGCTGCAATGCAGGGTAAAGTAAGTGAGAGAGTATTTCGACCTTATAAGAAGATCAAATGAAAAGCAAAGAAAGAAGCCAGACTACCACGCCACTGTGGATGGGAATTCCTCCAAAGGCCTTAGTAACACTGCATGCTGCTGAGGGCCCACCTGTAGGTCACTGAACAGCTCTCCATTGTGTCAGAAAACTGAGATAACTGGACAATTCCAGATGGTGCCCATCAAGGCTCTTACTGAAGTTAGTTGACAGTGGGTATGAAGGAACACCTTGCCAGGTGGAGAACCTGCCCTTCCTAAAATGGCCTGCGCTGGCAACACTGTTGAAAAACCAGCATACCAGCCAGTACCAGTATTTTTATGCTCCATCCATCTCTATTCTCAACCTTGTTGGGGCCCAAAGCCATATTGGATGTGTTTGGTAAAAAGAGCAGAGAGTCCACTGAAGAATGAATGACTAGGGAAGTGCTAAATCGTCCTCTCTGAAAACATCCAATAGCCTTTTTTGTTAGGGTACCATATTTAATTATTTTTGCAACAGAAGTCCGTATTGTCTTCAGGGATTCTAACTAAGTGTTAGACCTGGAACATCAAAACTCAAGCGATAAGCTACTGTCATCTGCTGTTGATCCTCTCCACCAACTGAGAGGTGAAGTTAGTATGAATTCCAACTTCACCCTCTTTTTTGCAAACTATCTTGTCGTGGATGGGTACAGAACATAGCCCTTACAAGGCTGAGTGACAATTTCTACTTGAGGCTGGATTCAGTTACACACGGTACAGTGGGAGAATGTTGAATGAGTCACAAATCATCTGATCTTTCAGTTCGTTAAATGTTGCAAGCCAATAGATGTAAAGTGTAAGAAATACAATAATTTCTGCCCCAAAATCTGCAGAAGAGTCACTTCTTTATTAATTAAATTTCCAGTTTTACTCATTTAGGTAGTCTATTGGGACGGATTCCATGCTCCTTATATACTCATAGAATCATAAAATCATAGACTTCCATGTAGAAATAGGCCATTCGGTCCATCAAATCCACACTGACCTGGTGAAGATCATCCTACCCAGATCCACTCCCCTAGACTATCCCTGTAATCCAGTATTTCCCCTGGCTAACCCATCTAGCCTGCACATCCCTGGACACTATGGACAGTTTAGCATGGCCAATCCACCTAACCTGCACATCCTTGGATGTTCCAGGTGGTATTATTACATTGATTTTATAAGGCCTGTCAGTGCAAAAGCCAAAAAAAATCTAACGTTGAAGCTGATGCTGCAGTGTCATGTAAATCTCTAAAAGTTGCCTTTACGAGGTGGGAAGAACAACAGGTAAGTCCCTCAGTCATGCTGAAAGGTGAATAATTGAGTGAAGTGCATTTTGACAGGTTTTGAGTTTCATACAGCTATATATGTTCTGCTGATTCAGATATCAGGGCGGCACGGTGGCACAGTGGTTAGCACTGCTGCCTCACAGCACCAGAGACCTGGGTTCAATTCCCGCCTCAGGCGACTGACTGTGTGGAGTTTGCACGTTCTCCCCGTGTCTGCGTGGGTTTCCTCCGGGTGCTCCGGTTTCCTCCCACCATCCAAAGATGTGCAGGGTCAGGTGAATTGGCCATACTAAATTGTCTGTAGTGTTAGGTAAGGGGTAAATGTAGGGGTATGGGTGGGTTTCGCTTCGGCGGGTCGGTGTGGACTTGTGGGCCGAAGGGCCTGTTTCCACACTGTAATCTAATCTAATCTAATCTAAGAATATTGGGCTTTCTTCCAGGACAGGAGGGACATGTATAAGAAGGAAGAGTTGCACATAAACAGAGAGGGGGCATCAAAAGTTTTGCAGGGAGATTTGCTCCTGCCACTCAGGTGGGTTTAACCTAATGTGACAGGGCACAGGAACCAGAGCAGTCGGTCAACCTGCGGAGTGATTGAGGAGAAGGTCAACATTAAGTCAAATAGGTCCAATGGGAAGAGGAGGCATGGCCAGGTTAAGGAACATAGTAGGACTGGTGATCTATAGTGTATTTATTTTAATGCAATGAGTATGACAGGTAAAGCAAACTAGCTTCAAGCATGGATTAGTATGTGGGACTATGATGTAGTAGCCATTACAGACACTTGGTTGAGAAAAGGGCTGGATTGGCAGCTCCACATTCTGGGGTGTAGATGTTTCAGGTATGATAGGGAATGGTGTAAAAAGTGGTGGGGTAGTTGCATTACTGATTAAGGAAAATGTCAAAGCTGCACTAAAGAAGAACATCTTGGAGGGCTCATCCATCCAGGCAATATGGTAGAACTCAGGAGTTCAAAAAGGGCAATCAGTATGATGAGGTCATACTACATGGCTCCCAATAGTCAGGGAAGATAGAGGAACAGGCCTGTAAGCTGATCATGGAAAGATGTAAAAATTACAGAGTTGTTGTGCGTGATTTTAACTTTCCTAACTGAAACTCCCTTAGTGCCAGGGGCTTAGATGGGAAAGAACTTGTTAGATACATCCAGGAGGGTTTCTTGAAACAATGTGTAAATAATCCGAGTAAGGAAGGGGCTGTACTAGACCTGTACTCAGAGGAATGAGACTGGCCAAGTGATTGAAGTTTCAGTGAGAGACCATTTTGGGAACAGGGATTATAATTCCATAAATTTTAAAATTGTTCTGGATAAGGATAAGACTGGTGCTCAAATGAAAGTGTTAAATTATGCAAAGGCTAATTACGGCAGTATTAGGCAGGAACTGGAGAAATTAGATCAATGTTGGCTGTTGGAGGGTAAATCTACATCTGACATGTAGGAATCTTTTAAAAATTGATCAGAGTTCAGGACCAGTATGAAGATAAGAATGGCAAGCATCAGGAGCCCTGGATGACGAGAGATATTGGAAGTTTCGTCAAAAAGAAGAAGGAAGCATATGTAGAGTTTCAGAAGCTGAAATGAGACAAGACTCTTGAGGAATATAAAGGAAGCAGGAAAGAACTTTAAAAAGAAACTATGAGGACTAAAAGGGGGCATGAAATGTCCTTGGCAGATAGGATTAACGTGAATCCCAAGATATATATATTAGAAGCAAGAGGCTATCTAGTGAAAGGGTAGGTCCACTCAAGGACAAAGGAGGGAGCCAGAGAAAGTGGGTGAAACCCTTGATGATCCTTCATACTTTGCATCAGTATTCACTAAGGAGAAAGACATGGATGATGGGAAGACAAGGGATGGGGCATGTCAATATTAAGAAGTTAAAAATCACACAACACTAGGTTATAGGAAATTATTTGGAAATAAGCCTGTGGACTATAACCTGTTGTTGTGTGATTTTTAACTTTGTCCACCCCAGTCCAACACCAGCACCTCTTCGTCATAAGAAGGAGGAAATTTGTGCATCCTGAAAAACATTAAAGTAAATTAGTCCCCAGGGCCGGTTCCAGGATACTGAGGCAGTCAAGGTAGGAGATTGCTGGGGCCTTGACAGAGATCTTCGTATCTTTTTTTTTCACAGGTGAAGTCCCAGAAGACTAGAAAATAGCCAACATTGTTGCTTTGCTTAAGATGAACAACAAGGATAGTCTAGGAAATTATAGGCAAGTGAGCCTTAAATCGGCGGTAGACAAATTATTGGAGAAGATTCTTAGGGACAGGATTTACACGTATTTGATGAAGAATGGACTTATTGAGGGATAGTCAGCATGGCTTTAAGTATGGGAGGTCTTATCTCATAAATTTGATTGAGTTTTTGACAAAGTGACAGAGATGATTGAGGGTAGGGCAGTGGGTGTTGTCTAATGGACATTACTAAAGCATTTGACAAGGTCCCTCGTGGTAGATTGGTGCAGAACATTATAGAGTCATGGAGATGTACAATTCATCCATGCCAACCAGATATCCTAAATGAATCTTGAACCATTTTCCAGCATTTGGCCCATATCCGTTGAAACCCTTCCTATTCATATACCCATCAAGGTGCCTTTTAAATGCTGTAATTGTCCAAGCCTCCACCACTTCCTTCGGCAGCTCATTCCATACATGTGCCATCCTCTGCATGAAAAAGTTTCCCCTTAGGTCTATTTTAAATTTTTCCCCTCTCATCCTAAATCTATACCCTCTAGTCTTTGACTCCCCTACCCTGGGGAAAAGAACCTTGTCTATTCACACTATCCATGCCCCTCATGATTTTATAAATGTCCATAAGACCACCCCTCAGCCTCCGAAGCTCCAGGGAAAACAGCTCCAGCCTATTCAGCCTCTCCCTTTAGCTCAAAGTCTCCAACCCTGACAACATCCTTGTAAATCTTTTCTGAACTCTTTCAAACTTCACAACATCTTTCCTGTAACAGGCAGACTAAAATTGCACGCTGTATTCCAAAACCGGCTTAATGTCCTGTACAGATGCAACATGACCTCACAACTCCTATATTCAATGCACTGACCAATAAAGGAAAGCATACCAAACCCCTTCTTCACTATTCTGTCTACCTGTGACTTCACTTTGAAGGAATTATGAACCAGCACTCCAAGATCTCTTTGTTCAGCAACACTCCCCAGTGTATAAGTCCTGCCCTCATTTGCCTGACCAAAATGCAGCACCTTGCATTTATCTAAATTCAACTCCACCTGCTATTCCTCAGCCCATTGACCCATCTGATCAAAATCCCATTGTAATCTGAGGTAACCTTCTTCACTATCCACTGCACCTCCAATTTTGGTGTCACCTGCAGACTTACTAACCGTATCTCCTATGTTCATATCCAAATTATTTATATAAATAATGAAAAGCAGTGGATCCTGCACCAATCCTTGTGGCACATCACTGGTCACAGGTTTCTAGTCTGAAAAGCAACCCTCCAACCTCTGTTTTCTACCTTTGAGCCAGTTCTATATCCAAATGGCTATTACTCCCCGTATTCCATGAGATCTAACCTTGCTGACTAATCTCCCATGGGGAACCTTGTCGAACACCTTATTGAGGTTCATATAGATCATGTCCACCACTTTGTCCTCATCACTTCTCTTTGTTACCTTTTCAAAAATCTCAATCAAGTTTGTGAGACATGATTTCCCACACATCAAGCCATGTTGACTATCTCTAATCAGTCCTTGCTTTTCCAAATACACGTAAATCCTGTCCCTCAGGATTCTCTCCAACAACTTGCCCACCACCCCTGTAAGGAAACACCATAATTCCGGAGTGTCTCCTTACTATCTTTCTCAAATAAAGTCACGTGGGATCCATAATGAGTTGGTCAGATGGATACAGAATTAGCTTGGTCATAGAAGGCAAAGGGTAATTGTGGAGGGGTGTTTTCTGACCAGAGGTCTGTGATTAGTGGTGTTCCACAAGGATCACTGCAGGGATCTCTGTTATTTGTAATATTGTATAGTAAATGATTTGGATGAAAATGTAGGTGGTCTGATTAGTAAGTTTGCCGATGACATGAAAATTGATGGAGTTGTGGTTAGTGAAGAAGGTTGTCAAAGGATACAGCGGAATATAGATCAGTTGGAAATTTGGGCAGATAAATGGCAAATGCGATTTAATCCAGACAAATGTGAGGTAATGCATTTTGATAGTTCAAATGCAAGAGGAAAGTATATAGTAAATGGCAAGACCATTAGGAACATTGATATACAGAGAGATCTTAGGTTACAGATTCCTAACTCCCAGAAAGTGGCAACACAAATGAATAAGGTTGTAAAGAAGGCATACAGCATGCTTGCCTTCAACTATCGGGACATTGAGTATGAAAATTGGCAAGACATCGCAGCTGTGTAAAACTTTAGTTAGGCCACATTTGGAGTATTTTGTGCAGTTTTGGTTGCCACACTAGGAAGTTTGCAGAGACTTTGGAAAGGGTTCAAAAGAGGTTTACTCGGATGTTGCCTGGTTTGGAGTGCATTAGCTATATGGTGAGGTTGGACAAGCTTGAATTTTTTTCACAACAGCATTGGAGGTTGAGGGGTAACCTGATGAATGCACATAAAATTATGAGAGGCTTGAATAGGATGGATACTCAGAGTATTTTGTCAAGGCTAGAAGTGCCAAATACTAGGGAGCATAGGTTTAAGGTGTGAGGGAAAAAATTTAAATATAATGTGAGAGGCAATTTTTTCTATGCAGGGAGTTTTAGGTGCCTGGAACGGGCTGCCAGGGGAAGTGTAATATCAGATACAATAGCAATGTTTAAGAGGCTTTTAGTCAGACACATGAACAGGCAAGGAGTAGAAGGATATGGACCATGGGCAGGCAGATGATCATAGTTTCAAATGGCATCATGGTTGGCACAGATATGGTGAGCCACAGGGCATGGTCCCAACCTTAACCATTCAATATTCTATGTCTATGCTCAAATAATTCATCAATAAATTTTGTTTTAAAGAGATCTCATCTTACAGATTTAAGGCATGATTGACATTTCTTCCATTTCACGCAAAACCTTCAATATTAACCTTACACTAGGAAGTTTGCAGAGACTTTGGTTAGAACCAGTCAAAACTGAATGGGAAAGCTTGATGAATTGTAAATCATAGTGGGAGCGAATAAATGTCTTTTTTTTAATTGAAGCTGGCAACTATGACTGGACATAAGTCAGGACATGTCATCACATGATCGATCTGGTCCTCCTCCCAGACTCTTGTCTTTAGTCACTCAATCATCAGAGAGACCTTTCAATGTTGCCCAGTTCTGAGTTTTAAAAAATCTTGCTCCTCCTCAAGATACTAGCATAAAAGCTGAAGGCAGGACAATCCATTTATTGACTGTTGTAGTTCCTATAGACAGCAGAGTTCAGTGACTTATTTTCTGCTGAGCCATAGGAAGATAGAGTAATTCACCAGGATTAGGTTGTAAGCTTGCTCACTGAACTGGTGCATTTGTTCTCAGGCGTTTTGTCACCATACTAGGTAACATCATCCGTGAACCTCCAGTAAAGTGTTGGTGCTCTGTCCTGCTTCTCGGTTTGTTGTGATGGGCAATATCTTCTCCGGTTCTGTATCTGAGAGGTTGGTAAATGAGGTCTAAATCTATATGTTTGTTCATGGAGTCTGGTTTGAAAACCAGGCCTCTAGGAATTCCCGCACGTGTCTTTGTTTAGCCTGTTCCAGGATGGATGTGTTGTCCCCGTCAAGCTAGTGTCCCTCTTTGTCATGTCTTTTGGTGGCTAGTTGGTGCTCATGTATCCTGGTGGCTAGTTTCCTGCCCATTTGTCCAAAGTAACACTTGTTGCAGTCTTTGCAGGGTATTTTGTATCTGGCGTTCGTCCTGCTGGTTGTTGGTATGGTGTCCTTTAAATTCATCAGGCGCTGTTTCAGTGTGATTGAAGGTTTGTGAACTACCATGATACCTAGGGGCCAGAGTAGTCTGGTCGTCATTTCTGAGATGTCTTTGATGTATGGTAGGTTGGCTAGAGTCTCTGGGCATGTTGTGTTGTCCTGTTTAGGTCTGTTGTGCACAAACTGGCAGACTGTGCTTATCAGGTACTTGTTGTTTCTGAATTCATTGTATAGGTGTTTCTCCTCAGCTTCTCGTATTGCCTGGGTGCTGCAGTGTGTTGTGGCTCATTTAAATAATGTCCTGATGCAGCTCTGTTTGTGGGTGTTGGGATGATTGCTCCTGTGGTTGAGTATCTGGTCAGCATGTGTGTGGCTTTCCTGTAGACGCTGATGGGCAACTGTCCATTGGCTTTTTGTTCTATTGTGACGTCTAGGAAGGGGAGTCTGTTGTTGTTCTCTTCCTCTTTGGTGAACTTTATACTGGTAAGGATGTTGTTTATGTGCCTGTGGGTTTCTTGTAGTTTGTTGTGTTTCGTGATGACAAAGGTATCATCCACATAGCGGATCCAAAGCTTGGCCTGGATCATGGGAAGGGCTGTTTGTTCTAACAACTGCATCACTGCTTCTGCTATAAGTCCTGATATTGATGATCCCATAGGTGTCCCGCTGATTTGTTTTTAGATCTTGTTGTTGAAGGTGAAGTGGGTTGTGAGGCATGGTTCTAGTAATTTGAGGATGCTCATGGAGTTGGTGCTATCAAGCGGTTGTGGTTCATCTAGCAGTGAGGCCAATACAACAAACATTACATTGGACAAATGGGCAGGAAGCTAGCTACCAGGATATATCAGCACCAACTAGCCACCAAAAGACATGACCAACTATCACTGGTGTCCAAACACAAAGTCAAAGAGAGACACCAGTTCAACTGGAACAATACATCCATCCTAGGACAGGCTAAACACAGACACACACAGGAATTCCTCGAGGCCTGGCACACATAAATAGAAAGTGGGACAGAACACCAGCGCTTCAACAGGGGCTCACTGATGATGTTATCTAGCATAGTGACGAAATGTCTGAGAGCAAACCTGCCAGCTCAGGTACATCATGATCCACAATCTCAGCTATAAATTTTCTCAAAAATCTCATTCACCAGGATTATTAATTGCTCAATCTGAAAAGATCTACCACACATATGAAGATACCTACTGTCATATTTCAGCTTGCTAGCAGAGACTGAACCTTTGAATAGTCCTATCCTTTAGCAAGACTTTGCAATTTCTTCAGTGAACTAAAATTGTGAGCAGTGTTAACTCCAGAGGTGACTGCCTCTCTCATGATTCATCCCTTCAGATATGGGAGTATTATGTGTCTCTGACTCCTTTGAATATCAAAGAGACAAACATCTTTGCAATCATTTGTCTGTTCATCTCATTTTCTCTGCTTTGTTTGATACCAAACTGGGATCCTAGCTATTTCAGTTTAGCTTCACCTACCACCTTGTTTCTTTCCCATGCAGCACTTGCAAAGTTTCCAGCAGCTCAAGGGAACTGACATCTTTGCGTCCAGATGTGACCTCTTCCCTGTTGTGGATATGTCCCTGTAAATTATCAGTCTCATGCCGTTGAGGGCTTGAACTCCCATGATTCTGTGCATCAATCATGTTGTTGCACTCTGTGCATAGTGCAGGCAGATTGTTCCTTACTTGCAGTGAGCAGTGAGAGGTGGACAGGGTTCTGAATATCCATTAAACTCTCCTCTCTTTGATTTACACACAATTGACTGTGAACTGAGATTGCATTTTCTTTGTTAACCCAGGAACAAACTTAGTCAAAGATGTACAATTACTACTTTGACTCACACAATACTACAAAGGGTGGATTGTTCACTAAAAATACAGTTTTTTTGGCACATAGCGAAACAAATCCTTTCCATAGGGAAAGCGTTACGTGACATTTTATTAGGCGGCATTGGCATTACATACGAGAGGAAATATTGTGCAATGTTAGAAAATTTACATGCCACTGAAAACAGTAAATTATTTTTGCACTGTAATCAATGCAAATTTTGTTTTACTTGTATCTACTGTTTTGCAAGCTACAAAGTTCTAAACTGACAGGATGTTTTTGTCAGGGATTTAGGCAGAGGTGAAGTATTATGGGTGATAAACTTCTGGAATTCACTGCCTCAACATTTCCACCAACCACTTCTCTCTCCTCCTCATTCCTCTAAACTTGCTTTGATGATGAACCTGTTGGCCATTTGTTCCTTATGTGGCTCACTATCAGGTTTGGTCAATAATGTTCTTGCAATGCTCTTTCTGACATTTTACTATATCGAGGGCAACGTATAACTTTAAGTTGTTATGGCTGTAAGTGTTCTTTGAGTGAGGATTTTGATCAATTATTAACATCTGAAAGTAATCTTGATATTTTCACAAAATGAAGCAGATAATTAAGAAATTACCATGTGCAATTGCAGGTGAGAGCTTAAGGTACAGTGGTAGTGTCCTTACTTCCAAGCCAGGAGATCTGGATTCAAGTCGAACCCTGTTCTAAAAGATATGTATCTTGGCATCTCCAAATAGCTTAGTTAGAAAGTATCTGTACAATTGAAGGGTGCAAATTAAGGAAAAATGAAATACTTTTCCAAGTTAACTATCCTGGGCAGGTATAAAGCATTTCCAAGTCAGGTGTAAGATGACCAGATAAACAGTAGGGCAATTCTTGCTCAAACAGTGCATCTTAATCTGAATAGTAATCCCTATAACTCAAATCATTTTTTTTGAATGTATGATTTATACAAAGTTAGGAGAAATTTTAGGCTATATGAGAATTAACACCACTAACACTCATTTTCCCTTGAGCCTTTAATATTTGTGGGTGGTACGATGGTTAGCACTGCTACCTTACAGCGCCAGAGACCGGGGTTCAATTCCCGCCTCAGGTAACTGTCTGTGTGGAGTTTGCACATTCTCCCCCTGTCTGTGTGGGTTTCCTCCGGGTGCTCTGGTTTCCTCCCACAGTCCAAAAATGTGCAGGTCAGGTAAATTGGCCATGCTAAATTGCCCGTAGTGTTAGGTGAAGGGGTAAATGTAGGGGAATGAGTGTGGGTGGGTTGCGCTTCGGCGGGTTAGCGTGGACTTGTTGGGCCGAAGAGCCTGTTTCCACATTGTAAGTAATCTAATAAATCATTTAGTCCATTAATTGCTGCCGGATTTGAACTCCAATGCTTCTGTTATAACCAAGATAGGAGATGTGCGCTCTCTTTCTCTAGTTCCATGTCTCCACAGTCACAACATAAATGTAATTGTTTTACTCAATTCCCAATTTGGCCAATTGTGTGCTTTCTGAATATTAGAGTTAAAAGAAAAAGAGCCATCAACTGGAATTTGTTAAAAATGTAGAAAATAGGAGCAGCCCTTCAAAATAGCCCTGCCATTCATTATGATCATGGCTGATCATCCAACTCAACAGCCTGTTCCTGTTTCTCTCCAACATCCTTTGAAACCTTTAGCCCTTTTTGGAAATCACCCTCGACCGCTTTCTGTGGAAGAGAATTCAACAGGCTTACCACTCTCTGAGTGAAGAAATTTCTTCTCATCTCAGTATTCAATAGTTTACCAACCATCGAGAACGTCTTTCTTGCATTTACCTTTCCTTGTCCTGTTCAAATTTTATTCGTTTCTTATTAATTCCAGCAAATTTAATCCTAACCAATTCAACCTCTCCTCATACATCGGTCCTGCCATCTCAAGAATCACAGAAAACCTTCACTGCACTCCATCTTCCCTTTGCCTTCATTGGCATGTTCTGCACGTACATGCTTACCTTCAGTGACTTGTGTATGAGGACACCCAGATCTTGTTGTTCATTTGCCTCCCTCAATTTACAGTCATTTAGATAATAATCTGCTGATTTGTTTTTGTTCCCAAGTGGATAACCCTACATTTTCCCACATTATACTGCATCTGCTATGCACTCGCCCATTCACTCACCTTGTCAAAATCACACTGAAACATTTCAGTATCCTCCCCAACATTCATCCTCCCACTCAGCATTGTGTCATCTGCAAATTTGTAGATATTACATTCTCTCATCTAAATCATTTATATATATAATGAACAGCTTGGATCCTAGTAATGATTCTTGCAGTACCCCACTACTCACTGCCCACCATCTGGAAATTGATCCGTTTTTTTGCTACTGTTTGTATCTGTCTGCCAGACAAGTTTTCTATTCATCTCAATAAATTATCCCATGTGCTTTAATTTTACATTATGTAAGATGGAGATTATGTGGGCTTTTGTTAAAAGCTTTCTGAAAATCCTAATACACCACATCAATTGCCCCCCCCCCACCATAATCCTTATTAGTTAATTCCTTGAAGAATTCCAGTAAATTTATCAAATATGATTTTCCATTCATAAATCCTTGCCAACTCTGCCACAGTTTTCCAAATGTTCACAAATGAACTATTTTATAATGGACTCTAGTACAAAACAATGAGTTTATTATGAAATAAGACTTATTCAGTGAAGATGTAAATTGCTAAGCATCTTAGTTTGCAATATGCAAATATAAATGTTTATCTCCTTAAATAATCTAAAATGTGCACATAAACACCGGGTAAAAGATAAAAGATTGGATTTCACTCTGCTGATATCCATTTTTGAAAAAAAAAACACTTTTGGCCAATAAGTCTTGGTTTCTGAAGGGAAAAACTATAAATTTTGGGCCATCCTTTGAGCTTTTTTGAAAAATCCACAGACCATCAACAAAATTTATTAAATATGAAGCCATTGTACACTTTTTTCATCACAGTTTCCCTTCACTTCTCCACTTGCTGTAACAGCCAACTCTGAAGTCTTTCTCAGTTTTTTTATAAACATTTACACTTCACCCATAAAGGGCATGATGTCAGTGGAGAGAAATATTCTCTTGCAACCAATAGAAATAAAGAACAATGCCTATCTCGCACTTGCAAAATGTGAACCTGTCCCTTTCATGGCCTAGGAAATGGCTGCCAGTTTCATGATTGAACTTGACCAGGACTTTTGTGTTTTTACATTGGGTTTGGGATCACCACGAAATATGCAAACTGCATTCATTTGCAGGGCTAGAGGCATGGAGGCATGCAGTATAGTCACTTCCACCTGGGTTCTTAGAGACAACAACCCAGCCCCAATAATGATTTGAAGACCACCTAAACCTCACCCAACCCCATCCTCCATCCTCTATCCAGATTCCTTATACCCCTGAGGCACTCCATGTAAGGCTATTCATCCACTTACCGTTCTCGTCTTCAAGGGGCATGCAATAACAATGGGAATTCCTTTAAATGCATCTGTCAAAAAACTAAACTCACAACAATATGTTATGCCAAGTTCATTCAACCAACAATTCTTCTGAGTAATTGTGCAAGGTAGTAATCTACCATTTAAACTGCTGAGCGGACACTTGTTTGTGATGTGCAGCATTTTTTATGTCCCTCCGTGAGTGCATAAGGGGTTTGGACTCAGGCCACAATAGTGGAGATTAACTGTACATTAACTGGCCTCTCCTGAATCTGTTTAACAGGGACCACTCTTGCTGAATTAGTTTCACACTTATCATACAATAGACGTGGTGTGTCAGAAGGAATTTCTGAGGGAATTCCTGTATTTCCCTTTCCTTGATACAAAGGATATGTGCCATGATTTTGCTCCATACAGACTGGATGAGATGTAATGTGGTCAGCAGTGGGTTGAACAGCTCATCATGGAGTGGTCATTGAGATGCAAAATGAATGGCCTCAACCAACCTGTGGGTTTTCATCTGCCATTGGATCATTGGAGGAGTGATGTTTATGAGGACAGGAAGCCAGGGGAGGATTGTTGAGCAGAGGTTCCAGTTTTCACACTGTTGCCTTCAATTCCATGTCAATGAGATTTGTGTGTGATAAGCCATGTCAAACATGTACACATGCCGTGCTGCAGTGTATGATAAGGCAGGTGCTGATTTCTATATACATTCATGTCACCAGAATGCCACAAAATTACAATTTCACAAAAAGACAGTAATTAGCTATCGCTTCTTAATATTCAACGGAATTATCATACCTTACTTCCTCAGGTTAACATCCTAGAACAAACCAACCTCAACGGCTTCAACAACAACCTTCCATCCAACACAAGTACAGAAGAGGAGATATTCATTGAGTTGAAGTTTTTCAAGCAACCAGCATTCACTGCAGATATGTGGAGAAAGTGAAGACTGTAGATGCTGGAAATCAGAGTTGAGAGTGTGGTGCTGGAAAAGCACAGCAGGTCAGGCAGCGTCTGAGGAGCAAGAGAATTGATGTTTCGGGTGTAAGCCCTTCATCAGGATGGACCTGATCATTCCTGACAAAGGGCTTATGCCCAAAATGTTGATTCTCCTGCTGCCTGGCCTACTGTGCTTTTCCAGCACCACACTGTCTTCACTGCAGATATGGTCAACATGGATCATATTAACATTCCCTTGCTTCCACATACTACAGCTGCAACACATCATCTGCCCAGTCATCTCTCTTCTCTTTGATTAAATAGTTTGGATGATAAATGTTTTCAAAGTGAATTTCCTGACTATACTCGTCAACTGTAAAAGTATCTCTTGATTTAAGCTACATTGTTTAAATTCTGAAGAAGTACCCGGCAATCATCTAACTGTTTTCCTGTAGCATCACACCTTAGCTCTGACAGATAGGAAAAAGTTGAAGGAACTCTCTGCTCTTGGTTATTACCTCCTGCCGGTTGTACCCTCTTCACACAAGTCTGCTCTCTGTTACAAAAATTCTCTGGAAAAACTCAGCAGGTCTGACAGCATCTGTGAGAGAAAGCAGAATTAATGTTTCAGGTCCAGTGATCTTTCTTCAGAACTGTTTTTGGTTTTCTGCTCTCTGTGTGCTGGGCCTCCCGCTCTGCCATCAGTTTTTATATCCAGTTACCTCTGTCCTTCTCCTGATAGTCCACTCTCCGAGTTACATTTTCAGTTAAACAGTTTATGTTAGTAGGGTACACAAGTATCACGATCATTTTAAGACTGATGCAATTTCCTTCTCTCCCACCACAATGATGCTAGTCAACAATAACATTTTGTTGTAATCCTTTATGCCGCGGACTATTCTGGCGATAATTATATGAGATGTGTGAAACTTGTAACATGTTTTGATTCATTGTGCTGTGCTGCCTCATTGGAGGATTGTTCATTCTCATCCAACGCTTCAGCCGGAATTTTGTCAGGTCTTCCACTGTCTCATGCATCCATTGGAGAATCAGCAGGGAACCCCTGTCAGTTCCATGAATGAGGCCCGATGGAACCAAATCTATTTCAGGCACTTAAGTGGTCCCTCTTGGGTCTTTCCTGCAAATTGTGTGGCCTTTAGAGAGATTGAGAATTCATGTGCATCCCCCCCCATCCCCCCACCCCACTGAAGTGCAGTGGGCTCAGGGATGATAGATGTCAATTGCTTCTTAATGTGTTGACTTCACCCCGTTGGTAGTCGAGAATCTCTCATCCAGTTTTGTCCATCATTTGACATCAGCAGGGAGGCATTGCATCACCATGAAATTGACAGGGTGTCTTCCCACCATTAAGCGGGCCCTGCTACCAATTTTCCCTTTGCATTAAAACCAACTCCTCATCATTTTCCCTTAAGCCAAAAATGAATCCTCGACTAATAACTGAGCCTATTGTGGGGAGAAATCGAGCCCTAATGGGGAAAACACAGTGTGGAGAAACTGCAGATCCATGCTTAAAGGATTACTGTAATTTGGAACTTTTAACCTTGTATCTTTTTTACTGCTTTAAACTGACAAGAAGTGTAATGTTGAACTTATTACTTATTTCTTTATTTTTCTACTTTTTAACCTAAGATTTTGTACCTAGGTACATTGTATCTAAGATGGTGCTATGAATGGCAATACTGTCCACTGTTCGCTGTAGACGGAAGTGAGTACTGCAGATGCTGGAGATTAGAGTTAAGATTAGGATGGTGCTGGAAAAGCACAGCAGGTCAGGCAGCTTCCGAGGAGCAGGAGAGTCAATGTTTCGGACATAAGCTCTTCATCAGGAATGTGCCCGAAACGTCGATTCTCTCACTCCTTGTTGAACCACTACAACCAGTGAACCACTGTTCACTGTACAAAGGGGAAAGTGAGGACTGCAGATGCTGGAGATCAGAGTGGAAGAGTGTGGTGCAGCTGGTCAGGCAGCATCGAGGAGCAGGAGAATCAACGTTTCGGGCATAAGCCCTTCATCAGGAATGTGCCTGAAACATCGATTCTCCTGCTCCTTGGATACTGCCTAACCAGCTGTGCTCTTCCAGCATCACACTCTTCGACTCTGATCACTGTACTCCTGTATTTGGGTACCTGTGACAATAAAATCTAATTCTAAATTCTAAAATTCTAGATTTCATATTCACTTTTAAGAATTACTGGGCAAAATTGTTCCTCATCCTTTAAAGTAATGATTCCAGATTTCCCCTCTAATTCTTTTCCAATTATTTTATATTCATTATGTTTGGTTACTGGCCGAATTTCCAGATCAACTTACTCTCTCCTTTCAAAACTCTCTCACTGTTGAATAACCAGGCTGAATGTGGAACAATTCAATTTATACAATTTGACAAACCTGTCAGAATGTGGACTATTAAACTACATAATTTCCAGATTAGAATTCAACAGTCTGTTCACTTAAAGTGGTTTCCCTGGCTGTCAACTTCAATCTGACATGCTCCAATTCCTGTGCACATGGTGCCCCATCTAGTGGTAACATTGACCTTAAACTCAGCCTTCAAATAAAACGTTTTCACAAGGTACAAAGGTTAATGCTCATGAATCACACTTTTAGATCGACATAAGTAAATGATTCATCCATATTCCTAACCACAGCTAATCTCCCAGTAGAGAGTACTGTACTATTGGTTTTTTTCTGAGGAGCCAGACACTGAAAGATGTATAAATGGCTTCTGAAGCCTAAGGGCATAACAAATCAATGAAAGAGTGCGACAGGCTGATCCTCCAGAGAGAGAGAAAAAAAGAACTGTGAATGCTGGAAATCAGAAACCAAAACAGAAATTGTTGGGAAAACTCAGCAGGCCTGGCAGCAGCTGTGAAGAGAAAGCAGAGCTAACATTTCAGGCCTAGCGACCCGGCTTCAGAACTTCCACAGCATTGTCTCCAAAAACAATCGAAGTGTTTTCTATGTATTTTATTAGTAAAAGTCTATTGTTCAATTGTTATTAGCTGTCTCACAATATTTTTGGGGCTGCGGCTATTTGAGACTTGACAAGACAGAACATAGGAACATGAGTAGGCTATTCAGCCCCTCAAACCTGTTCTGCTATTCAAAGAGATCATGGCTGATCTGTGGTCTATTTTTATATTCAGAAGTCCCCCATACGTTCCTAAACCTACCGCGGAAGCCCGAAACCGTGGATAGGAGCGAACCTACTCATTTAAATGGGAAATTTACATTCTCGGTAGCCCCCGGTACCTGGTTCTGGAAGGTTCCCTATAATATGTTCAGGCCGAAGTAAATCGCCGCCTGTACCTGCCTTCCCACCACATCCCTTAACACCTTTGCTTCACAAAATGTTATCCACCTTAGATTTAAAATGAATGACTATCATTTGTGAAAGAGTTCTGAACATCTACCACCCTTAGTGTGTACAAGTGCTTCTTAACACCTCTCCTGAACTGTCCGGTTCTAATCCTCAGACTATTCTAGAATCCCCAATATGTGAAAATAGTTTATCTTCAACCAGATCACTCTGTCGCCTTTTAATTTCTGGAAAAAATAGACCTAATTTTTATAATCTCTCACCATAACTTAACCCCTGAAGTGAAGGTATCATTGCACTCCCTTCAAGGCCAAGATATCCTTCAGCCCAGTTGGGAGATGCTTCAAAGCGATCCAGACATAGTGCCCAATCTTTCAAAGTTGGCTTTGCAGCTTTGCCTAAATGCTTGAGGTGCTGGCTTCAAGATATGGAGCTTATTCGACAGTCCTTCCATTAAATTTTGAAGATGTCATACATGCACTTTTAACTGAAAATCTTTCATTTCGAGAAAAGCCAGAAAATTTCTTGTGTGTTGTCTGTTATGTTACATGTTGCTTGTTGTGTAAGGACCCTGGAGGGGATGTCAGGATGATGTCATATAGCTGCACCTCAGTGTCTATAAATAGAATAGTGTGGTAGAATTACAAACACCAAAATATAGAAAAAAAGAGCAGGAATAAACTATTCGGCTCTTCAAATGGCGGCACTTTGTAAATTTTTGGAGGCTTTTTAAAATTCATTTGTAGAACATGTGCGTTGCACATTGTCGCCATCCTTAGTTGCATTGAGAAGGTGGTGGTGAGCTGCCTTCTTGAACCGCTGCAGTCCATGTACTGTAGGTATACCCACAATGCCCTTAGGGGGCATGTTCCAGGATTTCAAGTGACAATGAAAGAATGGTGATATATTTCCAAGTCAGAATGTTGAGTGGCTTGGAAGGGACCTTGCAGGTTGCAGTATTCCATTTAGCTGCTGCTCTTGTCCTTCTGGATGGTAGCAGTCATGGGTTTGGAAGGTGCTGTCTCAGGATCTTTGGTGAATTTCTACAGTGCATCTTGTAAATAGTACACACTACTGCCACTCTGCATTGGTGGTGGATATTTGCAGATGTGGTACCAATCAAGCGGGCTGTTTTGTCATGGATGCTGTCAAGCCTCTTGAATGTTGTAGGAGCTGCACCCACCCAGGCAAGTAGGGAGTATTCCATCACATTCCTGTCTTAAGCCTTGAAGTTTGTGGACAGCTTTCGGGAGTCAAGAAGTGAGTTAAACACTACTGTATTCCTAGCTTCTGACCTGTTCTTGAAGATACTATATGTATATAGTAAGTCCAGTTTGGTTTCTGGTCAATGGTAATCCCCGGGATATTGATAGAGGGGACTCAGTGAGGGCAACACCATTGCATGTCAAGAGATTATCGTTATTGTTTCTTATTGGAGATGGTCGTCATCAAACATTTGTGTGGGATATGTTACTTACCACTTGACAGCCCAAGCCTGGATATTGTCTGGAACTTGCTGCATTTGGACATGGATTACTTCAGATTCTGAAGAATCGCAAATAGAGTCATAAAGATGTACAGCATAGAAACAGACCCTTCGGTCCAACCTGTCCATGCCAACCGGATATCCCAACCCAATCTAGTCCCACCTGCCAGTACCTGGCCCATATCCTTCCAAACCCCTCCTATTCATATACCCATCCAAATGCCTTTTAAATGTTGCAATTGTACCAGCCTCCACCACTTCCTCTAGCAGCTCATTCCATACACGTACCACCCTCTGCGTGAAAAAGTTGCCCCTTAGGTCTCTGTTATATCTTTCTCCTCTCACCCTAAACCTATGCCCTCTAGTTCTGGACTCCCCGACCCCAGGGAAAAGACTTTGCCTGTTTATCCTATCCATGCCCTTCATAATTTTGTAAACCTCTATAAGGTCACCCCTAAGCCTCCGATGCTCCAGGGAAAACAGCCCTAGCC
>NC_057710.1:73307461-73364469 GCF_004010195.1 Chiloscyllium plagiosum
ACTTAACAAATTCCTCTCCATCTAAACCTTTAACATTATGGCAGTCCCAGTCGATGTTTGGAAAGTTAAAATCCCCTCCCATAACTACCCTATTATTCTTACAGATAGCTGAGTTCTCCTTACAAGTTTGTTTCTCAATTTCCCTCTGACTATTGGGGGGTCTATAATACAATCCCAATAAGGTTATCATCTCTTTCTTAGTTCCACCCAAATAACTTCCCTGGATGTATTTCCGGGTATATCCTCCCTCAGCACAGCTGTAATGCTATCCCTTGTCAAAAATGCCACTCCTCCTCCTCTCTTGCCTCCCTTTCTATCCTTTCTGTAGCATTTGTATCCTGGAACATTAAGCTGCCAGTCCTGCCCATCCCTGAGCTATGTTTCTGTAATTGCTATGATATCCCAGTCCCATGTTCCTAACCATGCCCTGAGTTCATCTGCCTTCCCTGTTAGGCCCCTTGCATTGAAATAAATGCAGTTTAATTTATTAGTCCTACCTTGTCCCTGCCTGCCCTGACTGTTTGACTTATATCTGTTCTCAGCTGTACCCATCTCAGATCGATCTCTTTCCTCACTATCTCCCTGGGTCCCACTCCCCCCACCCTACTAGTTTAAATCCTCCCAAGCAGTTCTAGCAAATTTCCCTGCCAGTATATTAGTCCCCTTCCAATTTAGGTGCAATCCGTCCTTCTTTTGAGGTCACTTCTACCCCAAAAGAGATTCCAATGATCCAAAAATGTGAATCCTTCTCTCATACACCAGCTCCTCAGCCATGCATTCATCTGCTCTGTCCTCCTATTCCTGTCCTCACTAGCTCGTAGCACTGGGAGTAATCCAGATAGTACTACCCTTTTTAAATTTCTGCCTAACTCTCTGCAATCTCCCTTCAGAATCTCAACCTTTTCCCTTCCTATATCATTGGTTCCAATGTGGACAATGACCTCCTGCTGGCCCCTCTCCCCAGTGAGAACATTCTGCACCCTCTCTGAGACATCCTTGATCCTGGCACCAGGGAAACAAAACACCATTCTGCTTTTTCTCTGCTGGCCACAGAAACGTCTGTCAGTACCTCAGACTACACAATCCCCTAACGTAATTGAAGCTGATGTACCCCTCGTTGCATTGGAGCCAGTCTCAATACCAGAAACTTGGCTGTTTGTGCTACGTTCCCCTGAGAATCCATCACCCCCTACATTTTCCAAAACAGCATACCTGTTTGAAATGGGTATATCCACAAAAGATTCCAGCCCTAGTTGCCTACCTCTCTTACCCTTCCTGGAGTTAACTGTATCTGAGACTTCCCCTTTCCTATAACTGCCATCCATCAAATACTGTTGCTGTTGCAAATTCCTCATCACTTCTCTTTGTCTCTCCAACTGATCCACTCGATCTGATAAGATTCGCATCCAACAGCATTTATGGCAGATATAATCTGCAGTAACCCTTAAACTCTCTTTAAACTCCCACATCTGACAAGAAGTAGATCTCACTGCAAAGGCCATTTTTGCTCCTTCACAATCTACCGACCCAGAAAATAACACCGTCTTATTCCTGTACAAAACACTGCACCAGGTTAATTTAATAGCTATTGCTTATATTTTAAGTTTAATCGAGAGACTTATTTCCAAAAACATATAATCAAGAAAGAACCCAACTGTTATCACTCTTGCAGCCTTTCTCTTGGACAGACTTAAAACAACAATTAACTTATCTGATTTTGTGTTGTGAATTTCGCCCCAACTGATTCCTTCAAGATTAGTTGTGAAATTCATTGTTTGTTAATTTTCCCAGATGCAGTCCGATGTCCAGCGATACACGAATTCAAAAACAGCAAAGGCAGTACCTGTGCAGGTTCTCTCTCTCTCTCCTGCACTGTCCTCACCATGTGTTTCCGTTGTTTGTTCTTCTCCCTTTTAAAACTGCTGTTGTTTTGACTTTTTTTTTCCAAAGTTCCAAAATAATGCAACAGCATATAAAACAGTAATTGCTGCTTCTGGAATTCGAGGAAATCGCCTCCAGCACCTAAAATACCTCAAAAAAAGTAGCAATTCTTACATCCAGAAATTTTTCCCGTCCTCCATCTTGGTTTACCGAAGATTGTGTGGTCATTGGTGTACAACCCCACTTCTGACCTCGTGATGGGAAGGTCATTGATGAAGCAGCTGGAGATGGTGAGGTTGAGGACACTACCCTGAGGAACCCCTTCAGTAATGTCCAGGAGCTGAGATACTGACCTCCAATAACCACAACCGTCTTTCTTTGTATTAGACCCGAACTCCAACTGGCAGAGAGTTTTCACCCAAACCCCAAATTGTGCCACACCTTCTTGATGCCATCGTTGGTTAGATGTGGCCTTGATGTCAAGGGCTGTCACTTTCACCTCACTTTTAGAATTTAGTTCTTCTGTCCTTATTTGAACCAAGGCTATATTAAGGTCAGGAGGTGAGTGACCTTGGCGGAACTCAAACTGGACATCACTGAGTAGGTTATTGCTGAGCAGGTGCTGCTCGATAGCACTGTTGATGACACCTTCCATCACTTTACCAATGATTGAGAGTAGATTGATGCATCAGGGAGTAATTGGCCAAGTTGAATCTGTCCTGCTTTTTATATACAGGACATATTTGGGCAATTTTCCACATTATCATGTGACTGCCAGTGTTGTAACTGTACTGGAAGAGTTTGGCTAGGGGAGTGGCTGGTTCCGGAGCACAGGTTGTCAGGACTATTGCCTGAATGTTGTCAGGGCCCATAGCCTTTGCAATATCCAGTGCTTGCACCCATTTCTTGATAATCGCATGATTTAATTGGCTGAAGACTGACATTTTGATGCTCGTGGTCTCTGGAGAAGAAATGGATCAACCACTTGACACTTACAACTGAGGATTGCTGCAAATTCTTCAGCCTTATCATTTGCACTGATCGTTTGGGCTCTCCCATCATTGAGGATCAGGATCCATGTGGAGCCTCCTTCTCCAGTGAGTTGTTTCATTGTCCACCACCATTCATGACTGGATGTGGCAGGACTGCAGATCTGATCAATTGGTGTGGGATTACTAAGCTCTGTCCATCACTTGTTGCTTATCCTATTTGGCATGCAAGTAGTACTGTTTGGTAACTACACCAGTTGACACCACATTTTAAGTTTGCCTGCGGCTGCTTCTGGCATGACCTCTATTCTGCACCGGGCGGGTACTGGGCTCAGTCGAAACTAAGAACATACCAACTTGTTGTTTGCTGCAACCCAACAGGGACGTTATTATTCTGAAGCTGCTCACTCTGTAAAAGCTCAGAAAATTCTGAACAAGCCCATAGCTGATCACACAGCAGTGTCACATGACTCACCTTTTAAAGGGACACTATACCAACACAACACATACAAACACCTTTTGGCACTGGTCATTGAAACTAGGGTCAATCCCTTGCCTTGATGTAATGGTAGAGTGGAGGATACACTAGGCCATGAGGTTGCAGGTTGTGTTTAAGGTTGATTTTGCTGCTGTCAGTGACTCATGGAGCCTCATGGATACCTGGTCCTGAGTTGCTGGATCTGTTTGAAGTCTGAGTCGAGAGTGTGGTGCTGGTAAAGCACTGCTAGTCAGGCATCATCCGAGGATCAGGAGAGTCAACATTTCGGGCATAAGCCCTTCACTGGATCAGGATTCCTGATGAAGGGTTTATGCCCGAAATGTCGATTCTCCTGCTCCTCGGATGCTGCCTGACCTGCTGTGCTTTTCCAGCACTACACTCTTGACTCTGATCTCCAGCATCTGCAATCCTCACTTTCTCGTGTTTGAAATCTATCCCTTTTGACATGGCAGTAGTGCTTGGAGATCTGATTTTGCTCCAAACATGGGATCCCATTTCATTTTACTCCCGTAATTTTGAGCTGTGCGAATAACTCATGTCGAAACCCACAACAAACGCCCCAACCACCAAATCCACTGCATGGCCAAACTCCCTATTTAAATACTGAACAAAAAAAAACCAAAGAACTCCAGTTACTGGACATCCATAAACAAAAAATCAGAAATGGCTGGAAAATCTCAGCATGTCTAGCATTATCTGCAGGAAGAAAACAAAGTTAATGTTTTGCATCCAGTGTTTATAAGTATAAAAACTTCAACCAACTCTGCATTAATTAACATTGATAGCAAATGTGTTTGATCAGATTTTGGCACCATAAATCTTGCCATACATCTACCAACTATAAATGTTGATTTATAAAATGTAATTGAAAATTGTAACATGGACAGAAAGATTTTGAGCAGAAAGTCTTCCTCATCTTCTGGCCCCAATTCTCAATGTTTTCAATTCCCAGCCTGGTGACTCACAGCACTATTACCCAAGCCTCTGGCAACAGCCTCAGATCTTCACTGTTTCCAAACTGAATTCTGAAATTTGGACTGATTTGCCTCCATGCTTACTCCAGTCAGGTTTTCCACTGATGGTTGCCAGTAAGGTCTGAGGTAGGTTCTTTTTTCATAAATCTCATAACTTAATATCTGGTGAACCTCATGTCTCACTATTCAGCTACACGGAACAAATTAAACTTTTGGGCCATATTGTTTCAATGCTGTAGCAGTATTAATTCCATGTAGCAGATAACATCAGGACCACAACTAAATGACATTGAATTCTCCACCCATTGATAGGTTAATGGCAGGGAGAATATTTCACCTCAATGTGAACTCAACTGTAACTCACTGCCAATTTCTTTGAGCCTTCATTTGTTATGCAAAGTTTGATTGAAAGTAATCCTGTCCTGGATAGTTTTCCACAGTGAGGAATGGGGCAATATGGTTCATCCAGTTATACTGAGCAACAGGAAAATGATAACAGTAATGCCAGCAGCAACAATCCTCATCTTAGCATATACCAAGGTGCACTTCTTTCCCTTTGGGATGAGTGGGGCAGTGGTGGAAAGATGCAAAATCTAATCAGTCTATTAATTTATATCCTGAATCTTCCTTTCATGGTTAACAGATTCCGACAGGAGCGTGGAATTTGAGCTTCTGGCCCAGAGTCATGGATGCTTCCATCATACTGTGTGACCACCACCAACAGCAATAGCACGGTCCTAAAGGACTCAACAAGCTACATGGACCAGTAGGGTCTGAAAACCTTGTCTGGAGGTAATTCTGGCTGGATAAAGAGGCAGAAGAAACAGATTGTTGTGCACCAAAGAAGTAATCCTCTTAAGAAAGGGACACAAATTATCTTAAGAAGGTCACAAAGATAGTCAGTGGAATGCACCAACGAAGAACTACTGCACAATGTACAAAATCATAGAACCCCTACAGTGTGGAAACAGGCCATTTGGTCCAACAAGTCCACACTGACTATCCAAAGAGTATCCCACCAAGATCCATTTCCCTATCCTGGTACTTTTTAAATTTCCCCTGACTAATATACCTAGCCTACACATCCCTGAACACTATGGTCAATTTAGCATGGCCAATTCACCTAATCACCTAGCCGGCACATCTTTGGACTGTGGGAGGAAACCAGAGCACCTGGAGGAAACCCACGCAGAAATGGGGAGAATGTGCAAACTCCACACAGATCATCACCCGAGGCTGAAATCGAACGCGGGTCCCTGACACTGTGAGGGAGCAGTGCTAACTACTGAGTCACCATGCCACCCCTATGTGACTCAATGACCTCATGTAAATAACAAATGTGAGTCAAAGCATTATTGCTAATATATATCTCCTCCATTCAGCATGAAATTTTTAAAATTTGATTTATTATTGTCACATCTACCTAGGTACTGTGAAAATTTTGTTTTGGGTGCAGTAAAGGCAGCTCACACTGTCCAAAGTGCATTAGAGTAATAGAACAGAGTGAAGAATCCAATGCAAAGAAGCTGCACAAAGAACAAGATCAACATTTAAATTTAAAATTTGACAAGCCCACTCAGAAATCTGATAACAGCGAGGAAGAAGCTGTTCTTGAATCTGTTAGTACCCGTGTTTAAGCTTTTGTACTTCCTGCCTGACAGAAGAGATTATAACCGGGGTGGGAGGAATATTTGATTGTGTTGCCTGACTTCCTGCGGCATTGAGAAGTAAAGATGGAGTCAATCAATGGAAGGTTTGCTTGTGTGATGGCTAACCTTGCATCCAATGATGCCATCAATCCTTTTTATCTTAAACTCTGAACTTTTATACAACTCCTATTCCTGTTTATTGGTTTATTGGTAGTCTTCAATGGCACTTCTCTACAGGACAATGCACTTCCACATCTTATCATTAAGGGATATGTACTCAAATAGAGTCATTATATCACTCATGTGCTATTAAGATTGTCTGATTTCACTCACAGCTAATCTCCAACACCAGAGAGTTGGAGCAACACCTTTGAAGTCTATAAGTTTGCATAATGAACAGCAGTGCTGGAGATGAGAACCTATGGAAGAGCACAAGATGGCAACAAAAATAGAAGAAACTTGGAAATACTTATTGTCATAGTCTTATCTTGATCTTCTTTCTCACACTATTGCAATGCTTGTATACTAAGCAACCATTTAGATTAGATTAGATTAGATTACAGTGTGGGAACAGGCCCTTCGGCCCAACAAGTCCACACCGACCCGCCGAAGCGAAACCCACCCATACCCCTACATTTACCCCTTACCTAACACTACGGGCAATTTAGTATGGCCAATTCACCTGACCCTGCACATCTTTGTGATGTGGGAGGAAACCGGAGCACCCGGAGGAAACCCACGCAGACACGGGGAGAACGTGCAAACTCCACACAGTCAGTCGCCTGAGGCGGGAACTGAACCCGGGTCTCGGGCGCTGTGAGGCAGCAGTGCTAACCACTGTGCCACCGTGCCGCCCACATTTCTTAGGGAGGAATATTTTTGTGTGCATATTTAAATAAACTTCTGTGTTTCAAATTTAGAGTCTATCTTGCAGGAAGTGATTGGTCATGACAATACCACTGGGAAATTTCTTATTGATCCATACATTGTTTTCTACCTATACCTCACAACAGTATCACCTTTTAAAGATAAAATCACAATAACACCACGTTATAGTCCAACAGGTTTATTTGGAAGCACTAGCTTTCGAAGCACTGCCCCTTCATCAAGAGGTTGTGGAACAGGACCATAAGACACAGAATTTATAGCAAAATGGAGCTGTAATGATATATTAAACAAATTTAGATTAAGTCCTTCATCTTTTAGAATGGGATATGCTATTGTATTCCTGATGAAGTGCTTATACCCGAAACGTCGACTCTCCGGCTCCTCGGAAGCTGCCTGCCCTGCTGTGCTTTTCCACTGCCACACTTTTCTGACTCTCCAGCATTTGCAGTCCTCACTTTCTCCTAGTTGCTGAAAATGAGTACAGAAGGCACAACTGATGAGATTACAGACACATTATGAAAACCGTAACAGCATTTGTGGAGGCTTTAGTCATTTGAAGACAGAGTATTGAGTCTTTGACTTTTTGACAGTATATTTTAATAGTTTGATAGTAAATTAACTGATCATCAGGCTTATAGCTGAATTAAGCTCAATTTCATTGATACCTTCATCTAACTAAGTTAATCCTAAATATCACACTGTACCATAACTACAGTATAAAATTAATTCTATTGAAGTTGATAGGTGGATCATACAGTGACAGAAATGTACAATGTGAAAGAGGACAGTTCAGTCTCTTGTGCCTATACCAGCTGTGAGAAAGTCTATTTCTTACATGTTGTGTAGGTCTGTCAAACATTTAAACACAAGATATTCTAATGTTGGCTACATTTAATTCTATCTAGTGATAAGGCCAGATTACTCTTGGATTATGCTACTTCAGAGTGACTGCACACAGACACAGCTTAGTGGAAACGTTGCTTGCAAACAGTCTCTGAAATCCTGGAGAATGTGCTCTCAGAAAAACAGATTGAACTACCTGGACATGAGCAGTCATGTTATGGAGCAACTTTTGAGGAAGTTTTGAAGCTAAAGAATTGGAATCTCTTTTGAAGGAGGCAAAGTTTTATAGCGACTTGGTGCCCCAATGCACCACTAATGTCTGACCATTGCTAAAAAAAATCAATGGTTCTTCACTGCATTAGGTTTTTGATATTCTTAGCGGGATTTTCATTCAAATTTCATGTGTTAACCTACATTCATATTCACAGAATCATAGAATCCCTACAGTGTGGAAGCAGGCCATTTGGTCCATCAAGTACACATCGGCCCTCCAAAGGGCATCCCATCCAGACTCACCCTCCCTACCCTATCCCTGTACCCTGCATGGGGTTCCAGGATGAGTGGGAAGGGGGATTTCTGGGCAGGAAAAGAATAATAATTACTTGAGGTGCCTGAAGGAGCACTTCTGTAAAAATCTCTCACCTTATTTTCCATTTCTGTCGAAAGGTCAGACAGTGTTATGAGACAACATTAAGCCTCATCATTGGGCTCAGTCTACTTTCCTTTGCTATGCCACCCCAAACGAGACAAATCATATCCCAGTTTTCAATTTAAGAGTAAAGAATTGTATCCTGGATCAGTACACTTTCCTATCTACACTTTCAGCGGCCCTGGACACCTCTGCTGAGCGATAATTTAACTTTGCTTTGAATAAATTAATCAAGCCTCCACTGGTCTCTGAGGGATCAAAATTTCACAGATTAACAATGCTCAGAGAGAAAAGGTTTTGTGTAATTTCAGTTTTAAATGGCAGACCTCTCATTTTTAAACAGTAGTGCTATAGGGAAAAATGCTCTCAGCCTTCAGCGTCCCAAGTCCCCTCAAGACTTTAATGCAATCATCTTTCATTGTTCCAAACTCGGAAGAATCTCAACATTTCTTCATCCCGAGAGTCAGTTAAGTGAACCTCCATGGTACTGAGATGTTAACCCATTTTTAAATGTCAACTCATGGTCTTTGGGCCAAGTTCAGCTTTATTTATAGAATTTGTAAAGCTTTAGATATTTGGTTAATTTTTGAATATTCCAATGGCTGTATGGTATCTTCGCCATTTCCGTATCAGTTCCTTTTTATAAACCAGTTCTGTAGTTTAACTCACAGTTTGATAATAGTTTATATTTCCTAATTTCCCAAAACCTATAAGATCACAACAGGACTAGTGTCTAATCCATAGAAACACAGAAAATAGGAACTGAATTTCTCTTGTGACCTTGGTATTTTCATTATGTATGATTCCAAGATTTGAGTCTGACTGCAAATTTGACATGTATGAAGTTCTTGACCTTGTCAGGATCTTCTGGACTTTTCTGGTTTTGGGCACCAAAATATTCTTACCAACTTCTGGAAAGTGTGCTTACTAATCACTTAACTTTGTATTCCTTCAGGATGCAAAAATAAGCGAGGACAGGCACAGACTGGCAGACGGTTCGGAAATTCAAATCTTACCCCTTTCAAAGAGTAGGCCACACGAGCTGGTCGACACAGCAAGGGAGCACCATATCTGTGATGGTGATCGTTCCTGCAACTCACAAATTGGCAGTCAGGGTATCTCCAGCCTCCTCTTCTCAAATGGGCAGACAGTGACATCAATGGTTATTCCCAGGTTGGTATACAGAGGCAGGAGAATTCTCAACCCTGCAAATGTAACTGTTAAAAATGCTATCCACTCTCTCCATTTTGATTCTGGTAGATGGCTGGATAGAAAGAGCTGAGGATGTTGCAAGGTTCCAAGGAGAACTCAGTGAATAGCCAGCTTCAGCGTTCCAAAATTAAATAAGATTAAAACATATACCATTCAACCAGCCTTCACCCTCACCCTTCATCTTTGCTCCTCACTCCCAAATACACCTCAGCTCTCATCTCTAACAACCCAGGCCATTTAGTGCTTCTTACCCATTCATCATGGCCCTTCCTATTCCTTATTTCACCCGGTTCCTTTCTATCCTATTCACTGTTCACAATGCAGTCCCTTTTACATTGACAAGACCAAGCACAGACTGGGAGACCACTTTGCCAAACAGCTCCACTCTGCCTGTAGGAATGACCTCTGACGTTTCAGTCATTGACTTTTCAATAAACCACCTCACTCCCATGCGAACATTTCAGTCCTTGTTTCAGGGTACAAAGCAAGCTGGAGAGGCAAAACCTGTTTTTGTGTTTATGCATTTTACAGCCTTTGGGACTCAATACTGAGTTCCACAAATTCACAGGAGGACCTCTGTCTTCATTTTTCTTACATTCCCCATCCTCGACCTACTGTGTCTTGTTGGTTTTGTTGGCTTTGCTGTCAATACAATGGACTTAATTTCTTCTTTTCACAGCTAACACTTACATCTCTCACACATCTCTATATCTCCTTTACCACCATTATCACTGCTTTTGTCATTTATTCTGGGCAATTTTACAATCTGTTCCACTTGCTCCTCCTACCTACTTGTTAACAACATAAAATACTCAATTTTTCCAGCTCTTTTCAGTTCTGAAGAAGATTCATAATGGATTTGAAACGTTAATTCTGTTACTTCCTTCACAGATGCTTCCAGACTTGTTGATGCCTCACAGCAGGAACCTGGGTTCAATTCCAATCTTGGAGGACTATCCTGTGGAATTTGCATGTTCTCTCCATGTCTGCGTGGGTTTTCTCCAGGTGCTCCGATCTCCTCCCACAAAGAGTGCAGGTTAGGTGAATTGGCTAAGGTAGTTTGCTTGTAGTGTTCAGAGATGTGTGGGTTTGGTGCATTAGTCAGGGGTAAATGTAGAACAGTAGGTTCGGAGGGTCAGTATGGACTTAATGGGCCTCATGGCCTGTTTCCACACTGTAGGGATTCAAGCATAGTGATGGAGTCTAGGAGCTTGGCTGTATTCACTGAGTCTAACCAAGCGAGGTTATTGCTTGGCTAGTCTGTGGAATAGCTCTCGATATTTTGATTCAAGTCCCCATGTGCCAGTGAGGAGGATGTTATAGGGGTTTTGGGAAGATTGACAATGTTTTTCTCTTTACATTTTTTCAGTGAATTAATGTAGGAGAAAGTGAGGACTGCAGATGCTGGGGATCAGAGCTTAATAAAGTGTTGCTGGAAAAGCGCAGCAGGTCAGGCAGCATCAAAGGAGAAGGAGAATCGACATTTCGGGCATAAGCCCTTCTTCAGGAATCCTTCAGTGAATTAATGTAGATTGTAATCAAATTTCACTGAGACCTTGTGATCTTTTCAGCAAGCTTTTCAATAATAATTCAGACACTATTATAGATAAATTGTGACAAAGGATTCAAATGCCATGGAAAAATGTGAGATATTAGAAAGGTTGAAACAGGACAACACATTTGCTAATTAAATGGCCTTTCCTTTTCTGTGTAATTAGTTAATAATTACAGTTCGTTTATTCTGAACTGGAAACATGTTAGAAGGCCTGTAGGAATGACCTCTGACCTTTCAGTCATTGACTTTTCAATAAACCAACTCACTCCCATGAGTCAACAACTCATTCATATATCTACTTGGAAGATAGTTTCAAAATCATGTTAACTATTTTTCAAGAACAAGGTGGTACCATCAAAAGTTTGATTGTGAAATATAGCTATTAATTTGATGGACATTGAACAGCTCAAGTCAAGCTTAATAATTTTCCTCTCTTTATCTGTGATTTGTGTTGAATTGATTAATCAATTATATATTTACGTGGTCAGATGGGTTGGAATATTTCTATCACATCACACAGGGGACCCCTGGTGGCTAGTATGAGTGTTTGCAATTCATTTTGTGTCAGGGTTAACCAACTAAATGAATGGAATAATCAATGATACGAGAAATATAAGGTAACTTGTTGGGCAGGAGGGCAGGGCCCCTTTCTGCAAACCTGACAGCAACAGGGAATCTCTGTCATTGGTACCATGGTGTGCATCATAACTCTGCATCCCAGCTGATGAGAATGCACCATCCTGGCACTATGGAACATGTCAATATGTATAATACTACAAATCGCACATCTTACAAAAATAAACTACCCGACCTTGTACCTCATGAAAATTTATGTGTATCCTCTGCTGTGCTAAACTGTCATGTCATATTTACAACCTCCTCTGCTTTTCATGAAGACATTGATGGTAAGAACATAAGAAACATTCGCAATTATAGGCCGTATGGTCTTTGAGTCTGCTCCATCTTTCCATAATTATAGCTGACCATGTGGTTGACGCAATGATTGACTCCACATTCTCACTCAATTCCCATATTTCCTGATTTGTTTGGATGCCAGAAACCTTTCAACCTCAGTCGTCAATATGTGCAAAGACTGAGCACTGTTGGACTGTCTGGCCTGGGGTAAAGCCAAAGACCAACCCTATCGATTGCCTAATTGGCCAGAGTTTCCTGTTGCCTACCTCCCTTCTTTCCTGAACAGTGATGGTGCATCTGTTACTCTCCAAGTCACTGGAAACAGAATCAACAGTGTTGGAAGATTACAGTCAAAATATTCAATATTTCTGAAGCTTTTAGAATCCTTTAAATTCCTTTAGAATCCAAGGATGTACCATCAGGTCCAAAGATTTATTTGCTGTCACCAGTATTCTGTCTTTATTAATGTTGACTTCTTTAAGTTATTTATTCTCTTGAGAGCTAAGTTTTTAAAAATATTTTCAGACGGCTTTCTACAAAATTTAAGTCACCATAGCCCGACTGGACCATAGGGTTAATCTTCGAGAGAGAGAGAGAGAGACAACAGGTGATGGTTTAATCTGAGCATCACCATCCCTTAGGCAAGGGGTGAGGTTGAGAAGGACAGTCCTCAGGGTTACCTTGGGCAACATGGAAATGGAACCCATGCTGTTGGCATTACTCAGCATCCAAACCAGTTTTCTAGTCAACTTTGCAAATTATTTGTTTTTTTTTGTTTTCATCCATACAGGTAGCACACATCTCATGGCTGTTGGACAAGGTCAAAGAATAAGGTTCTTCCATCACTGCACCCTGGGACACTATACAAGAATGTTCACCTGACCACTGACTAAATTTAGACTACCAGCTAGACAAAGTTCATGTCTCTGAAGTGTGTAGATAGTTCTCTCCCTTCCTGTTGCATCATAATGTCTATAACACTGATTCCAGCTCAATAACTCTGAACTGAAATTCCTCCAGTCTCAGTAACTTAGACTGAAGTGGTTGCTCGAAATCATAATTGTATACACCAACTCACTCACACTGCCCTGGTGAGACCACGCCTGGAGTACTGTGTGCAGTTCTGGTCTCCAAATTAGAGGAAAGACATTCTGGCTATTGAGGGAGTGCAGCGTAGGTTCACGAGGGCAATTCCTGGAATGGCGGGATTACCTTACACTGAAAGACTGGAGCGACTGGGCTTGTATATCCTTGAGTTCAGAAGACTGAGAGGGGATCTGATTGAGACATCTAAGATTATTAAAGCATTGGACACTCTGGAGGCAGGAAACATGTTTTCGCTGATGGGTGAGTGCCAAGCAAGAGGACACAGCTTAAAAATATGGGGTAGACCATTTAGGACAGAGATGAGGAGAAACTTCTTCACCCAGAGAGTGGTGGCTGTGTGGAATGCTCTGCCCCAGAGGGCAGTGGAGGCCCAGTCTCTGGATTCATTTAAGAAAGAGTTGGATAGAGCTCTCAAGGATTGTGGAATCAAGGGTTATGGAGATAAGGCAGGAACAGGATACTGATTAAGGATGATCAGCCATGATCATATTGAATGGTGGTGCAGGCTCGAAGGGCAGAATGGCCTACTCCTGTACCTATTGTCTATTGTCTACTTATAATATGCCACCTACACTACATCTCTCTTTAATCCTGCTCAGTATATTTATTTCGTCAATCTACACCAATGGAGTGGAAGTTGAGAGGGTGGAGAGCGTTAAGTTCCTTGGAGTGACAATAACCAATCACGCGTCCCGGACTTCCCACATAGATGAAATGGTCAAGAAGGCACAGCAATGCCTCTTCTTCCTCAGGCAGCTTAGGAAATTCAGCACATCCATAAGGACCCTCACTAACTTCTACAGACACAACATAGAAAGCATACTGTCCAAGTGCATAACAGCCTAGTACTGCAATTGGTCTGCCCAGGACTGTAAGAAACTACAGAAGGTTGAGTGCACAGCCCAGATCATCATAGAAGCCAACCTTCCATCCATGGACTCCATTTACACTTATCATGAAAAAGCTACCATTATCGAAGACCCTTCCCACCCCAGTAATGCTCTCCTGCAACCTCTTCTGTTAAGCAGAAGATAGAGAAGCTTGAATACACACACCAACAGGTTCAAGAACAGCATCTTCCCTGTTGTTAGTGATGAATGGATTCTACAACTTCAAATAACGTTGACCTTACTAATGATTATCTTACTTCGAGCATCTCCTGTGCAGTGTAACCAGTATGTCTCACTCTTACTAAGCATACTATGATCTATATAATCTTGCTTAAGAGGTGAAGAGATAATGAAGGCGTTAGTTGTAATCTTTCAGGAATCACTGGAGTCAGGGTGGGTACCAGAGGACTGGAAAATCAGTAACATGACACCCTTGTCGAAGAAGGGAGTAAGGTAAAAGATGGGAGATTACAGACAGATTTGCTTGATCGTGGCCATGTGTAAGATTTTGGAGTCCATTGTGAAGGATGAGATTTCTGAATATTTGTAAGTATATGGTAAAATAGGGCAAAGGCAACATGGTTTGATCAAGGGGAAGACCATACTTGACAAGTCTGGTGGAATTCTTTTGAGGAAGCAACAAGCAGGTTGGACCAAGGAGAGCCAAAAGATGTTACCTACCTAGATTTCCAGAAGGTCTTTGACAAGGTGGCTGTTGAGTAAGATAAGGGGCCATGGTGTTCGAGGGAAGGTACTTACAAAGATAGAAGATTATCTGACTGGCAGAAAGCAGAGAGTCGGGATAAATGGTCCTTCTCAGGATGGCAGCGTGAGTAGAGGTGGGACCATAACTTTTCATTTTATACATTAATGATCTAGATGAAGGAACTGAGGATAATCTGGCTAAGTTTGCAGGTGATACAAAGATGGGTGGAGGAACAGGTGTATTGAGGAGGTGGGGAGGCTGCAGAAGGATTTAGACAGATTAGGAGAGTGGGTAAAGAAATGACAGATGGAATACAATGGAGGAAACTGTGAGGTCACATATTTTGTTGGGAAGAATAGAGGCATAGACTATTTTCTAAATGGAGAGGAAATTCAGAAATCTGAAGTGCAAAGGAATTCGGGAGTCCTAGTCCAGGAATCTCTGAAGGTTAATTTGCAGGTTGAGACAGTAGTTAGGAAGGCAGATACAATGTTGGCATTTATTTTAATGGGACTAGAATATAAAACCAGGGGTGTACTTCTGAGACTTTTAAGGCTCTGGTCAGACCACATTTAGAGTATTGTGGGCAATTTTGGGCCCCGTATCACAGGAAGGATGTTTTGGTCCTGGAGCAGGTCCAAAGGAGGTTCAGAAGAATGATCCCGAGAATGAAAGGCTTAACATATGAGGTTTGGAGGACTCTGGATCTATACTCGATGGAGTTTAGAAGAATGAGGGAGATTTAATTGAAACTTACAAAATACTAAACAGCCTGGACATAGTGGACGTTAGGAAGATACTTCCCATTGGCAGGAGGGACTAGGACCCCAGTGCATATCCTTAGAGGAAAGGGAAGACGCTTTAGAACGGAGATAATGAGAAAATTCTTCAGCGAGAGCGTGGTGAATCTATGGAATTCATTGCCACAGAAAGCTGTGAAGACCAGGTCATTGAGTATACTTAAGACTGAGTATCAAGGGGATCAAGGGTTATGGGGAGAAAGTGGGAGAATGGGGATGAGAAACTTATCAGCCTTGATTGAATGGCGTAGCAGACTCAAGGGGCTGAATGGCCTAATTTCTGCTCCTATGTTTTATGATTTTATTATGATCTCCCTGTACTACTTACAAACAACGTTTTTCACAGTACTGAGGTGAATCGAATCAAAATCAATAAGGCACTTACTCATTCAATATTTTTAGCTTTAGTAATCATTTTTAAGTTTTAGCCTTTCATGGCTTTGGGTTTAAGCCACTGTCCTAGGTTCAAAGGTAAAAACTAATAAAGATTAATCACCTAGCTCCTGTCCTGTGATATCACTATTTAATGTTTTTGTTTGCTCACCCTCTCCAACATTCTTTTATAGTAAAATCCCAATATGTCCAAACTGAGACCTGTTTCTGTTCAGTGGAACTTAAGACAGCCAAGGAGAACCCTGTGTAGCTCAGTTTTTCCTAGAAGTGTGCTCAATATAAAAACACACACAAATGAAAACATTGACACAATAAAAACTAAATGTCTGTCATTTTCGAATTGTTCACGTTATGATGGCCTGACTTTGTATGGAGAAAGGCTTTGAAAAACGTTGGGAGTTAGCTTACTGGATTTTTCCAGAGCTTTTTCTGCTAAGTATGCTTTCAATGGATGAGTACATATAAATCATTATGTCATTAAGTAATCAAAGACCTTTTCCATGGTTCTACACTATAGTTCAAATTTCCTGAAGCATTTCTGTGGCCTTTGTGACTTCAGGTGGATAAACAGGAGAATAAATGGGTTGGCATTCATCAGACCCCATCAGCTGCCTTAGTTAAGACCATAAGACCATAAGACATAGGAGTGGAAGTAAGGCCATTCGGCCCATCGAGTCCACTCCGCCATTCAATCATGGCTGATGCGCATTTCAGCTCCACTTACCAGCGTTCTCCCCGTAGCCCTTCATTCCTCTAGACAACAAGAATCTATCAATCTCGGCCTTGAAGACATTTAGCGTCCCGGCTTCCACTGCACTCCGTGGCAATGAATTCCACAGGCCCACCACTCTCTGGCTGAAGAAATGTCTCCGCATTTCTGTTCTGAAATGACCCCCTCTAATTCTAAGGCTGTGTCCACGGGTCCTAGTCTCCTCGTTTAACTGAAACAATTTCCTAGCATCCACCTTTTCCAAGCCATGTATTATTTTGTACGCCTCTATTAAGTCTCCCCTTAATCTTCTAAACTCCAACGAATACAATCCCAGTATCCTCAGCCATTCCTCATATGTTAGACCTGTCATTCCAGGGATCATCCGTGTGAATTTCCGCTGGACACATTCCAGTGCCAGTATGTCCTTCCTGTGGTGTGGGGACCAAAACTGGACACAGTACTCCAAATGGGGCCTAACCAGAGCTTTATAAAGTCTTAGTAGTACATCTCTGCTTTTATATTCCAAAAGTTGAACTGAGTTGAAGAATGTATTGCATCTATGATGGTCTCATCTATCAGTTCCATTACACAATGAACCTTATTGTCCACCATTGGTCCCTGCTAAAATTTCCATGATGGCTTCCCTAAGCCAAATAAAAACAGCATTGTCATCAGGGTGTTTGGTCACACCCTGCACCACCTCATTATTGGTACCTTGAGCAGTCATAGCCTGTTTAGACCCAGCATGGTGAAAGCAGTTGGCAACTGTAAGTTTAATTATCATTTCCCATGTCCTCTTCGTAATGATCATGGCCTCTCGAACAGTTGGCTTGTACTCCTGTTCTTTAATGTTGATGGTCGCTGGTTTATAGGTTCCAAATCAGCCCAGGTCCATTGGCTGTAGCTTGCTCACATTGGAAGACAAGGACATCACTATGATGCCCTTGAGGCCAGTGATGTGGTCTGCATATTTTCAAAGGAAGAGAATTGGAACCATTGTGTTATAGACTAATAAATAGTTATTGGTTATTTTTACTATTTAGAAGGCAATCTGTTACAGGTTTCTAAATCAGAAACTCTCTCTCCCAGGTTATCTTACATCAGCGATGATGAATTCTTGTAATGAACAAAACAGCTATTAACTCTTCATATTACAAAAGTTACTAACAAGATCCAATGTAGAATTGAAACACTGCCAAACTCAATGTTCCAAAATGGCATCCAAGAACTTCCTGACATTAAGATATCTTCCTGAGGAAGGGCTTATGCCCGAAACATCGATTCTCCTGTTCCTTGGATGCTGCCTGACCTGCTGCGCTTTTCCAGCAACACATTTTCAGCTCTGATCTCCAGCATCTGCAGTCCTCACTTTCTCCATTAAGGTATCTATTGCTGGGTATGTGTTCCTCCAATTCCACTCAAGAAATGAATAGAGAACAGTACAACACAGGAACAGGCCCTTTGGCCCACCATATCTGTGCCAACCATGATGTTTTCTGCTAAGCTAAATTAAAAGTCCAAACTTAGAGGAAAGCCTCTCTGGTCGAATGTAGGTGCCAAGGAGATACAATGTGATCTCTGAACTCAATATAAAACCAGTAGTGGGTCTACCTCAAGTATAGGAAGACTGCTGTTGGATTATTCCTCTGAAATAGTACAGTCATTTAACTTGCAGGCAGCAAATATAATTCTCAGTGAAATGTCCACCCTAGGCAGAAAAGAATGGATGTTGAAATAATGAGCCAAACTGTAGAAACGGAGAACGAAGATGAATACTAGCATCTTGTACGTAGCACAAAATTTCAAAAGACAAGGGACGCGGAACAAGGTGAAGATGATGTACAGGAAAAATAGAGTCAAGATTTTCTGTTAACAGCTACAACTAACATCTTGTACGTAGCACAAAATTTCAAAAGACAAGGGACCTGGAACAAGGTGAAGATGATGTACAGGAATAATAGAATCAAGATTTCCTGTTAACAGCTACAATGCTACCATAGTGGTACAGGAATTGAAAACTATAGCCAGACAGGATTGTTCTTATCACACATTCTCCAAGTAAGTGTCTTTAAAATGAACTTTGGATCTCTAATTTTCATGAGTTAAAGGAGCACAATGTATGCTTCTAGTGACCATATTAGACATTTGTAAGACAGTCCTCCCAAAAATGGGTTTCATATTTTTCAGGTCTTCCTGAATTGTGCCCCAATATAGGTACTATTGCTTCAGTCATAGGAGGGGCAAGGAGAAGTCTGACATCTACCTAGGCCGAGGAAAGGAATGAGTGTTATGTGATGAACGTTAATAACATATCATTATTGTATGAGATCGTGGCTTCTAAAGTAGAGGTATGATGTATAGCTTTAAGTTTAAATGGTATTTTTAAATTTTGCATAACTTTAGTTTCATTTTAGATTTGTTCTGAAATCATTGCTCGGGCATCGGGAGATTATTTTTGTTTACATGCATTTAAATGAAGTACAATGTTTGAGAGAATAGTTTAATACATTATAAAAAAAAAGAAAAATGACAAAAGAACTATTGTTGCCCAGTAAAATGAATCATGTGACACTAAGATAGAATGATCTAGAAGTAGTAGTGTGCCAGTTCAGTAAAAGAGAAACATTTAGTCAAGGTGCTGTTATTAGAAATATGAACAGCCTGGGCTGGAGAGAAAAAGTCATGAGTTGCTTAGAAGCAGCAGAAGGTGATAATAGTATGAGAAAGGAGTTTATTTAAAGCAGTTAAAGAAATTAGTTTAAGGGACTTTTGTCTGACAGAGCGTGAGCTGAGTTAGTAGCTTGTGTAAAAGTCTCAGGAAGAGACATGAACTGATAAAGTTTCCTCAAATTAAGAAATTTGCTGAAAAGAAACAGGTTCAAGTTCTGCCAGCTAAACAAGAGCTTAGTGTAGGGACAGGGATGATCATTCATTGATGTTTTAAAATTTGAGTTTGTTGTGGGGATTAAAGGGTTAAATCTTTCTTTCCAACATTTGTAATAAAACTACCCCAAATAGTTCTTGTATAGTGTAACAGTTTTTCTTTTGTATGTAATAAACTTTTATATTTTTTTTGTTAAAAGCACATTGGTAACTTCTTGCAAACATGTTCAGTGACTGGCCACCATAGTAAACAAAAAATAAATTATGGTCACTCAAACCAGATTTCACTCTGGGATTTCACTTGTCCAGTATTGTGTGATCATAACAGCTGGAAATGGGAATGGAAGTGTGAACAGTTGCTGTAGAAGAAAGTAAGCATTAATTCAGAAGATGGAAGGATGAGATCTGCTAAAATTCAACTTATTGCAATAAACTTAAATGTAATCCTTTCCAAATTACATGCTTCAATGAACTGTGAATTCACCACCCCAATCCTTACTTTTTATATTCAATTCCTCTTATAATTATATAATTCTGAAACAAAGTCAAACAAGGATCAAAGTGGAATAAGCTTCAATATTTTACTGAAACCTCTACCCCAAGGGTAACCCTCCTTACTAACAAAAATATGGTGGGCAGGTGAGAACAGGGCAAGATGCACTCAACTAACATTTGGACCACTTGTCGAAACTGTTCCTCTGTCCAAGGTTAAATTCAGGAATTCTGGAAGGCTTAGTATCTTGTCAGTTATCTAAAGAGCTAGTTTTAGGGGCTTTATCAATGACTGCATCTTGGCCAAACAATTCCGTTAATTAAAATCCCCGCCCAAAAGGGAAGTGGCATTAGATTAAAAGAATTGAAACAACAGTTTCAAGAATTACTTTGCTGTATACCATAGGGGAGTAACACAGCTTGTGTTTATTTCAAATGCTTATCTCATCAAAATATTCCTCATGGCAGTGAGAACATTGAGAAATATGTAAACAGTTAGATTACAGACAAGATTTCTGTTGGAGTAGTCACGTTTATATGTACATGCAGGAAACCAAAAACATACATGACAGTAAACAGGAACAACAGAGAAGGACAAAAATAAAATAGCCACCCAGTTTAAAAGATAGACTTGAAGGTGGTTATAATTGAGTACATTTGAAACCCAAAGAACATTTTATAGCGTTTATAGCATTTGTAGTATTATTTTGTGATAAAAATTATAGTAAACAGGAAACATCCTTTTATAGTATTGATTGATTGCTTTAGGATTAGAATTAGTTTTCAAGATTTTGATGCTGACAAAGAGGACGATTTGACTTCCTTTTATGAAAACAGAAGTGTTGCTTTTACAGCACATTATATGAGCTGCAGTAACATCAATTTTAATTTTACTACACTAATAACAAATAACATGCCTATATTACAATGGTAGCGAGGAACACCAGGTAAAGGCAGAGCAGCAAGTGCTTTATGTGAGATTAAAATCAGGAAAACTTGTAGTTTTTCATAACAGAGTGACACATGAAAGGAGTAGTGGCACAAGGATTGTTTGATTCTGTGCACATGAAATAAAAAAGTAAAATAATATCATTTCATCTTAATTGAAAATCACTAAACTTTTTTATGGATTAGGACTCATTTGTTGCATGTGATTGTGTTCTATTTGACAACTAAATAATTGCTACACAAACATTTTAAGACAGTTATTCAAAATTGCATGTATCTTCCAAACATGAACTAATTACCTGCCATCTCCACCCATGTTCTTTCCCACAAATGCTCACTGCTATATTAAATCAATTAAATCAGTTAAAACAAATTATAATCCAATCTTTATAAAATCTAGAATACCACTAAAACATTTTAATTAATTGCATTCACTTTCGGCAAACCAAAAGTAAAGACCAAGAGTTTTGAGGTTAGAAAATTAAATACCTATCCATTAATATTAATGCCATCAGTGAGAATAAGGTAAAGCAGGACAGCAAATTTAGCAGCCATTGCTCTTCCTAATCCCTATTGGATGCATTCCTTCAGCTTGTGCTGTGTTCCCATGTCATTCATCCCTCATCATTCAAAGTAGGGGCCTTTTGCATGTACCCATTCTTACTAAATATACTCACATTTAAATGTTACTATCACTTTTGCAGTTCCAGGAGATAACATTAAGATGCACTTGCCGAGAAGGTTACGGTAGACTTCAAAAGGATTATTTTGTTTGGATTGCAACAATACAGTTACAAAGGCTCAGGTCACAACATGGAGTAAATATTTAATACAAACAAAAGTTCTGTGGAAACTCAGCAGATCTGGCATTATCAGTGGAAAGAGAAATAGAGTAAACATTTCAAATCAAATATGACTTCTCCAGAATGGGAAATATTTGTTAGCTTATGAGCATTTCAATTGTGGAAGATTCAGGATTCCTGAGACTAATTGTTAGATTTTGTTTGATAGCATGTGTAAACTGGAAAATTTGACCACAGCACTTGTAGGATTGGGTTATTTTTCACTGATTTTGACTTTATTAAACAAGTGATAAAAGTAAATTATATTCTGTTTAATCACGGTTAGTTGTAAACCACTGTTAGGAAGGACAGCCATATCAGCCAGACCAAAAGGAAGGTCATATGTTTATGCACTAAAATAAAACAAAGGACTGCAGATGCTGGAGATCTGAAACCAAAATTTCTGGAGAAACATATTAGGTCTGGCAGCATCTATGCAGAAAATAAGAGTTAATGTTCAAATTCTGCAAAACTCTGTTTCCTCTTCATAGATGCTGCCAAGCATGCAGAGTTTCTCCAGCAATTTGTTTTTGTTTGTATCATTGGTTTATGGATCTTCATATGATTCAAGTTAATAAACCTAGACTAACAAATGCCAAAATGCTTTGAGGTAAGAGGCTTTTACTCAAAGCCATAGCCACGTTTTAGAATGGCTCAGCTTTGTAGCTTAAAACACACATTAATCCAATTTGTATTAGTCTTGCATAGCTATTTTGAGATTTAACATATTTCAGATATGAGCAGGTCTTTGAGACCTGCACAAAAACAGACCCTTCAGTCCAACTTGTCCATGCCAATCAGATTTCCTAAATAACTCTAGTCCCATTTGCCAACACTTGGCTCATATTCTTTTAAACCCTTCCTATTCATATAGCCATTCAGATGTTGTAACTGTACCAGCATCCACCACTTCCTCTGGTAGCTCATTCCATACACAGACCACCCTCTGCATGGAAAAGTTGCCTCTTACCCTATCCATGCCCTTCATGATTTTATAAATCTCTATAAGGTCACCCCTCAGCCTCCAACGCTCCAAGGAAAATAGCTCCAGTCCATTCAGCCTCTCCCTATAGCTCAAACCCTCCAACCCTGGCAACATCCTTGTAAATCTTTTCTGAATGCTTCCAAGTTTCACAATATCCTTCCCATAGGAGAGAGTAGAGAATTGCATGCAGTATTCCAATAGTGGTCTAACCAATGTCCTTTTATAGCTGCAACATGACCTCCCAACTCCTATAGTCAATGCTCTGACCAATAAAGGAAAGCATACTAAATGCCTTCTTCACTATCCTATTTATCTGCGACTCTACTTTCAAGGAACTATGAACCTGCACTCCAAGGTCTCTTTGTTCAGCAACACTCCTCAGGACCTTACCATTGACTGTTTAAGTCCTGCCCTGATTTGCCTTCCTAAAACGGAGCACCTTACATTTATCTAAATTAACCTCCATATGCCACTCCCCCGCCTAATGGCCTATCTGATCAAAATCCTAATGTATTCTGAGGTAACCTTTTTCACTGTCTGCTATACCTCTAATTTTGGTGTCACGGAGTCATAGATTTGTACAACAAGGAAACAGACTCTTCAGTCCAACTTGTCCATGCTGACCAGATATCCCAAACCAGTCTAGTTCTACCTGCCAGCATCATGCCCATATCCCTCTAAACCCTTCCTATTCATATACCCATTCAGATGCCTTTTAAATGTTGCAATTGTACGAGCCTCCATCACTTCCTCTGGCAGCTCATTCCATACACGCACCACCCTGTGTGTGAAAAAATTGCTTCAGGTCTCTTTTATATCTTTCCCCTCTCACCCCAAGCCTATGCCCTCTCGTCTGCAAACTTATGAACGATACCTCCTATGTTCACATCCACATCATGTATACAAGTGTCGAAAAGCAGTGGACCCAGCACCGATCCTTATGGCACACTACTGGTCACAGGCCTCCAATCTGAAAAGCAGCCATTTACCACCACACTGTCTTTTACCTTTAAGCCAGTTCTGAATCCAAATAATGGAATCATGCATAGTTCCTTTAATTAAAGGATATTGATAGAAAATCATAAAAGTCCTACATTGTGGAAGCAGACTATTTAGCTCATTGAGCACACAATGATCCTTCAAAGAGCACTCCAACTAAACCCACCATCCTACCCTATTCTCACAAACCTTCTTTTCCCATGGGTAATCCACCTAAGATTTTGGATTTTTCCAGAATATGTAGATGCATCAGTTAGAATGACATTAATCACTAGGGGTGACACTACTTACACTAAACAGACAAAAAAAATCTATTGATGCCACATAATCTTGGTAGAAATCTATGAAATTAGTAAGCTGTTATGAGATTCACAGAAGGCAATAGAAGTGACCATTAAAGAAACTAATCAGAATTTGGACACAATACCTGCCAATATGAGATTGTTCTCGTGTTATCCATGCATTTGTAATACAATTCAAGTTCAGGATGGCTCTTGCACAAGCAGTAATGGCTAGTAAGGGTTAATAAGAGGTGATTCCTATGGTTCAGTACACACAAGAATATCAAGGGCAGAAGAACAACAATATCAGTCAAAGGAAGAAAGCAAGTCTTATGCCTGATCATCCAGAAAATGCAAAAGTGGATCAACTGAAAATATTGCTTTTATGGAGTATCATTTCTTTTGTGCTTGCTTTGATAAAATTAAATTGTATGAAACTTGCGAAAATATGTTTGTTCATGGAATGGATCTTATAACTAATTGAGGACTAGAAGATTTTTAGATTAGGTTTCTGAACTGAGTCTATAATTGAAACTGACTTGGGTCTATACAAGTAAAGGTAAAAGTAACCCCATTATCTTAGTGGAAACATCGGTTGAGTGCCCTGAGGTATCTTTTGCTGGAACTTAGGTTGTTATTTGTAAGGTTGATGTGACCAAGCTTAGGCAGCTTGGAGCTCAGTCACAGAAACACCACTACCAGATTCACTGTTTAGGCAGAGTAATCAGCAAAGTAGCCATGGGCAGACATTTATGGCCTGGATAGAGAAAGATTGAGAGATGAACTGAGTAAAGGATAGGTAAGACATTAGAGGCCTGAGTGCCAGTGTTGATTGTAGACTCAGTGGAGCATGAATTTAAACCTGCATTCAGTGTGTGACCCAGTTACAATCCAGAGTTTGGGAACTTCTGTTCTATTGGTTTAAAAAGGTGATTATAAATGTAATTTTTGAAAAAAAAAATCTCTTAAGCTTTTAAACTTTGAGTTTTAGAGTGTTTGCATTTACCCTGACATTTGGATTGAATGTTTAAACAAAACCAGTATAATGGACAAATTCCTTTAACTATTTGATCTTTCACAACTCCATAGCAGCAAATAAAATTCATATTTCTTTCTGAAATCTCATGGCCCCTCTACTTCACACCCCTTTAAAACCTATTTCTTGGAACAAGCTTTTGGTCACCTCTGCCAACGTATATTATTCAAGACCCCACTCACAGGTGAGGTGCCCATGTTCTTACAGGTCCAGATGGAATACCCTTCACCATTAAGTTCCCAAGATGGTGTAATGAAGTAGCTCACTTTTATTCATCTCGGCCTCTGCTTGTCACAACAATGTTAACTTTAAAAATGATCCCTCTCTTGTTAATGCCTCTGTCTCTAATCGAGTAATTTAAAAGGAGCCAATTTAATCAGGTTTAAGTTAACAAGAGTGAGTTCATTAGTTACTAAAAGCAAGCATGATTGGTATGCAACTCATAAGTGTCAGATGGAGTTTAATTTGGATAAACACGAGATACTGCATTTTGGTGAAACTAGAAAGGGGTAGAACTTATACAATTATTGGTTGGGCCATACCAAGGTTGAGGCACATAATTCTTTGAAACTTGCATCACAGGTAGACAGGGTGATAAAGGAGGCATTTCGCACATTTGCCTTTATTGCTCAGATCTCAGAGTATAGGAGTTGGAACATCATGTTGAGTTTGTACAGGATGTTTACAGGCCTCTTCTGGAGTACTGCGCACAATTCTGTTGTAGGAAGGATATTATTAAACTGGAGAAAATGCAGAAAAGATTTACCAGGAATGGAGGCATATATTAAGGTGAGATTTAAAACGGACATGGCGATTTATTTTTTGAAAACAGTGGTTAGTGTGGGAATGAACTACCAGAGGAAGTTGCAAATGCAGATAGTTACAACATTGAAAAGACATATAGATATGTACATGAATAGGAAAGGTTTAAAGGGATATGGGCCAAACACAGGCAGGTGGAATTAGTTTAGTTTGGAAATATGCTTGGACTAGTTGAACCAATGGGTCTATTTCCATGCTGTACACCTCTATGACTCAAAATAGTGAATCAGTCTCTCCAGACAGTTTGTGAAGAGTGGTTAGAAATTTGGGAGTAAAGTTTGCAATTCTTGACTCTAAGTCAAGTCACTGAAGTACTTTTGTCATGTTTCACTGACCATTATTGAGTGACAAGACCAATTCTTGTCATTTTTTTGAGATTGGTATGGGGCTCGCAGACCAAAGAAAGTACATGCAACATGCCTTAATGACTACCCTATAGTCGCTCTGATCTCCATAAGCATGATGTGCTTTGAAAGGCTGGTCATGGTCCAGCCTGCCTCAATCCCATGCAATTTTCTTAACAGGTCCCCAGAGAACCCCAATTCCCCCAGCCCTACACTAATCCGTGGAGCATCTAGGTAACAAAATCTCCTGCTCATTGAAGGCGGAGCTGTAGTCAACATTATCCTCTCCAGATGAATCTCAAAACTGAGACCGAGGTCTCGGTTCCACCCTCAAGAACTGGATCCTCAGCTTCCTGACCCACAAACCGTAATCAGTGAAGATAGAAAACTGCACCTCCTCTATGATAACCCTCAATACTGGAGCCCCCCCCCCCCCCCCCCCCCTTCTGCCCCCACTGCACTTCTTGTACAAAAACAACTGAGTAGCCAAATTCCAAACAAATACCATCTACAAGTTTGCTGATGACACCATCATGGCAGAACCAATGATGAGTTAGAATACAGAAATGACTTGGTGGCGTGGTGTAATGATAACAACCTCTGTCTCTCTATGTTCACAAAACAAAAAAACTGATCAGGAAGAAAAGGAGGACGACATGCTCCAATCCACATCAACCAAGCAGAAGTTGAGGGTTAAGGGTGTCAAATTCCTAACAGTGATGATAACTGACCTGCCCTGGACTTCCCACTTAGATGCAACAGTCAAGAGGTACAACACCTCTTAATCCTCAGGTGGCTTAGGAAATTCAGTATGTCCATAAGGGCCGTCACCAACTTTTCCTGATGCACCACTAAGAGCATACTTTCCCGGTGCATAACAGTGCATAACATCCTGGTACGGCAACTGGTCTTCCCAGAACCATAAGAAACTAAAGATTGTGTGCACAGCCCAGACCATTATGGAAGCCAGCCTTCTATCCATGAAGCTGGAAATGTGTTGCTAGAAAAGCGCAGCAGGTCAGGCAGCATCCAGGGAACAGGAGAATCGACGTTTCGGGCATAAGCCCTTCTTCAGGAATAAGCCCTTCTTCCTGAAGAAGGGCTCATGCCCGAAACGTCGATTCTCCTGTTCCCTGGATGCTGCCTGACCTGCTGCGCTTTTCCAGCAACACATTTCCAGCTCTGATCTCCAGCATCTGCAGACCTCACTTTCTCCTCAAAGATTTCTATCCATGAACTCCACTTATATTTCTCATTGCCATGGAAAGTCTGCCAACATCAAAGACCCCTCACAGTAATGCTCTCTGTAATGGGAAGATACAGAAGTTTGAACACAAGCACCAATAGATTAAAGCTTTTTCCCTGCCATTATTAGACTGATGAAATAGACTCTAACTTCAAATTATGTTGACTTTGTTTTACGCAACTCCTGTGTTGTGCAACCTGCATGCCATGCTCAAAGCATCGTATGATCTGTATGTCCTTGTGTGCTTTGATCTTCCTACAGTGCTTGCAAAACAAAGCTTTTCACTGTACTTAGGTACATGTGACAACAATAAATCAAATCAGCTTTCAACACAACAGTGAGATAATCCTATTACCTGTACACAGGAGTGTCTGGTGGGTGGTTTAATTGGTGACAACATTCACTCTTCAATAGCAATTGGAATCAAGCTAGTAGTACACATGATTGTTCACCAGCATACCTTCTTCCAACCATGTTCGTATAGAGTCACAGAGGTCTACAGCACAGAACAAAAGTAACTCTTTAGCCCAGAGTCTGCGCCAGTCAAAAACATCCACCCAGCTATTTAGTTAGTCCAGCTCGGTTTCTGGGTAAAAACAAGGACTGCAGATGCTGGAAACCAGAGTCTAGATTAGAGTGGCGCTGGAAAAGCACAGCAGGTCAGGCAGCATCCGAGGAGCAGGAAAATCGACGTTTCGGGCAAAAGCCCTTCATCAGGAATCTGGTCAATGGAAAACAGAAATCGATATTGGGGGAATTCAACAATAATAATGCCACTGAATGTCAAGGAGCGATGGTTAGATTGTTTCCCTCCAGATAATATTGTCTGAGACAAATATTACTTGCCTTGGGCTGATGAGTGGTCTGGCTGCTATTCAGGTATTATTTGAGGATTGGTGAATGGTGCAGAACATTGCTCAATCCTCAGTACATTCCTACCATAAAGAAGGGAAGATCATTGTTGAAACAGCTGTAGTTAGTTGTGCTGAGGAACACTTGCCTGAGGAAGATGCAGCGAGGTCTTGGATGAGATGACTGACCTCCAATGACAACAAATCTTCCTTTGTGCTAGGTATGAATCCAACCAACTGACAGCTTATTCCCCATCCAATGACATATTTCAGGTTTGCTCGGACTCCTTTAAGCCACACTAGTCACTCTCCCCTCACCACTCTTGTCCATGTTTAAAGAACCAGTGACTTAAAAATAGATAATTCATTTACAAAATAACCTGTCTGGTTCACAGGTGGTGTGGAGATTTGACAAATATCCAGTAAATCACCAAGTTAATTCATTACAAAAAATTTATTAGAAACAAAATAGCTCAGTAGTTCCATCCGACAGCAACAGCAGAGAAATACAATTTTGTATTAATTATACTACTTTCTTACAACTGGATATTTACTTCGTGTACCAAGTATAAAAAAGATCCACTACTGCAACTAAGTTGCCAATTTCAACGTGAGTAAAACACACACATTCCCATCAGAGTGAATACTTTAATAAAAAAGCCAGCTGAAACCAGAATACTCTCACATGCTGTCCAGCAGCAGCATCAACAGAGTGTGGCAATAGGTCACCACACCACCTCAAGACTAAGGAATAATAAGGAAAAGATGTAACATGGAACAAAAAAAAATACTGGCACAAAAAAAAACTGGCAAATTATTTTACAAACATGAGGAATGAACATCCAAATAAGTACATCCAAATAATGAACACTACTTGAGACAATTAATAGCTTTTGAACACTGTAACAATGCAAAAAAGGGAACATATTCAGTGATTAAGACAACTACAGTAGATGATAGCACTTCGGTGATAAGCGCAAAATGCATTTAACAAATTAGATTAAACTTGAAATGTTAGAACTCATACAGTAAAATGTTTTCATCTGTGCAAAACCTAAAAGTCTGTAATTGCCAAATACTAATTAACTAAAAAGGTGTGTTTGCCCAGATTTTAAATATATTGAAACCTTGCTGATTTGTGTGTGTGGGTTGCCCAACTAGTGAGCGAAGGATTATGAGGTTCAGACAAGAAAGTGGAGCTGAAACAAAATCAACCATGATCTTATTGAATGGTGAAGCAGATTTGAAAGGCCAAATGGCCTTCTGCTCCCAAGTCCTATGCTCTTTCATGGTCTCTTCAGTACATTATGGTCGGCAATATATTTATTATATACAAGGAGGGGACAAATTGGACCAGAATTCACTATCACAAATGTTCACTTGCTAATGCTTTATATTGGATTTCGTACTGGACCTTAATGTAAATTAGAGCCAAAAAGCACAGCATCTTCTGTGGAGCATCAGGGAGCTGTGAAAAGAATGGAGATTTCTAAATCTGTGCATCTCTTCCATCAATTCGATTTAAGAGACTGAACCAGAAATTGTGATTTGAATACGGAATTCAATACAAAATCAGGCACATATAGTAGTGAGGAGGAGAAAGGACAACTGGATGGAGACAGAAAAGACAAAGGTTAAAATAATTAACTGCTAATAATTAAAATTTGAAGGAATTTTACACCTTTAAAGACTAATTTCAACACCAGAGAGATTGTTAAAAGGATATATGCAATTGAAGACAAGAACCACATTTTCCTAGTAGGTTTAGTTCTCAATGAGAGTAGTACAGCAATGGCACACTATTCAACAGCAAAATGTCATTTTAGGAAACTTTCAGAAATATTGCATCACAAACTGCAATCTCCAAAGTCCTGCATTTGACTGAATATGCTTGCTCAACAGACTGTCTAATTTTCATGTAAATAATAGTGAGGTTGTTACACCCATCAAGTTTTCTAATTGCAAAACCCAGCCAATGCTGCCGTTATTAGGCCAATGGTCATAATCTCCATTGTTTGCTGTGTGTCCATCTAAAAAAGATAAACAGTCAAAACAATAAGACAATGGCCTAGTGGCACAGTAACAGTAGTGCAGTATTTATAGGTGTTTTCATACTATAGCTTCTCCAAACAATAAATTCTCAACATGAGACACACTATCAGAAGCTGATAGCATTTCAAAAGGAGAGAGTAAATGCTGGAAAATTAGGTGCTACTTTTGAGCTAGCTGTAAAGAATTGGCCTCAATAGATTAGATCTACACCACAGAAACAGGCCATTTGGCCCAAACAGTCCACTTCACTGATCCAGCTGGAAATATTATTTGTTTCTCTCAAAAGATGTTCCCTGACCTATTAGCTGTTGGAGCACTGTATTTGTAATTAATTTCCACCACCCACAGTATTTTGCTTGTGTTTTATAGGACAGTAAACAGATTTTTAGCAAATTTTATTACCAGTGAGGCATAGGATGAATTCAAAGTGACTATATTTCAGAAGCACAGTAAATATATTTTTGTTATTACTATGAGTAGCTCATAAAATGTAATGCATCTGAGACAAGGTCTCTTCAGCAAGAATTAATTGAGTCTCATGTTTAACAAATTTTCACATTAACATTAAGAGCTGCCCTAATAACAGTTAGTGTTTTTAGGCTACCTGCTGTAAATGTTTATCCATCATGTTTAGCAAATATTTGAAAGATGAATTGGAATTAAAACAGCTTTAAAAGTAGTTCTAAAAGCATAATATTTATTGCACATTCTGAGCTGTCCTTTTCAAATAAAACTTCTAGGTGTACAGTAGGAGGCACATCTGAACTAATATCAAGCAAATTGCAAGTGCTGGAAATCCAAATGTGCTAGAAATATATCAGGTCAGGTAGCATTTATGGAGAGAGAAGCAGAGTTAAGGTTGCTGGTTGATGAAATGGAAAGGTTTTAAGCAAAGAGAGACCGAGAAAGAGAATAGACATCAGGGAAATTCTGAAAAACATAGGGCAGGAGGGGTTAAACAACAAGAGATGATACTGTAGCACCAGATAATAACGAAACAAGAAATAAAAGATGGGTCTGGATGGCAACAGGAATAACAGAATCATTCCCACAGCTATCATCGCCAAAATAAATGAGTGCAGAGATTAACAGGCTTCAACAAATTGTAAATGAGCTTGGAAGGCTGCAGAGTGCAAGAGATAAGATGCTATTGCCTGAAATGATGAGTATCTTTAGAACAATGTAGGTGGCCAGATACAGGAAAATCAGAGTGGGATTGGGGTGGAGAATTAAAATGAGAAGACCATTGGAAACTCAGCTTTTTGGACTGAATGAAGGTGTCTGGCAAAGTGTCACCTAATCTGCATTCAGTATCCTCTACATAGGAGAGACTTTCATGACCAGCAAATACAATAACTGTAAAGAACAAGAAAATTGCTATTTTAGCAGCAACATTTGGGGCCCTGAGAATTGAAGTGGCAAATATAATGTACTGCATCTTATACATTTGCATGGAGAAACGAGGGGTTGTTGGGTGTGAACCAGAGTATCAGAGAGAGTGGTCTTAATATAACAAAAGGAGGGCTGGGGAAGAGGTGTCCGCTGTTGACATCATGCAGGAGATAGTAGAAATGGCAGAGGATCTACAGAATGTGAAATGTGATGGGTGAAAGGTGAGGACAAGGGAACTTACGATGCGAGAAGGAAAGGAAAGGCGGTGAGCACAAGTGTAAGAAATTGAAAAGACAGGGTTGGAAGTAGTGGGGGCTAGAATTGTCAGTTGATAAAACAGAAGATATGACAGAAGCGCTGGTATAGGAATATTGACTTTGTACCCGTTCTGAGTGTGTTAACTGAGAAACAACGAGAATAGGGTCATTAAAGGAAGCAAGAGGAAAATGTAGGAGGAAGGAGGAGGAAATTTAGTCAATGAGCTTCTAATGAATATTGGCTGATAATCTAGCAAAGTGAGATAATTAAAGTTAAAAACCATAGAGACAGACCATGTGCAGGTGAGGGAAGGACAGAAACTGGAAGCAATGTGGATTGTGATTTCCAGCTTGTGGCAAGAAGAGGAAAAATCATTTTTTCTATTCCTAAATAAAGGGTAATACTAACCACCCTCTCAGGTTCTTGATATTCCTAGCTTATCATGGAATGAAGAATACTCTCTTGAAAAGAGACATCTATTGTCTGTCATTTTGCAACTGGGATTAGGTCACCACAAAAATTAACACCAAGAATACACCCTTAAATATGCCAACATTATTTGTTTACAGTTAATTACTTATATCAATAACTAGGTGCATAATACTCAAAATTATATTTCTTCTGTGTCAAACAATTTTCCTTTAACACTTAAATGGTTATTAGATCAAATTGAACTTGCAATATATGGTATTCAATAAACTTAAAAAGTGAATGGTTTCTCTTAAATTTCAGCTATTCATATTCAATAAGTAACAGGGTTCAGAAAACGCGATTGAAAGTTTTTGCATAATATGCAATATAATCAGCACTTGTAGCACCAAGGATCTTCAAATGCCATTACCACATAACTGAGAACAGAGGTCAATAACCAAAGAAAATCTCACATTAGCAGCAGCTTGCCACAGCTATGAATGTATTACATCCGGAAACTCCGGGTTCTATTAAATGGCTGGAATGATTTCTTCATTGTGAAAAACATGAACTGTGGTTTAAGCCTTGATTTTTCAGGAAAGACCATTGCCTCACTCTCTGCTGTTGGAAACCGAGTTTTGTAAATATCAGGATAGGATTTCTGAAACTGAAGAGAAATAAAAACTAAATTATGTAAAGCAAATACTGCATTGTTTTATAAATTAAAACAAAACACCACAGCAATTTGTAGCCCTCCTTCACTAGAAACAAGAAAATAATTGCCATAACAACCCACAAAATAAAGTTCACTGAACAAACAATTTACTGGGATTCCAATGAATAACAAAGCAAATAAGTTCTTGGGTGTTGTGAAATTCAATTTCCTATTCTGAGCATTGAAAAGGGAATAAAATATCTATCTCGGGTTTTGTTTTTATATTGATTAGATTGCAGAGTCAAGCAACTGCCTTTAAAAGTCATACCCTACTTGTTAAAATTGCAGTTTCATTGGGTATGATTTACACCCCTGTTGTTGTCGACAGGATAATGGTGATATTGCACTCATGCTTTTTAGATTTTAGTGCTCGCATGACCACTTATGGGGGAACTGCTAATACAGTATGTGTGTATTAACACTACGCAACTAACAAACATTCAAAATCAAATTTGACTGATTGTTTCCTGTGAAAGATTCACAATGAAGTGAACAAGCTCTCGTTAGGTATTAAATGGCCCCAAGGTGATACAGCTGATTATGAAAGTTGACAACCAAGTCAATTTTCTGTGTTAAATACATGAACCAGTTGTCTGGCACTTAAGAGTAGACATTTTAAAATTACTGCAGGAGGGCAGTTTGCATATTTATTTTCTAAACAGCATTATTCCTTGTGAACTTTAAATGCTATAATAACTGCAACTGTGCCAAGGAGGCTATGAAATTTATAAAGGTTGGTCATGTAGGCTTAGGTGATTACCACCCCAGCAATACTCCTGCACATAGCTGGAGATATCACTTCACTGTCTGGACTTGGAGTACAGACCGCTTTCCTATGCAGTAATAAGTGCAGATATTTTATTAAACCGAAGTTTGGACTTCTAAATGTGGCTATACATTTTAGAATGTATTAGACATTCAGCAGATTCCAAAGAAAATTATTCTTAAATTAAACAGGTAAATTCCCTACATGACACAAGTAGCAGTATGGAGAGAGAACATTGCAGATTTGATCTCTAGTCACAGTTGAGATTGCTCTGGTGCGACAGCAGACATACTAATTGGATACAGCATCCTTGGGCTAGAGAAAACGTTTAAAGAAAGATGTATTGCAGGGACTAGATGATGTAACCTTTTATTATGACAGGTGAAACACTGCCAGCTGTAGGGCTTTAAATGACAACAATGAAAACCATACACAGAACAGAGCATATTGCTAGTGTCATCATATTTGTATGGACAATTTTTCTAGAAACAAACTAGGGTCAGTCCTACCTTAATTGGAGGGTACAGAATGAAGGAAAGCTACACTTTAAGAAAAAAAAACACATTAAAATATTTAGTAATGAGCAATACCAATGAAAATTAAGTTCTTAAATGCTTAACCTGCTTTAACTTCTTCTTCTTCTCTTTAACAGAAATAGTTTTATTCATTATTATTTCTTCTAGCAGGGTTACAACTGCAGCTTGAGAACTTCTCTGTTCTTTACAATCTTCAGTAGTAAACTGACAAGAGGTGGTGTAGGAAGCTACTGTAGCATCGGCGTCAGCACCTGCATACTTTATCTGGGAAAAAAAAACAATTAATTTTGAGGACCTTGTTGATAAACTTTTAATCATCCAAGCTGTAAGAGTAAGTTTCTAACATTTTAAAATTACTGCAGGAGGGCAGTTTGCATATTTATTTTCTAAACAGCATTATTCCTTGTGAACTTTAAAAAATTATTTCACATTTCGCCTTGAATCAAATACTCTTTAAAGTACCTGAACTCTTCTGAGGTGGGCCAAATGTTCCTCCACTGCACTTTGTAGATGGTCAGGAGCTCTCAGAATATCTTGGTAATGGTCCATCATGAAGCTGACAAGTCTAGTAGCTAGCAACTCATCTAGGTCCACTTCATCCTCTGAACACAGGATACAGCGAGAGAAGGTTTGAATCATCTTTAATACAACAGAAAATAAGGTTTAGTAGTTTGGGTTAGAGATTGAAAACTAAATTTTTTAAGTTGAAACTTGAACGATTCAAAAAGGTCTGTAGGAGAACATCTGTGAGAAGTGCATAAATGAGTTCATTTGCTTTGGCACTAACATAGGTATCTAGGCTTATAGATCCATAGTTCCCTGAAAGTAGCAACACAAGTGGATAAAATTGTCAAGAGGGCATATGGCATGCTTGCCTTCAACAGTCAGCGTACAGAATATAAAAGTTGGTGAGTCATGTGGTTTTGTATAGAACTTTATTTTGACCACATTTGGAATATCGCATACAGTTTTGCCCACCACAGTACACCAGAAGGATGTGGATGCTTTGGGGAGGATACAGAAACCGTTACCAGGATTTTCCTTGAATTTGAGTAGGAAAACTCCCTCACATTGGAATATGCCTCATCATCTAAGGAGTTACATAGTAGTTTCATGAACTGGGTCAACTGTCAAACTCACCAGCATTCTGTTTGCAACAGCATCATGAAGGGGTGGCATTTCTACATTTTGAGCAATACGAGCGATCATTCTCATTAGGAGTTGCAGCTTTCTTCGGTTTTCCGGGGGCACAAGGAGGCAACAAACTTGAAGAGCTTCAATACCATCTTGCGTTTGTTGCAAAAGACCTAGCTTTCGTAACAGAGCAGAATTAAACCAATAGCCATTGGAGCCATATACTGTTCCAGACAAGTAAATTAAGTCTGAACAAAAATAATGACACGGAAACTTTAAACAGAATGCACTGACCGCTTCAGAACGTGATTCAATGACTTTACCACAAACTTGTGAACATCATTCCAAGCTTGCATAACACATTTTTAAAATCCAATTCTTTACTTAAAACAAATACATTGAACAAGTCATAATTCTGAATAACTTATATGCAAAGAAAAAAAATGAAGTCAATTATGAAAGTCATTTCCAGGAAAACAGCATTAACTGCATCAAAATCAAGTTGAATTTAACAAAATCCAGTAGATGGTTCTTAAAAGCAGAACAGGAGAACCTTTTTGCATAAGGAGTGTCTACTTGGCTTACCGCTAAACACTGTACATTTTGATAAGCTATTGAGTACGGATCGATTATCAGACTTCACTCAGTCCAGTTTAAAATGCTGGCATACTGCCCAAACACTTTGGACTTCCAGTGGCTTGTTTAAAGAGTAAACCTAATTTGCTGCTTCTGTAAAAAAATGTTTTGCCACCATGTTTTATGTTGAAAAATATTGCACTCAGTTTTAGATCTTTGGCTTTATTTCAGTTAGCATCTTTACTTAAGATCACAGACCGGACCCACTTTAAGTTCACATTGGAAATTTGATTTACTCAACTATCTCAGAAGTCTTGTATCTTATTGATAAAACATGCATTGACTAATTTTTTTTTGCTAGATTAGAGATATTTCATAGAATCCCTACAGAGTCAAAGCAGGCCATTCGGCTCATCAAGTCTACACCGATCTTCCAAAGAGCACCCCATCTATAACCACCAACCCTGATGACCATTGGTGGCATCATGAGCTCATTGCAGCAGCTAGCAAACAAAAAGATGTCAGTACTTCAACACTATTCCAGATACACTTGAATCAGTCAAAGAAAACAGGGTGGTGCCATATTGCAAAATGAGACTGGGAAAGATGAACACCAACATGCTGGGAGGCTCTTCAAAGCACACAATGTCGTCAGGATCTTTCCAGATCCTCTGTCAACAATCATGGAGAACTCTACTACACTGGTGCAAGCCTTAAATGCCAAGTCCATCCAGAAGACTCATGCCATTAAAGACAATATGGAAGACAAATGCAAGGATGTGTCAACAGTGCGATGAAAAGCCACTTACAAAATAATAACCAGCTCACTTTGGGTTCTACAAGGGCCATTCAGCTCTTGATCCAAATATTGATGAAAGACCTGAACGTCCAACCATGCAATACTCTATCAGTACTATACTGAAGTGCCAGTCCAGGTACTTAGTGCTGAGGTCACTGATGTGACAGTTGCCAATATAGTTTCTGAGCCTTCAGTTAGAGTGTGCTATCACTAATTATACAAAGATAAGCTAGTTTAACAGCATTAGCCACTATTGAATTAGTCAATGTCAATATTACCATATTTCTCTCTGGTGAATCTATAAACCTACCATCCCTCTTCATTTTTTGTTGGTCCAGCCTTTCCCCAATCCTCATTCGAGGATTGGGTCATGGACTTTAATTGGATTGGTCCATACGTATGGACAAGGTACTGCAATTATTTCATAGTGCCACCTTCAGGATTGTTGTCCAGGAACTTCTCCCATTGTTACAGTCTACCATCAGGCATACTGGAAGGAATTACAGACTGACAATCAAGCTGTAGGGACACATTTGACTGCACATTCTATGGCCAACATGATGTGGAGCTTCAGTCAGAAACTCCAGGTACAAAGTTATGGACACAACCATTACACCAGAAGGCCTCCCCACTATTCACTAGCATCTGACAAGCAGAAACTATATATTTGGAGAGGGTTGCCAAATAATGTTCTCCAATTATAATTTAAGTCTTCCTTGTAATATTGACTTGGTACTACCTATAAAAAGGTCAAAAAAGCAGTTATTATCTTCCCAATTTCTATAGACCTTATGCAAAAAGAAAATTAATGGCATTCATACAAAAGGAAGATGGGGTCGATATCTCTGATAAAGATCCATGCAAGAAAACAATAGACATCTTTCAGTGAACACAGTTTTACAAAATGTGTTCATGGTCTCTGGGGTACAGCTCATTTGTGAACACAACAGCCAATTTAAATTCAGCAACTGTACTGAACAATTGTATTGTACTGAGCTTTTCTTTACATACTTCCTACAAACTACTCGAGCTCTTCAAAGGGTCAAAGACCCTCCGTTTATTAATTAGACTACAAATGAAGTAAATCCTCTAAGGAAAAGCAAAATACAGAGGGTATTGGAGATCTGAAATTAAAAACAAAGAGCTGGAAAAAGTCAGGAAGGCCAACAATACCTGTGGAGAGAGAGAGAAAGTGTTATGTTTCATGTCTAATATGGTTTCTTCCAAATGAAATCAAGTCAAAATAGTATTCTTTTTGCATAAGGAAGATTTGATAGAATGTAACTACAGCTTTTGCATTGGGGAAAAATGTGATTCAAGTTTTATATTTCAGCAGCCATTGTTACTGCAGACACCAAAATTTCACCTCAAGACCCATATATATTAGGGAGCCCTGATTTAGACCAAATTTTAGAAGATTGAAGCTATCAACTCTGAAAAAGGGAAAAGTCTTATCGACATTGCTGGGAATCAGGAATTTTGGAAAATTATTTAGGAAAGACAGGCATTATTCCAAAACAAGTCAACATAGCTTACGGGGTTCAAATAATTTTTGAATTTCTTAGAGAAGCATAATAGACCACGATATATTCAAAAGCATTTGGTACTATTCCACGTAATAGTGGACTGCACAAGGTTGAAATGAGAGTGGAAAATGGTTGTTTATAGGCAAGCAGAGAGTCCTAATGCACAAGCAGCTATTTGATCAAGTCAGTTACCAGTGAAATGGCATAAGCTCGAATGTTGATATTCAGATAATTTAAGAATAAACAGTACCCTGCATGTCAAATTAAAAGGCAATAACAAATGATGGTTACAAAATTGTTCTGTAAAGAGATTGGATTGGTACTAAGCAACAAATTTGATCTAGCATCATTAGAAGCACAACAAGTTAATATTGTGGATGACTAATGTGAACTATGTTACTCACAATGAATATAGTTAGGAATTTATGTTCGCTTAGAATTATGCAGCGCATGTTTTACCCACCTAAAATATTTATAAAGAGCTCATAGAATTCAAATGTTAGCAATGGCTGCTTTGTCTTTTGGAAGTAATCTGCTATAGTCTTGAACACGTCTCTTTCAAACCCTGGGTACATGGGTCGGTTCAAATCACTTCCATTTGGCCCTGAAAAATGGGGGGAAAAAATAGGTTACATATAGTAGTTGGAACAACACCAAGCTAGATACTCAACCAAGATTTTTACGCTGAAGTCTGAACTTGGAGCAATTATGTCTGAAGCAAAAACTTGGAGGTCCCAGAAAAAAGGGAGTAAAAATGCGTTCTGGATAACAGTTTGAAGTCCACTGGAAGCTCGTTTGGAGGGAGAAGCACTAACTTTTGGAATGTCTCCTTCACTTCTACTCTCAAGATAAAGATGAGCTATCAACCCATGGAAAACCTTGGTATTATATATTTTTAAATCCCCTTCTCTTGCCACTGCAGCACCAGTATTTTCAGCAAGGCCCAAACAAGATAAACAGACACCTAAATCAAGCTGAAATTTCACCTGCCGCTTATCACTCAACCAACACAATTTGCTCAATGTAAGGGATCAAGACAGCTAAATGATGAGAAGGAGATTCAGGGGTTGGAACAGATCCCCAAATCAAACATTTGACAACAAAATGATATGTTAGAGAGTGGGAGAGGCTGTAAACCAGGGGCTGGGGGCCAGAGAACAGTGTGTCAGATGACCAGAAAGTATTGCTAAAACAAAATTACAATATTTTACATCTAAACTTTAAATAGAAATACAAAGTAGTACAATGTTCCTTCTTGGCATGAGCAAGGTCATACAGAATCCAACTACAGTTTTTACTTCTCACCTAAAATCTTAAATTTCAGGAATTGAAACAACTTCAAGTGAAAACTTGCTTTAACTGCTACTTGGAGCCTTTCCAGCTTCAGAAATTCAGAAATATAATGTTCTGCCTTCAATGTGAATATCTTATTACCAATACATACAAAATCACTATTTACTGCACATAAAGCAAATATGGAAAAAAGTAGACAAAAGAAAGTACGGGTCAAAACTATTTCCACCACTACTATAATTTATATTCTTAATAATAAAAGCTGTAAGTAAACTTAAATATCAAAATCTTCTCTCAGGACTCAATTACATAACACCTCCAAACAAAAAAAACATACAGTTCTTCTGCTCAAGCTTAACACCAGGAATTTGTGTTGCATGTATTTTAATAGTTTACAGCCAAAATGTTTTACTAAATACAATTTAGTAAAGTTGTATTTTAGAGTGGTGTAACCAAAGATACCCCTTGCAAAACAAAAAGGGGCATGAATATATTCATCATTCCAAAGTGGTAGACAAAAAAAAACAAAAGAAATGCATTCTTTGTCATTTAAACTATAATAATGCTGGACCCAAGGAATACACTATATGCACAATATTTCTAAGTGCTGCACAGTCTATGTAATTGTATACACTAATTACAAAGCAATTGATTATCAACACTGTTAGCAGTTAGCTCTGATATAATTGCCATGTTGCACTCTGGTAGGAAACACAGTACTGCTAGATGTTTTCCAGCATCTTCCTGACAAAATAAACAAGAGCAGGACTTATACAACTAATGGTGGGGGCCCCTGGGTGGTGCTGTAGAACAGAGAAACCTTGGGGCTCAGATATATAATTCCTTGAAATTTGTGTTACAGATAGACAGGGTGGTTAAGGCTGGAACTTCTTTCACTGGAACATAGGAGGTTGAGGGGTGACGTTATAGATGTTTGTAAAATCACAAGGGATATAGATAACATGAATGACAAGGGTCTTTTTCCTGGGGTGGGGGAGTATATTTTTAAAGTGACAGGAGAAAGATTTAAAAAGAACGAGGACAAGTTTTTTTTTTTTACAGACACAGAGTGGTTCATGTGTAGAATGAACTGCCAGAAGTAGTAGTGCTGGATGCAAATACAGTATTCTAAATGTCTTTTAAACATTATAAGTATATGAATAGGAAAGATTTGGAGGGACATGGGCCAAACACAAGCAAGTGAGACTTGATTAGTTTGGAAACAGGGTCGATGTGGACGAGTTGGATGAAGGATCTGTTTCCGTACTCTATACATATTACTTATGAAACTATATGAAATATGGAAAATGCCATGCGTCCATCAGGAGTACACTCCAAGTGAAAATGCAACAACCAAAATTCAATGATTTATTCATTCTTCAAAAGTAGAAAATTCTGGCTCATGTGTCCAATTCATCCATGGGTATGTCAGTTCAAACAATGTCACAAATGACAATGTAGGTTACTACATTAATACTTACAGTTTGCCAAACACTTCATGGCTGACAGAACCCAGTGCGGAAGCTCTTCTGTGTAAAAGATGGAAATTAATCACTTTTAGTACTGAAACCTCTTGATCAGTCTTTCTGATGAATATCAGAAACTTTAAAGCTTGAAGGGTTAAAGAGGATTTCACTTTTTCTCTCCAAATACTTTGAAACATTTACAAACATCACCATTTTGAGAGGATGCCCTGGTTGAAGTGGAGTTTTCTGCAATTTCTGCATTCAAGTCAAAGTAAAAGCAAGTTGAAGTGCAGGACGAAAATTGTACAGACCCAAAGTATGTGGAGTTTCAAGGCTAGTCCTTGTTCATCTCAGCTGGAAAACAATACCAGCTTTGCACTGAGCCTTGGTGAGCCAGAGTAAGGGAGACAAAAAAAAACTATTTTTTGTCTTCATTACCATATAGCGGTCCTGACTGGAAGAAGTGCACACTTTAGAGATGTTGCAAGAACCAACACAGCAATGATTATCCATGTTTCAGAATAGCTCATGACTCCTGGTTTTTATAAGAAGGAAACATGTTTATTAAGTCTTGGGCAATGAACTAAATGACTGCCAACATACATGTACCTACAACAAACACTGGTTAGTATTTTCAGGACAGGTAAGAGGAAGAAAAAAAATTCAAAAACATTTATGATCAAAAATGCAAGTAGGTAACTGGTCTTAAAATCAGAATCCAAGAAAATTGACAATTATTCTGCTCATATAAATGAATGTTTAGTTCAGCATTTAAGAATTTGGATTATTGAAGAATACATACCCAGTTTATTCTCCAGAATTACTACTCCTTGTTTATTAATGTGGTGAACATTATAGATGATATGCTTGGGATTAAGTAGTTTGGAATCCAGCACTCCTTCTAGAGAATCGAGTCCAAGAATCTTCTGTAAACTGAAATGCAATATAAATTTGCCTATTATTCTTTTACCTCAGAAGCAAAAGTGCATGCATTACACACACAGTAACGTAGGAGGCTTATATCATAAATTTAGCATATATATTTTACAATTTGACCACCTACCTGGGGAAAAAAAAAAATCGAAGTCATTCACATTGTATTAGCTGCAGTAAACCAGAATTTTTCAGTTTTAATATGGAATGGCAAAACGTGTCAGCGTAGACTTGGAGGGCCAAAGAGCCCGTTCCTGTGCTGTTTTGTTCTTTGTTCTAATTTTCAGGGCAATTTTTCATATTATTGGGTAGTAACAAGGCTGTAGCTGTACTCAAACAGCTTTCATAAGGTCAGAGCTTGTTCTGCAGAAGTCTTCAGTAAACTGGGATGTCGGTGATGTCATAGCTTTTGTTGCATCCAAGCCAATTCGTGATATCATGTACCGAAAACTCATGTTTGCGATGCGAGGAAACATCAGAAACATGCCAAGATAGATCAGCCACTTGCAGCAGAGAGTAGCTTCAATTTGGACTAATTTTCCCCACAGTATGTACCCGTCTCTAGTAACAGTACCACTATGCCACCAACTAAACAAACACCAAATCACCTGCATCAGCAATTAAACAATTAATGTACAAGCACTGTCTCCTAAGGTCAGTGCAACAATTACAAAAATAGGGGACGGACAGAAGAGAGGGAATGGATTAAATTAACATGGAATCGGAGAGGGAAATCATAAAGTTGTGCTCCTGTAAAGAAGGCTGGTTAATACTTTTATTTAATCTGTTCAAGAATACATCTGAAACAGGTGGGCCTTGAACCCAGGCCTCCTGGCTCAGAGATAGGGACACTATCACTGTGTTACAAGAGCCCATCCAAGAATCCAACTCTTGATACTTTCTAATCAACCTGTTCAGAGATGTTAGTACACTTCTGGAGCAGATAAGATTAAATATGAAGCCTAATGAGAATCAACTGCTCTCAAATCAACTCTGAAGCTGCTCAGGTTTACCTTTAAAAAGGAACCTGCATTTCTAACACGGACAGTACTGGCTGTGTACGCTGTTCCAACACCTCAGGATCTGACCTAAAAACTGAAAAGACAAAGCCAGTTGTCAGCTGCTACTTGAGTAATCAATGGGTCAGCTCTCCCAATTTGAGCACAAATGTCCAATGTCCAATGTCACAAATGTCCAAGAGGATTTTGCAACGTTGGTTGGGTTGGATAACAGTCAATGCTTGATAAAAGGTCATGGACTTGAAACATTAACATTTCTACGGGTTCACAGAAACTGATGCCTGGAATGTTCTATTCCATAGCAACATATTTTGAACATTCTATCCGAGAAAATGTATCAACATCAATAGTAATTGTGGGTCAGGTCGGGTAGGGTGGAGGAGTGAAAGGAGATGTGCAAGGAAATACCAAAGAGCAAAAAAGAAATAAGAACTGGACACACTATGCGAGGGTCATCGATTTCCATATCTCTTCCACAGTTGCTTGTGAAACCTCTTTCCGATGTATAATTCTACATTCTGACACTTCTCCAATTGCAATGCTATGACGCTTGTGCCACAAGTACGAATTCTGCAATAGATCATAAAGGAGGACAGTTGATAAACTGTTAAATAATATTTTAGGTCTGCAAATGATTCAGAGCTTAAAAATTATACAATAAGGTAACAATGTGAAAAATCACCATATTCACAGAACCATGAGCTGCTCTACTAAAACAGCAAAGACAACTGGCAGAGTTTAACCTGTGGGCCACCACATCTTAAACAAGGTTGAGAAGGCACAGTCTTCAATGATCTCAGCCTGTATGGGAAATGTACCTGTGCTGTTGTTGACACACCATCACTAACCAGCCAACTCAATTAATCGATTCCCATTAATTAATGCTACTACTAATCATACCCACTATTAAAGTTCCACTGGCAAGAATTTTAAAAATTCCACAGTAGTTTTTAACCCATATTTGTCACATGTATATTACTAAAAAGCTGATTGACCCATTCTTCTTGAAAGGTCTAACACAGCGTGAACGCAAGCATTTTGCACCTCAAATCACATTTCAAATGCAATTGTGTTTTGTGGTGGGGGAGGGGACGGGGTAATGTATCATGTACATATTTATGGACAATTATTCAAGGCAGATGGTCAACTTTTTTGAATTGAAACACCCTTTCAGTGAGCTGTGTATGCTTATTGAAGATATTGAAGGCAGAGGAGAAATCTTTAGTATCTCATGAAAATAAGAGATATGGAGATTACGGAGGGAGTAGAAATGTGAGCTTAGCTGTAATATCACATTTACTTAAAATTGTCTGTGCAGTGGAGACAAGAAGCCACTTACTAACCCCTTAAAAACTTTGCATAAAACCTGAATTGGGAATCCTGCTTTAAGGAAAACAAAAGTCAAACATGTGCCATTTGGTCTACAATATTCCAACCATCAGAAGCTTGAATCTTAACTGTCCTAGTAAGCCACTCTGTTGTATTCAGCTACCTTAAGTAAATGCAAGATGAACGTAATCAGACAGAACATCAGTATTGGATTCAAATAGAAAGCGACATCTAACAGGCCCTACAGGATTCAGCCCAATAGCATGTGAAAACGTGAGAAAAAAGTAGGACAATCATCCTAGTTTAGTCAAGGAATAGTTTGCTATCCTAACTTAGAGTAAGATATTGGCTGAGTCACCATTCCTGATTGTGCCCTGAATATTAGTATACATTTAAGAGGAAGTAGCCCTGGACAATCCTGAATATGATTCTCATATAATCAGGTGAAATATGGCAATGAAACCCTCATTACTTCTGCCCTTCCTCAGTTCATGAGTTATTACTTCATGTTAATACAATTTAAAAGAAGTAGAGAGTGTAGCAAAGGTACAGAATGTGCTCTGGGTGTACATTTCAATGTCCATCACCAAGAGGGATTAAGCCCTGTAGGACATAATTGGTGTAAACCCATTCTTGTGGCCAAAATAATCCTAATGCAGCCACTCAAAGCTCTTTAGCCCTGGCACTTTGAAAAACAAATAGGGGTGGATATTCAACAAACAACATAAGGAAGAACACTTAAATATCCCAATTTTCAACAGTGATGTAATCCACTACTTGAAGACAAAAGTCATGTTTCAGCCAAATATGGCTGACTCTGCATTACTAAAGATATGCAGAAAAATACTACTACTACCCCACAAGATCAACACATACCAGCGTCTTACCCCACACGAAGATCACATGTACACTCAGGTCTAGGCAAGAGGAAGAGCAAACTTCAGCTAGAATGTAATTACTTATTACAAAAGAAGCATATGATCTCTCACTTCCAAGCATGTTTCAAACCTCCAAAAAGATTTAGTAAGGAGTTTTCAATATTTCATTAGGAATAGTCCACATGAACATTAAGATATACAGTATATAAATTTCATAATTCAAATCTGAATTTCAATTGCAAAATAACTCCACAAGTGTCTTACCAAAATTATAGGCCTTACTGGTACAGGTCCAGACGTTGGAATATCATAGTCGCTCCAATTTGGAAATTTAGGATGCACATCACAAACTAAATGAGATGCCTTTTTGGGATAAGGCTTAAGAGGAGATGATGGTGGAAACCTGTAAAAACAAAATGAATATATCATGCAAGAAGTTTACTTACACAGTAGTCAATGATTTTAAATTGTTGCGAAAATATGCATTGAGAAAGGGGCTTTGAAATTTATTCTCGTGTTGTGGACATTACTTTTTGCATGCATTTGCTGGGCAAGAAAGTGTCAAAATCTTTAATTTATGCAAAATTAGGTTGTAATTTTGTAGTTGCCATTAAAGCGAAATCTATAGTTTAAAATTCAGTAGTTGCGAGATTTGATCAGGACTATTTTCAAAGGGTGGATTGGAAAAACAGCCCAATACAAACTAGCTCAAACTGAATCCTCATTAACTGTCTCAGATAAGCTGTTAGTTTTGGTAGCATATAAGTAGGCAACTTGGCACTTGAGTGCGTGAGTTACAATGGAGTGCTAGAGTTAGTGCTAGTAGCTTAATGGAGAAAGACGGGTGCTTGGTTGCATTTGCCTAAACCAAGTAGCTAATTAGTGATTATTGCTAACTTGTCTCAAGTAAAACTAAGGTCTTTAGTTTGTCAGTAAGTAATTCTTTTCTCCTTTTTTCTTAAAATTAGCTCATTCAGTACAAGATTGATATTAGTGTGTTTAAAAAAAATAAATTCAGTGCTCAGAGCAGGATTCTTCAACAGTAAGAACAGGGATACAGTGACTTAATTAATAACAAACAAAAATAGTTATGACGGGTCAAGTGATGAGCTGCAGCATGCGGGAGTGGTTGGACACTAAGGTGATCTACAAATATATCAAAACTAACAGCTTGAGCAACTTTGGATCAAGCAGAGGACCTGGAGTCAGAGCATTATGCTAAATTAGATTAGATTAGATTACATTACAGTGTGGAAACAGGCCCTTCGGCCCAACAAGTCCACACCGACCCGCCATAGCGCAACCCACCCATACCCCTAACCTAACACTACGGTGTAATTTAGCATGGCCAATTCACCTGACCTGCACATCTTTGGACTGTGGGAGGAAACCGGAGCACCCGGAGGAAACCCACGCAGACACGGGGAGAACGTGCAAATTCCACACAGTCAGTCGCCTGAGGCGGGAATTGAACCTGGGTCTAGTTAGGGAGGGGTAAAGTTAGCTGGACAGTATGTTCCAAGAGGCAGTCACACACCTTTGATTAGTTAACTCAAACTTGGTGTGTAATGTAGGACAGGAGAGTATGACTGCCATAAGGCATGTATGAGGAGTAACAACGCAGCTCTCAAGGATCCTCTGTCCATCCAAAAGTAACAAGACGTTTGCAAACTATGTGGACGAGTGGGGAATGAAGGGACAATAAGTGAACACCATGACACAGGGAGTCATTCAAATTTTCGGGGAATTGTGGGTGGCGAGGAAACAGGAATGTAGTAATGGTAAGAGACTCTATAACTAGGAGGATAGATATTGTTGTCTGAAACCGGGACAGGGAGTGCGGATGGCTGCTGTCATCTGCTTGGTAACACCTCTCTTGCTTGAAAAGGAAGAGAGGAACTTGGATTGGGAGGGCAGGGATCCAATTGTTGTCATCCATGTTATATGAACATTGACAAGATGAGTGAAGAAATCTCTCCTCATCTCAGTACTAAATGGTATATGCTGTATCCTTAAGACTAACACCTGGTTCTTGGGTCTCTGCCATCAAAACACCATTCCTACATCTACCCTATCTACTCCTATTAAAATCTTAAACAGGATTCTGAGATCTCTTTATTCTTCTAAACTTCAGTGAATATAGTCCCATCAAATCCAGTCTGACCTCATAGTTCAGTCCAAACATCCCAGTAAACCATTGCTACAACCCCCCTTTAGCAAGAACATCCTTCCTCATGAGACTAAAACTACACACATTATCCCAGGTGCAGTGCCCCAAGGCCCCTTGGTAAGATATCCCTGTTCCCTTACCCAATTCCTCTCGCTATTAAGGCCTATGTACCATTTACGTTCTTTAATGCCATCTGCACCTGCACACTTACATTCAACGCCAGTGTACAAGGACATCCTGGTTTTGTAGCACTTTTCCCTCTCTCAATTTATAGTTATTTAACATTATTACAAGGAGATCAAAGCTGGCAACTAAATATTCAGAGGTGCATGACTTTTAAAACATGACACTCAGGAAGAAAAAGGAAGTGGGTTGGCTTTGTTAATAGAGGATGGAATAAGTACAAAAGCAAGAAATTAACTTAGCTGATAACACCACTCATTTGGTGTCTATAAGAAATAAGGGAAGATAACATTGGTGGAATTAATCTACGGGCCCCCTATCAGGAGCTGTACTGTAGGACAGAATCCTTTACTGGACAGACTATTGAGTATAGGAATTGGAAGGTCATGTTGCAGCTCTGCTGGACATTGATTAGGCCACTTTTGAAATATTGTGTGCAATTCTGGTCTCCCTACTATGGGAAAGATGTCACGAAACTTGAAAGGGTTCAGAAAAGGGTTACAAGGATGTTGCCAAGACTGGAGGGTTTGGGCTATAGGGAGAGCCTGAATAGGCTGGAGCTGTTTTCCCTGAAGCATCGGAGGCCAAGGGGTGACCTTATAGAGGTTTATAAAATCATGACGGGCATGGATAGTGTAAATAGGCAAAGTCTTTCTTTTCCCTGGAGTGGGCAAGTCCATGACTAGAGGGCATAGGTTTAGGATGAGTGTGGAAAAAATTATAATGGACCTAAGGGGCAACTTTTTCATGCAGAGGGTGGTGCATGTATGGAATGCACTGCCAGAGGAAGTGGAGGAGGTGGTACAATTACAGTATTTAAAAGACATGTGGATGGGTACATGAATAGGAATGGTTTAAAGCATATGGACCAAGTGCTGGCAAATGGGAGTAACTAGGTTAGGATATCTGGTCGGCATGGATGAGTTGGACAGAACTGGAGATGTTTCCATGCTGTATACCTCTGTGACTCTAAATCATAAGATAATGAGGGCATGTTAAAAAAGACATTAATGTTCTTGTAGGTTGGTCAGATCAAATTGGCAAAGGAAGCTGCGAGGAAGAATTTAGATTGTTATAGAAAACTATCCTGAATACAATGTTATGGATCCAATGTGTAATGAGGCAGGTTTAAGAAATGATCTCAGAGTAAAAGATTTTCAAGAGAACAGTGACTACAAACCAAAAGCTAACTTCTAATATGTAAAGCGTAAGGAACTTGGGTTGGAAACATCTGTGCTATACCGAAACAAGGATAACTGCACAGGGCTGAGGGCAGAGTGAAATAAATTGAAACATAATATAATTAAGAGGCTTGAGAGGGTAGATGTGAGAAGTAGATTTCCAAAACAATGGGAAGCAAAGACTAGAGGTTATAATGTCAGACTAGAAGGTCACCCATTCAAGGAAAACATTTTTTCTGAGGGTAATCAATTGGCGGAATCTTTCACTGCAGAGGGCTGTGTTTGGATTTGAGTTTGGATTATTAAGTTTATTCAAGGCTGAGACAGACATCTTTCCAGTAAGGCAACTACAAGTTAGAGGGAAAAGGCAAAAACGTAGAGTTGATTATCAGATCAGCTGTGATCTCATTGAATGACAGATTCAACGTCCTACATTTACTCCTCTGTCTTAGGGAATAAACGCTGGCCATAGGAGTAGACCATATCTCTAATTGATAAACAGGTAGTAAGTCACATTTCTTTGCTAGAATCTATCAACAATTCTGTTAAGGGATTTCCCAGTTTTTGAATGAGTGACAGTGGTAACAGCAATACAGTAGCTAAACTTATACTGTGCAGTAACATTACTAAAAATGGATTTGGTTCCACAGCAACACCGTAGTTTATGCTAATGCAGTCTATATTCAGAATAATCAAACGAAGTGGGTAATAAACTGAAGCAAAGATATGCCGAATGTACACATTGCCCTACTTCATTTAGTTTGCATTCAACAAGGTGATTTTTGGCTTGATAAAAATCATTATTGACAAATCTTTCAATGTAGAGATGGCAGTGTACTTCACCTCTTGCCCTCGACCCAAAATGTTCCACTAAACTTGTTTTAAGAATTTTATGCAATCTAGATTAGACTGTCAGTTGATTATAATAGAGTAGGAGTCTGGAATAACACTTGCTTCTGGAAATGCGATTGATCTAAAACCAATCATTAGAGACTGCCTCACAGCACAAATCTAGAGGTTGATGAGACTCCTGGTCAAAGATGGTAAAACGATCAGAGAAATATTATCATAGAAATATTTGCCGCCAAATTACACTTCTGGTAAGCTTAAAATTAAAATTTCAAGAGGATTTCAAGTTCTATGCAAAAAGGATGCCTGATTGAAAAAGAACATACACAAGACAAGAATGATCACAATTTAAAACAACTTGTAACATGAAAACCTCTACAATTCAAACAAAAAGAATGATAAAAGGATCGGAGAAGTGACTTAAAAAATTAAAATAGGTGAGTATAGATGGCGGTTGGTATTACTATTAAGAGAGTCCTGCATATAAGCAAAAGAGTATGCTTAACATACATCAATAAACTTCAGCTTAAGAAAGTCATTGCATTGGAGTAAAGTTAACATCGAAACAGCCACTTGACTAATGTGAGCTAAAATGGGTATGACTAGGACCATAAAATACTATTTAATTGAACAGGGCCAGAAGGAGATTCAACAGAAAAGCCTTGACACCTCAACAGGTGACAGTGGGTCTTATCTTCAAAAACAAATGCCACATGAAGGAAAGGGGAAAAAAACTCCACCAAATTTACTAGAACAAAAATCCCATTAACTAAATAGTAAAAGGTTAAGTTGCCACAATCCTAACAGATCATACAGCTGCTCTCTAGTTGAAGACAGCAACTGGTAGCAGTCTAACCCGAAGGTTACCATGCCACAGGTGAGGGCAGAGGTTGAGCAGGAGTGTCCACAATGGCAACCTCAGCTGGTGTGGGCATTAAATCTGTGCCGTTGGCATTACTGTGCAGCGCAAGCCTACTATCTAGCAGCTGAGCTAACCAACCTTCCAACCTTCACTACAACACAGTAAATAATTGTCATACCTGTATAATCGATTATTATCTTCAAAATCTTCTTTTCCCCATCTTCCTTTTATATCTTCAATTACATGGTTTTTTAAGAACTTTTTGAGTAACTGCACAGTCTGGTAACGAGTAACTTCAGATCCAAAATTGGGATTACTTCTCAGGAATTTATGTAACCAATCAACACCTTCTGAGGCAGCAAAGCAGGAATCATAAGTACGGAAGTGAAGACGATGCTTCTTCAGGGGCATCCGAGCTCGAAATAGCTCAATCGTTTCATTCCACTAGGAGTCAGGAGGAAAAATAGTTATCAAACCTATTTACGCTAGCAAAGGCATTTTCAAAAGCAAGAATTGAAGTTAACCTGCAAATAACATCCCATCATGTCTGGGAACATCAACTTATAAAATTACAGTTTGAAAATCCATGGAAACAGACTGCCATTTGAGGTTGCCAATCTCTTAAATCAGCTCTTAATTAAATCACCTTTTAATTCGGTCCAGAGTTGGCTTCTAAGAATATAAATAGGAGCAGCTATCCCTCAAACTGCCCTGCCATTCAACAAAATAATGGCTGATCTGCCCCAGGTCTTAATTCCTCTCTTGTGCCACCTCAGCATAGCCATCAAATCCCTGATATTTCAAAAATCCATTGACCTCCAATTTAAATACTTTCAGTGATCTAGCCTCCAAACGGAGGTAAAGAAGTTCAGATTATCACTATCCTCAAAGAAGACATTCTTTCATGCCGGTTTTAAATTAGAATTTAAAGGGAAATTTAAAACTACGTCCCCTAATTTAATATTTCCCGACTACTGGAAACATTAATAACATCTACCCTGTCAAGCCCTCTTAGAATCTTCTTTATTCCAATAAGATCACCCCTCATTCTTCTAAACTCTAATGAATAAAGGCCTAACCTACCCATTTTTGATAAATCAATCTCTTCATTCCAGGAATTAGCATTGTGAATCTCTGATGAACTACCTGCAAGGCCAGTTCAGATGGTTTTAATCAACTTGTTCAAACATACTATGTCATGTCTTAGGCTAGAGGGACTTGAATCCCGACACTATCATTGTGCCACAAGACCCCAAATGCAACTGAAGATTTGCACGACAATTAACAGTAAACAAAAGGCTCATCCAGAATTTGAACAAGGAATTCCTTCTTGAATGCCTCAATTTAACTTACCTCTGCCACACTTCCCAAAAGTGCATTCGATATCTGAACCACTCAGGCAAAAAGATTTGTTCTTACATCACGTTTGCTTATTTTGGAAAAATCCCTTTAAAAATCGTATCTTCAGGGAACTGATACAAGCAGGAGCAATTTTCTTCCTATCTACTCTGTCCAGCCTCAATTTTGAATACAGATCAAATCAGGCAGTACCTAGCCAAGGAGAGGCGAGGTTTGATGAGGGATAGCCAGCATGGCTTTGCCAGAGGTGGTTGTGTTTCACAAATTTAGTTGATTTTATCTTGAGGAAGTGAAAAATAAAAAAATCAGTGCTGATTTTTCCTAATTAAAGCATCATTCTATGTGAGTGCTAATTCTACCTGATAAGTAGATCTAGAAGCTTCCCATCACAGAGGTTGAACTGGCTGGTCTGAAATTGCTGGATTTAACCTCAACCTTTTTTGAGCAGGGTGTAATGCTTGCAATTTCCAGTCTTTTGGTACCTCAAATCTATGGAAGACTGAAAGATTATGGCCAGTTTTCCTGCAATTTTCACTCACTCGAGTGATCATTCTCTCCAGTTACAGCTTGGTTCTCTTTCCACTAAAATGTATCAACCCCTCACAGCACAACATGAAGCCCAAAACACCTAGTTTAAAAATCACCATACTCTTTGCTACCTTCTCCCACCCTCCTCTCTGACCTATCACCTCCATCCCCAACCCCCATCAACTATTTGTACTCTCTGCTACCTTCTCCCCCCATCCCCATTTATCTCTCCACCCTGGAGGCTCCCTGCCTCCATTCCTGATGACGGGCTTTTGCTCGAAACGTCAATTTTCCTGCTCCTCGGATGCTGCCTGACCTGCTGTGCTTTTCCAGCACTACTCTGAACTAGACTCTGGTTTCCAGCATCTGCAGTCCTTGTTTTTACCTAGTTGATTTTAACCCTACTGCTAATCCTCTTGCAAGGGATGCCTGCCTTGAAGAAGTTTTCCTCCTCTCTCTACAAGAATATTCTAAGCTACTTTCTCCCCACCCCCACCCCCCTCTCATTTCTCTCTCCACTCTGCAGGTACCCTGCCTCTATTCCTGATGAAGGGCTTTTGCCTGAAACATCGGTTTCCGTGTTCCTCAGATGCTGCCTGACCTGCTGTGCTTTTCCAGCACCACTCTAATCTACACTCTGGTTTCCAGTATCTGCAGTCTTTGTTTTTACCTCTTTTCATAGCTAAACTGCTCCATATCAGACGATAGCCTGGTGAACATTCTCTGCACTCCCTTCATCACATCCTTCCTAGTGTGGTGACCAGAACTCCACATAGTATTCCAACTGTGACCTAACCAAAGTTTTATACAGCTCGAACATTATATTCCATTTTCAGTTAAAATGTTTCTTTTTTAGAAACTAAATTTTCGTTATATTTATTCTTTCCCGCAGGTTGCAAAAAATAAAATTCCCAGAAGTTCAATTTTACCAAGAAAAGCCATTTCCCTCCTTGCCCTAAAGGTCTATTTAAATTACTTCAGAAAATTACAAATAAACCACTTCTGGTCTGGACCATTTCCTGCAACTGCCCAAAGTTGTGATCTGATAATGTGCAACAGTCCTTCCTTAAATGTGTAATTATTGTACTTCCTCTAATTATGAATATCTGAGACACAGAAATGTTGTTGCAAACTGAGTTTAATAGGTGTGAAAGTTCAAGGGCTTGTCGGACCATCATGAAGCAATGAGAGCTTGGTCAAGGTGGCGAATTGGGAGTGCCTCAAGAAAGACAACGTGACAGGGAATCGTCGAACTTCAGATCCATGACCCAGGCCATGGAAAGCATGGCTCCAGTGGTGAAATGAGTAAGTTCAGGGATGCTCAAGAGGGCAGACTTACAGGAATGCACATCTTGAAAGGCTGTGGGGCTGGAGATGAGAAAGCGAGCGAGAGAACGACAAAGCCATAGGAGGCATTTGAAAATAAGGATGCAAAATTTAAAATGGCGTCACAGATTTTGACCAACAGCCAATACAAGTTAAGTAAGAAGAGGAGCAGCAGAGTTTGGGATAGCTGCCATTGTGCATAGACTAAAACATGGGCGGTCAGCAAAGGTGGGGCAAACCAGTCTAGAGATAAACGTATGGATGAAAATTACAACACGAGAGCTGAGACAAGGGCAGAATCAGGCACTTTTATGGAAACAAAACATCATAGTACAGTTATGCAGTCAGATCTCATCTCAGTTAAACATCGTAGCAAGAATGTCAAGTTTGATTCAATGACAAGCAGCTGTCAGGAAGTGAGAAGGAATCAGTGGCTTGGGAAATAAGTTTGTAGCAGGTATGAAGGCAGGAACGTTAGTCACCTCAATATTTATTGGGAGGATTACAGCATTACAGGTCATAGGAATAAATTAGAAAACTAAGGTAAACAGTTGAGAATATCAGTGTTTCTGACCAAGTCCATGCCAGTACCTAGCTTCAAGAGAGACCTTCACTGTCGCCCAATTTCAGGGACCAACTCTTCACCACTGGGCCCACTTTGCTGAAGCCACTAAACTCACTCCACTGTCAGGCCAGGCCCACTCGTCCTGCTTCGACTGCAGATGTTGCCTTGCTGGCACCACCATCTTCAACACAACATAACTAACATTACAAGGAACATCCCAAGACTCCTCACACGGAGCTGTAACACAATGTCCCAACTCCTATAGGCTGTTATGTTGAGGTTGTACAGGACATTGGCAACACCTCTTCTGGAGTACTGTGTGCAGTTCTGGTCGCTCAGTTATAGGAAAAATAGTTTTAGCTCTAAAAGGGTCAAGAAAAGATTTTCCAAGATGTTGCCAGGAGTGGAGTGTTAACAATTACAAAATTAATGCTGGAGATATGCTGCAGTGAAAAAACGTCTAAGAAGTTGACGGGTGACCTTGTGGAGGCTTATAAAATCATGATGGGTATACATAAGATGCTTTTCCCTAGGTTGGCCGACTTCAAAACTAGGGGGCATATTGTTAAGGTGAGAGGAGAAGGATTCAAGACAAGTGGCACTTCTTTAAAAAAAAGGAAGTGGCTTGCATGTGGAATGAACTTCCAGAGACAATACTGGATCCAGTTACAGTTGCAATGTCGAAAAGACATCAGGATAATTACATGAATAAAAAATGTTTGGTGGGATATGGACCAAACCCAAGCAAGTAGAACTAATTTTGTTTGGGATTATGGTTTGCATAGACCAAAGGGTCTGTACCCATGCTGTATGACTCTAACAACATTGACCATTTAGAGTCATAGAGATGCAACATGGAAACAGACCCTTCGGTTCAACCCGTCCATGCCAACCAGATATCCCAAACGAATCTAGTCCCATCTGTCAGCACCCGGCCCATATCCTTCCAAACCCTTCCTATTCATGTACCCATCCAAATGCCTCTTAAATGTTGCAATTGTATCAGCCTCCACCACATCCTCTGGCAGTTCATTCCATACACATACCACCCTCTGTGTGAAAAGGTTGCCCCTTAGGTCTCTTTTTATATCTTTCCCCTCTCACTCTAAACCTATGCCCTCTAGTTCTGGACTCCCCCACCCGCAGGAAAAGACTTTGCCTATTTACCCTGTCCATGCCCCTCATGATTTTTATAAAACTCTATAAGGTCACCCCTCAGCCTTCGACGCTCCTGGGGAAACAGCCCCAGCCTGTTCAACCTCGACCTATAGCTCAAATCCTCCAACCCTTGCAACATGCTTGTAAATCTTTTCTGAACCCTTTCAAGTTTCACAACATCTTTCCGATAGGAAGGAGACCAGAATCGCACGCAATTCAAAGTACAAAGGGATCTGGGACTGCAAGTTGAGGATCTCTAAAGGTAAACATGCAGGTTGAATCCATGATTAAGAAAGCAAATGGTTGGAATATAAAAGCAGTGATGTGCGACTGAGACTTTATAAAGCTCTGGTTTGGCCCCATTTGGAGTACTGTGTCCAGTTTTGGGCCCCACATCTCAGGAGGGACACACTGGCACTCCAGCGGAGATTCACACGGATGATCCCTGGAATGGTAGGTCTAACATACGAGGAACGGTTGAGGACCGTGGGATTGTACTTATTGGAGCTTAGAAGGTTAAGGGGAGATCTAATAGAAACTTACAAGATAATACATGGCTTGGAAAGGGTGGATGCTAAGAAATTATTTCCGTTAGGCGGGGAGACTAGGACCCGTGAGCACAGCCTTAAGATTAGAGGGGGTCAATTCAGAAAAGAAATGCAGAGACATTTCTTCAGCCAGAGTGTGGTGGGTCTGTGGAATCCATTGTCGCGGAGTGCAGTGGAGGCCGGGACACTAAATGTCTTCAAGGCAGAGATTGATAAATTCTTGATGTCACAAGGAATTAAGGGCTACGGGGAGAACGTGGGTAAGTGGAGTTGAAATGCCCATCAGCCATGATTAAATGGCGGAGTGGACTCGATGGGCCGAATGGCATACCAAATGTCTTCTTCATTATTCTATCTACCTGCGAGTCCACTTTCAAGGAGCTATGAATCTGCACTCCAAGGTCTCTTTGTTCAGCAACACTCCCTAGGACCTTACCATTAAATGTATAAGTCCTGCTAAGATTTGCTTTCCCAAAATGTAGCACCTCGCATTTATCGGAATTAAACTCCATCTGCCACTTCTCAGCCCATTGGCCCATCTGGTCCAGATCCTGTTGTAATCTGAGGTAACCCTCTTCGCTGTCCACTACACCTCCAATTTTGGCGACATCTGCAAACTTACTAGCTGTAATTCTTATGCTCGAATCCAAATCATTTATGTAAATGACGAAAAGTAGAGGACCCAGCACCGATCCTTGTGGCACTCCACTGGTCACAGGCCTCCAGTCTGAAAAACAACCCTCCACCACCACCCTCTGTCTTCTACCTTTGAGCCAGTTCTGTATCCAAATGGCTAGTTCTCCCT
>NC_057710.1:73364575-73376475 GCF_004010195.1 Chiloscyllium plagiosum
ACTATCGATGATACAAATATCTCAGCAAGAGGCCCAGCAATCACTTCTCTAGCTTCCCACAGAGTTCTAGGGTACACCTGATCAGGTCCTGGGGATTTATCCACCTTTACCCGTTTCAAAACATCCAGCACTTCCTCCTCTGTAATCTGCACATTTTGCAAGATGTCACCATCTATTTCCCTACAGTCTATATTTTCCATATCCTTTTCCATGGTAAATATGACACAAAGCTTGGTCAAAATGATCAATCAAGGATCTTTATGGATTCTGCACCACTTACTGGTTTTTATTCACAATTTTACACAGGTTCTCAAGACACTCAACACTATTCCAGGGTCTAATTTAGTTGACCCTCACTGTACCACTTCCAAGGTAAGTTTTTAAATTTCTTGTTGAAAATGGCAAGCATTAGTCCAGAATCGAATTCACCAAAATTCTGTACAAATGGTGCAATTTTTTTGTTCCTGTACTCTGGTATCCTTTCAATAATAGTAATTATGCCATCTGTCTTCCTAATTGCTTAAATACTAACATAGTGCTCCTTAACAAGCACGACAAATTCTGTGTGGACATCAACATTTACAAATTTCACACTGAAAAATATCCTGCTTTACCAACATTACTACCAAGTCAACAACCTTACAAATCCCCACATTATTCTCAATCTGCTATCTTGTTGCCTATTCCACCAGTCCATGATTATTTGCAACCTTTGTGACCCCCTCCACAGCTTCATTTTCACCACATTACCAAACTAAATTACACTTCTCTCCTCTTCATCCAAGCGATGAAAAAGAATTATAATAACAGAGTCTCCAACACATCCTTGAAGAAGCACTCCACAATAAGCCTACCAGTTCCAAAAGGCCACATTTATGTCCACTCCCTGTCCATGAAAACACACTAGCCCCAGCTTCTTGCCTCTCAACCTTTTGCAGGGCATCTTAAAATGTACTTTTGGAAATCTAGGTGTAGCATCTTTAGAGACATTTGGAAAGACATCAGGAAGGTTTGGAGCCCCAGTGGGGCCTCATCAAGTTAAACACGATTTCTTTATTAGTTTTTGTTTAAAGTAGTTCGGGAAGTATAGGTTAATAAGATGATTTTTCATCAGGTCAGAGTTGAGGATACCCTGCATCTTGTTTTTAATATATTAGCAGCAGCATTTTACTTTCTGATGAAGGGTTTATGCCCAAAACGTCAGTTCTCCTGCTCCTCGGCTGCTGCCTGACCTGCTGTAGTTTTCCAGCACCACTCTCTCCACTCTGACCTGCTGTCCTCACTGTCTCATACCTGCGTTTTATTGTCGCCTGTAATAATTTCCTGTTGGCTGTCCTCCGTTAATCTACACGCGTCAAGTAACGTAAACACCCCCCAGGAGTTGTCGCTTCGCTTCTCTCCCACACCGGGGAAGCTCTGAAACCCCGAAATCTGGACATTTCCCATACAACGTGCAGGACAGAGTGCGCTCACAGGAAGGAGACATTTAACCAGCGGCGCTGCGGGGACACCGTGCAGACAGGGCTAACAGAGAGGGCATGGCGGGGGGAAGAGAGCACTCACCAGCTTGGTGGCTCGGTACGGACCCGCCGCTATCTTGCTGTCCATGCTGTGGGGGGGGCGTCCCCCACCCCCACAGGGCCCGGTCTCAGGACCGCGGTGACACCGCCTCAGTGTCCGTTAATTCCCATCACAGTTTCTCAATGGGGCACGGGCAGCCCGGGCAGTTTGAAATCGACAGCGCTCGCACTGATTGGGCGACAGCTGCGGTCGCGTGACCCTCAAAGGGGCGGCCCTGATAGGACGACGGTAACTAGGGGCCGGGAGATTGAATGGACGGTCTTGGACCAACCAGAGGCGAGGAAGGAGCTGGCAGGGATTGCACCTGCGCACTGGGGGAGGAATTAGGCTGGATAGGATGGGAGGTCTAATAGAGACAGAACTTGGACTCTCAGGTTTACACCAATGCTTTTAGTAGCATTTGCTAGGATAGAATTAGGTTTCTTGTTTATTTAGAGCAATCTTGTTTATTTAGAACTATCGTTGAAAGCGCACCTCACCTCTGAAGAATGAACACTAATGCAAACGCATAGGAATAACCCTAATCAGTGTTATTGCATTTATTTTATCATGGCATGTGTACAAAGATTGAGGAACATCATAAAATTTAACACAGTTTTGAACGTGAAGTTTAGCTTAGATATAAGAATAAATCAACTTGAAAAGCATAGGAAGGAGATGAATAGGAAACAACAACGAGCTGGATTAATTTGCAGCAGCAGAGGTAATATCCAAGAGAAAACAAAAACTTTTTACAGCATGAGAATGACCTTTCAGCCCCTTGTATCACCTGTTCAAATCAATTTTTCCCAGTACATGGCCCCTAACCTTGAGAGGTTCCAACGTTTATCTAAATTCTATTTACATACCTTCATTCCCATTTTCACCATCCTTTTAAATAGAGCATTTCAGATAACCACTATTGTCGAAATAAATGTTTTCCTCAAACCCTTCTCATCAAAAGAGAGATTCAAGATGGCAGTAAGTAGCAGGACTTGCTCTTGAATGCTTGTTCTCATTTTTTATTGGAGCCTTTTGCAGTGGTTAAATCGGCAAAATTCACAGGGCAGCTACACATTGGTCATGGGTGGAGTGGCAGCTCCTCCTGGTGGTTGGAGGCAGTGGCAGATATAGCTCATAGCAGCTGGAGGTGATAGCAGGGACATCCTCCCAGCATTCAAGGCTTGTGACAGCAAAACTCCTCCAGTGATTGGAGGTGGCAGTAGCAGTGAATATTAAAATAGTGGCATTGGGAAGGTGACATCACAGAGGGTGTCCAGATTGGCTCTTGATGAGACAGTGGTAGAACCCTGCTCCTTAAAAACAGTGGCCTCCTGGGGTTATAGACCCTTCAAACAAGGGGAAATGTATAAAGCTCTCAGAACTTTATACTCAAATCAGACCCATTCAGAGCCTTCCTTGCACTAAGGAAAATAACTTCAATTGATCTCGTCTATCTCACTAACTAAATCACTCCAAGGCAAGCAACGTTTGGGCGGCACGGTGGTACAGTGGTTAGCACTGCTGCCTCGCAGCGCCAGAGACCCGGGTCAATTCCCGACTCAGGCGACTGACTGTGTGGAGTTTGCACGTTCTCCCCGTGTCTGTGTGGGTTTCCTCCGGGTGCTCCGGTTTCCTCCCACAGTCCAAAGATGTGCAGGTTAGGTGAATTGGCCATACTAAATTGCCCGTAGTGTTAGGTAAGGGGTAAATGTAGGGGTATGCGTGGGTTTCGCTTCGGCGGGTCGGTGTGGACTTGTTGGGCCGAAGGGCCTGTTTCCACACTGTAATCTAATCTAAAAAAAAACATGGCTGGTAAATCTCCTCCATACCCTTTATAGTACAATCACATCCATCCAACACCACGGCAATCAGAATTGCACACACTACTCCAACTGGGTCCAATGTTATATACAGCGCCATTATTAACCCTGCTCTCGTTTTCAATCAAGCACATACCTTCTTCACATCTGCTGTCTTCAGGACTGTGGACAAGCACATCTAAATGGGTGTGCTGGGGCAGGGGTGGGAAGACTTGAAGTTTATGCCTTGGAGCAGTACAAAACATCTCTAGTACTATCCAATTTCAAAACCACAGGCAATGTAGTCACACTCGTCATACATGTGAAATTGACTTTGTGTCCAGTAACTATGTAAAATCCAGAATACAAGGACATTTGAAAACGGAAGATTGTGAAAGCTTTACAGCAGTTTTGAGACTGGGTGAATGTAAGGAATACTCAGTATATTAAATATTTTGCTTTGTACAGGTAGTCTTCTTAATGCTGAAAATGTGTTGCTGGAACAGCGCAGCAGGTCAGGCAGCGTCCAGGGAACAGGAGAATCGACGTTTCGGGCATAAGCCCTTCTTCAGGGATGAGGAAAGTGTGTCCAGCAGGCTAAGATAAAAGGTAGGGAGGAGGGATTTGGGGGAGGGGCGTTGGAAATGCGATAGGTGGAAAGAGGTCAAGGTGAGGGTGATAGGCCAGAGTGGGGTGGAGAGGTCAGGAAGAAGATTGCAGGTTAGGAAGGCGGTGCTGAGCAATCTTCTTCCTGACCTCTCCACCCCACTCTGACCTATCACCCTCACCTTGACCTCTTTCCACCTATCGCATTTCCAACGCCCCTCCCCCAAATCCCTCCTCCCTACCTTTTATCTTAGCCTGCTGGACACACTTTCCTCATCCCTGAAGAAGGGCTTATGCCCGAAACGTCGATTCTCCTGTTCCCTGGACGCTGCCTGACCTGCTGCGCTGTTCCAGCAACACATTTTCAGCTCTGATCTCCAGCATCTGCAGACCTCACTTTCTCCTCTAGTCTTCTTAATGATTTACTTAGGATTTTCGGACAAAACAACTGTGTTTATTGCACAAATTGTTTGCAAATAGAAGATAGCTACTGAATAGATCAAAACAAAATTCAGAAAATGCTTTACATAGTGGTATAACCTGTAAATCACTAGCACATAAGGGAATCTAATCTAATCTAATCTAAACATGGAGTGGTTGAAGCAGATAGTATTGACAAGGGACAGTTTGATGGATACATGGAAAAACAGATACATGAGTTCAGGATGGGAAAGTTAATGATCGTATAAAGCCACTTGTAAAATGGTATTAGATTAGCTAGATCTAACAGGTATTAGATAGACAGAATAGCTGGATGAGCAGAAACTTCCTCCAATGTAAAAATTATTGAAGCCATTGACTTCACAACACAAAATTTGTACCCATCCACACTGCCACCCCAATCCGTTCTGTCTGACAATTGAGGCTGAACCAGACGGTTTGCAAATTTGGTGTGGTATTAGATCCCAGGATGAGCTTTTCACGACATGTAAACACAGACACTAAGGCTAGAAGGTGAGGACTGCAGATACCGGAGATCAGAATCAAAAAGTATGGTGCTGAATACCACAGCAGGTCAGGTCGTATCTGAGGAGCAGGTGAATCGACATTTTGGGCAATAAGCCCTTCATCAGGAAAGTGGCAGAGAGCGGGGGAAAAAGGGGCTGAGATATAAAAAGGAGGTTGGGGGTGGGGTGGATGCAGGCAGCAGGTGAGTCAGAGCAGAGTATAGAGTGGATAGGTGGGAAGGAAGATGGACAAATGGGACAGTTCAAGAGGGTGGTGCCATGTTGTGAAGTTTGGATCTTGGACAAGGTGGGGGGGGGGGAGGGGGGGGAGGGGAGGAAACTGGTGAAGTGGATGTTGATGCTGTGTGGTTGGAGGGTCCCAAAGTAGAAGATAAGGCATTCTTCCTCCAGGCATTAGGTGGCTGCAATTTGGTGATGGTGGTGGTGGTTCAGGACTTGCTTGTGCTCGGTGGAGTGAGAGGTGAAGTTGAAGTGGTCAGCCACAGGGTGGTGGTGTTGTTTGGTGCATGTCCCAGAATGTTCCCTGAAATGTTCTGCAAATTGACATCCTGTCTCCCCAATGTAGAGGAGACCACATCGAGAGCAATGGACACAGTAGATGACATGTGTGGAGGTGCAGGAAATTGTCTGCTGAATTTGGGAGGATCCTTTGGGGCCTTGAACGGAGGTGGGAGTGTTGGGAGCACGGGAGGGAGGTGGTGCGGGTGCAGGATTTACACCTTTTGCAGCAGCGAGGGAAGGTGCTGAGAGTGGAGGTTAGGTTGGTGGATGTGTGTGGACCTAACAAGGGAGTCGAAGAGGGAATGGTCTTTGCAGAATGCTGATAGTGGTGGGGAGGGAAATATATCTCTGGTAGTGGAAATGGTGGAGGATGATGCGCTGTATTCTGAGATTGGTGGGGTGAAAGAAGAGGACCAGGCACGTTCAATCCTTGTGGCATTTGGACAGGTGGGGTTCAAGGCTGCCTGGCGTCTTCCTCCATGACATCAGCCTACATACAAACTAATGAATTAGGAACTGGAGCAGTCTCCTTAAGCCTTTTCCAACTTCTGGACAGTCAGACGGTGTTTTCAACTCCACTTTCCTGCCTACCCTTCCAGGCTCAAGAATCTACCTTTAACTTGAATTTAAAATTACTCTGCTCCAGTGGGCTGAGAAGTGGCAAATGCAGTTTAACTGAGATAAAGGAGAGGTGCTGCATTTTGGGAAAGTATATCTTAGTAGGACTTATACACTTAATGGTAAGGTCCTAGGGAGTGTTGCTGAACAAAGACACCTTGGAGTGCAGATTCATAGCTCCTTGAAAGTGGAGTCACAGGTAGATAGGATAGTGAAGAAAGCGTTTGGTAAGCTTTCTTTTATTGGTCAGAGTATTGAGTACAGGAGTTGGGAGGTCATGTTACGACTCTGCAGGACATTGAATATGCCACTGTTGGAATATAGCGTGCAATTCTGGTCTCCTTACCAATCGGAAAGATGTTGTGAAACTTGAAGGAGTTCAAAAAAGATTTACAAGGATGTTGCCAGGGTTGGAGGATTTGAGCTATAAGGAGAGGCTGAACAGGCTGGGGCTGTTTTCCCTGGAGCGTCGGAGGCTGAGGGGTGACCTTATAGAGGTTTACAAAATTATGTGGGGTATGGTTGGGATAATTAGACAAAGTCTTTTTTCTGGGATCAGGAAGTCCAGAACTAGAGGGCGTAGGTTTAGGGTGAGAGGGGAAAGATATAAAAGAGACCTAAGGGGCAACTTTTTCACGCAGAGGGTGATACGTGTATGGAATGAGCTGCCAGAGGAATGTGGTGGAGGCTAGTACAATTGCAACATTTAAAAGGCATCTGGATGGGTATATGAATGGGAAGGGTTTGGAAGGATATGGGCCGGGTGCTGGCAGGTGGGATTAGATTGGGATGGGATATCTGGTTGGCATGGACGAGTGGACCGAAGGGTATTCTACCCTTTGATCTTGAGGTAACATAAATTTCTGCAGTCATGGTGAATGGGACACCTGTCTCCCAGTTAAAAAGTGACAATTTAAAAATTCTTACCTGTTCTTAAATTCCTCCAAGGCCTTACCCTTTCCTATCATTTCCAGATCTGCAATATGAGTAATCTGTGCTCCTCTAATTCCAGCATCTTGAGCATCGATTTTTTAGCTGTGCAGAGAGCTTCCTAGCCCTCTATGGTTCTCTTCACAGGCAATTTAAGCATTCCTATTTGACTAAGCTTTTGGTCATCTGATCTAAAATTAACTTAGGTATCTTGGGTTATAACATTTCTGTAAAATAACTTGCTGTGTTATTATGCTAGGGATGCGAAGTACAAGTTTTGGTAAACTTAGCACATTTTCCACATCAAGTAAATGTACAATAGATGTCTGTACTTTACAAATAAAAATTTAGTTGTCGACATGCAATTTACAAGGTGAACACGTAATCTAATTGAAGTGAATGTATTTTAACTACACCGACAAAAATGATTTCTGGAGAAATGACACTCATTTCTAAAGTCATTTAGGTGCTTTTATGTCTCAGTCTCTCTCCTACTCAACAGTACATTTCACATATAACAACTCAGCATGTTCCATGCAGGAGAAATCTGTTAGTATACAAACAGAAAACATTGAAAATATATAGAAGATTAGCAACTGAAAAAAAGAAATATTTTACAGGCTTTTCGTAACTTGCAAAGGCCTCATGCAAAGGTAGCTTCATTCAGGGTTACCATTGACCAGTAACTCAACTGGACTCAACACAAATACAGCAACTACAAGAGCAGGTCAGAGACTAGGAATACTGAAGTAATTCTCCTCCTGATTTTCCAAAGCCTGTCCAGCAGCATTCAAGAAGCTTGACACTACACTTCCCTCCAGGCATTGTGGATCTACCTAAGCACATGTCGTAGTTAAAAGCAGCATTTCACCACCACCTTCTCAAGGGCAACTCAGGACAGCCAATAAATACTGGCCGAGCCATTAAACACTCTTCGGGAGTTAAGAGAGCCAGGAGCTAATGAAGGCTAAAAAACGTGTAGAAATTGATCCATCTTAGTCTGCACTGACAGACTGAATTCCAAAGGTTCAACTCCCTTATAGTGAAGAAGTTCCTTATATCTATCCTAAATGACCTGCACTTGGTTCTGAGATCTTTCTTGCAGATATTTTCAAATCAACCTTCCATAGCAGGTGAGACTTGGACCTGGGCCACTTGGTTCAGAGGGAGGTGCGACAAAAGATCTTCCTTGCAGACTGCTGACCAGAATTCAATGCACATGTATTTGATAGTGGACGTATATGCTGATAGCTGCTCAAGTTGAATCAGCTTCTGACCTGTTTCTTATGTGTATCGCCACAATTTTTCAAGTATCAGTAAGTTTATAGTCTCAAACAGGAATTGTTGATGTCTTTGCTGCAAATGATTTTCTTGAGACAGCCACTCTCCTGCACATATGATTGTGGTTCATCAGATAGTGCAGAAGCCAAAAGCTCTGCCCACTTAGGCTATCCACTTGATAGTCAGTGCTCAGTTGCCGCACATATTGGAATACAAAAGATTGGCTGAAATTCTTCACATAAATCAGACACTGAAATTGCTTCTCAAAGCCTTTTTTTGAGACATATCTGAATTTAAAAAATGTACAGTGGAACTGACTTGTCCAGTTTCTAAAGAAACCAAGACTGAGATGAAGATTGGAAACAAACATCTGTGGAAGGCTAAACCATAAAAATACAGAACCAGAACTCCGATGATGATTCCAGGCTCACAGTACAAATCAGCTGATAAAAGGTGGAGGATAAAATTCAGGAAATTTCAGTGAACAAAAATTGTTTCTGCAGCTGCTTGTTAATTGAAGACAACATTGCTGAATCAATACTATCCAGACTGTCACAAAAGGTTTTGGAGAGGTTCTGCAAACATGTACTATTTTGGGGATTACTGTGCCTGTAGAACTCAGGTTAGTTACAGTTATTGTTGGCTGGGGATCGGAGAGAAGGAGCTGACATTCTGTGCAGAAGCCAGTATTCTGAAAGACTGAAATCAGTGACATACACACCAAATGGACTGCCAAGTCAACTTGTAAGACCGGATTTATTTGTATATTACATTTCATCTGTCATCTGTAGTTTAAAATCAACCACAATTTGCCTGTTAACTCACGTTTACATTTATAACCCATGTTGATTTTAGGTTGAGTGTCCAAAATAGTCAGTTTTTGCTTTAACTCTTGTTGAAACAAAGTTTTAAATCAAAAAAGCCTTATGGCTATCCTTTTAGTAAGAAACTGGGATTTTGGATTTTGTCTGTTAAAAATTTACCTCTCTTGACTAAGATCATGACGCGTGTGCGCACCAATAAGTTATGAAGGCTTGGTGACAGAAGTCTTTCCCACGTAGAAAAAGAAACTTACAAGTGACATCAAAATTCAAAATAATTACAATTGTAATCAGAATATGGTCAGGAACAATATGGACTCATTGAAAATTGGCAATAGTAATTTATTAACTGGATGCTGCAATTAGTCCAAGAACATATTTTACTTACCACAGAACTGATCAGTGTGTATAAATTTCCATGTGCTTGCATGCCCGAAAAATTGGCTAATCAAATCAAAAGTTTTTTTTTTAGGCAGTTTGTAATAGGCAAAGTGCAGATGAAATTCTTCAACATTCCTGTACTTGCAAAAGCCAAAATGCCTATTATTGGAATCACATCCAAAAGATCGTACAGTAAATGTTGTTATCTAAGTGAGTGCACCAATAGCAACACTAACAACCGACTTAGGATAAGTCAGCTCAAGTGTAAGAGCAAATTACTGCAGATTCTGAAATCTATACTGAAAACAACAAATGCTGGACATCACAGCTGGTCAGGCAGCATCCATGAAGAGCGCATGACATACACATTGCTCTCTAATCTAGACTCAATATTAGTTTGCTTTCTCCAGGAATGTTGCCTGACCCAGTGATGTCCAGCATTTGTTGTTTCCAGTGAGTTCAAAATGTAGCTCATTCACACTTGTTGGAAGTTACATATTCATATACAAATGCCCATCTCAAAAAGAGGATATTCAAGTCTGTTGCCTTTTTTGAATTACCTTGAACGCTCAGGACCAGATAGTTGTTAGTCACGCCATGAAAAATACCAGTTCCATTCATCCTATCTAATTCTACTCAAAAGCTAGGAGAAAGAGAGGACTGCAGATCCTGGAGATCAGAGTCAAGAGTGTGGTGCTGGAAAAGCATAGCAGGTCAGGCTGCATCCGAGGAGCAGGAGAATCAATGTTTCAGGCAAGAGTCCTTCATCAGGAATAAGGCTTGTGAGCCAAGGGATTGATGCCGGGGGTGGGGGGAGGGGGGGGGGGAGAGGGGGAGAAGAGGGGTAAGCAAGCTGAGTGTCATAGGTAGATGGAGATGGGGGTATTGGTGATTCGTTGGAGGAGTGATGGGTAAATAGGTGCAATGTAATATGTACAGGTAGGACAAGTCACGAGGGTGATGTCGAGTTGGAAGGTTCCACACATTATTTAGTGTATCTGTTGCACCCGACGTGGCCTCCTCTACATTGGGCAGACAGAATGTCAACTTGTAGAGTGCTTCAGAGAACATCTCTGGGACACCTGCACCAACCAACCCTACTGCCCCGTGACCAAACATTTCAACTCCCCTTCTCACTCCTCGGACATGCAGGTCCAGGGCCACCTCCATCGCCACACCCTAACCACCCAACATCTGGATGACAAAGGCCTCATCATCTGCCTCAGGACCCTCCAACCACATGACATCCATGTGGACTTCACCAGTTCCCTCATTTCCCCCTTCTCCCCACCTTATCCCAGATTCAACCTTTCAACTCTGCACCACCCTCATGACCTGTCCATCTTCCTTCCCACCTATCTGCTCCACCCTCCTCTCCAACCTATCACACTCCCAGCTCCCTTTCCTCTTGCTCCAAATCCCCTCGGCTCACAAGTCTCATTCCTGATCAAGGTCTCTTGCCAGAAGTGTCAATTCTCCTGCTCCTTGGATGCTGCCTGATCTGTTGTGCTTTTCTACCACCCCACTCTTTAAAAAAGCCTATTAACCCAACCTATTGCTTCCACATTACACCAAGTATCCACTATTATATCCCTCTTTTACATGTACCATTGCGTAAATGTCAGATTTCAAATATCCACAGTTCCATTTTTGTCCAGACTGCTTTGAGCAAACACTTTGGTGGTGAATCAAGACCAAAGCAAACCCTTTTACCACACTATTAAACTATTCCCAAAGCACCAATTCTATCCTCTTCCCCAGCGGTCTTAGCTGAACTTCCAACCCAATATCACCAAAGTTCATTCTCCCTTCGAACCTCAGCACAGCAGCTGAGAAATTCAAAACCTGCCCTTAGAAAAACTTGAGGGCAGACGTGCTAAGGGTACAAATTTCCACTTCCTGACATGCTGCTTTTCGCAGCAGAGAGCGGCGGGAGCTGGGCGGAAGTTCAGATGGAGCGCAAAGCCGGTCAGGAAGGTAAGTGATTACTATTAGAGTGGGTGTGTTCTAAACCCCAGGTCCTACAAAGTAGGGTCTCCCTCCCTCCCTCCCTCCTCCTCTAACCTTAATTTAGAGTCCACAGACATGCCACAAAAAGAGGGTTTAAGGAAGTTTAGATCGAAGAGTGAGGCTTCAGCTCAGAAATCTTTGACAAGGAGGTTGAGTGAAGTGATTACACCACAGTTGAAGAGGGTGAAGACATGGCTGGTTCAGTGCGCTACATGCTTGATGTGGGAGGTCAACGACTCTGGTGTGTCTGGCTCGTATGTGTGGAAAATGTGTGCACATTCAGCAATTGACCGAGCATATTGCAGCGCTGATGAAAGAACTCGAAGACCTTAGGCTCATACGAGAGAACGAGATCTTTCTGGACAAGACCTTCAGCGATGTTATTACACCAATCATGCCAGAAGAGAGCAGAAGAGAGCAAA